>NC_133363.1:65230194-65277185 GCF_049309525.1 Garra rufa
CCTCTATATATTCTGAAGGTTTTTACTAAGGGGTTTGTTCATATATCATACAACTGATTTTATACATTTTATTCCTAAAAAATGCGAAAATTATTTTATTTCTAGCTGTTATTCTAGTATTTTTTTAATTTATGGATTGATAAAAAGAGAAATCCAAAATCCTCAGTAAAAACCTTTAACTCTAATATGTCAACAAAAACAAACAAGGCTTTTGAACTTGGCTGACCTTTCGGTTTCTAAACATTTATTTCAAAATAACTTGTAATACAAAATCAATCGTCAATAATCATCTGGTCAAAGTACTATGATATCTATTAGTAAACATTTTCTTATCTTTACCTGTGGTATCTTGCCTTAACATGTCATTGTGCATCTCAAATAAATGTTTCATGATTTAAGAATGTTTGTACTGAAAAACAAGAAAAAATGTCTTCATTTGGAAGCTATGTTTTAAGTGCAACAAGACAGTTATGACAGACAGGAATGCATACGATGTGTTTTCTCTAGAATTAGGGAGTCGACCGAGACACACCCTCTCTGTTCTCATTATCATCACTAAAAGACACATCATATTGTGATTTTTACCTCATTGCAACATTGCTCCCATCGATGATGATCGTACGCAGCATGGGGTCACCAGGTTCGTCCGACAGCAGTAGTTTGAAGGGTGTCTTGAGGCTCTCGAGGAACCGCTGAGGTCCTGTGACCACAGATGCAGCACCTTGTCTGCCGTGGTTAGGTTTATGTGCAGTGATTTGGTTGGACATATTTGGGTAATTGAAATTCAGGTTCTGACCACTACTCCATGGAGGCGATCTGACGTGTGAATTTGTTGGTTGTATGTCAGAGTCCAAGGTTTCAATGGAGTATGTCGTCTGCGGTGGACCTCTCACCGATAAAGACTTGCCATTAATGTTCACCGGTTTGGATACGTCTAGTTTTGTGGTCCTCATCTCTGCTCCAGCCTTTTCTCTCCCAGCATTGAGATCTGCGACTGAATTTGGGCCCACCTTCCAATCAGCTTTTTTACTGCCACCTTTTGTCCTGTTTGCCCCTCCTTGTTTCTGCAGCTCCATGAGCAGCTCGTGAGGCGTGAGCCCGGGTAGATTGCTGTACACTTCCATTACGCTCTCCTCTGTGTAGCCGCAAGTGGTCGCGGCCTTCTTTAAAACATCCAAGACAAAGTCTTCCTCTTTAGCGTTGGGTTCTCCTTTACTGGCTTCTAGTATCTGAAGAGCCTCGTGCATTTCTCCACCAATTTCCGGCACGTTCTGGGACTCGCTTCGGCGTTTTCGCTGCCCGGTTTTGTCCTGCTCCTGCTGGATCAAATCTAGAAGCTGCGAGGCTTCTTTGGGACCAGTTCGAGTTAAAATGGCTTGCACCACGTCCTCTGCAAATCCCATTGCTGTGAAGAACTTGAGAAGGTGGTCGAAATCCTCTCTGCTCCCTGTCGACAGCAAAACGGCGTTCTGCGGCGGCGTCTCGGATTCAGTTTCTTGTTGCAAACCTCGTTCTGGAGACTCTGGGATCTCAAAGTGTGTTGGGTCAAGGGTGAAACCTCTGGAAAATGGATTGTAGGATTGGTTGCTGAAATCATCCGTACCGTTAATTCTGTGATTGGCAGATTGTGGGAAAAAACCGGGCTGTTGGGAATGCAAGTTCTCTCCATTGTGATTTGATCTCAGATGTCCTTCAGAGCTTTTAAAATCATCACTGACAGTTCTCTGCATCGCCCATGATCCATTGGGTTCGACCGGGATTAGACCTTCCTGGCCCCGCTGTGCATTTGAGTCCAATCCAGACTGCTTTATCAAATCCAGCAGAACTTCTTTCACTATCACAGGTAACACCAGCAGGTCTAGTGTGTGACGGTCCTCCAGACTCTCGACGATGGTTTTGAAGGCTCGACGCGACTCCAAGGATTCGAGTCCAGCCTCGCTGCGCCGTCCCTGGCTGCTCTTGTACTTCTCTACAAGGTCTGAAATAAAGGAATAGGCTTTCACTACAGGTTCCGTCAGCCCGGTTATGAGGACGATGCCTTGAGATCCCACCTGCAGGAGAGATTCAGTCATGTTGTTCATTAGCAGAAGCCTTATTGTTAACTATACACAACAGGATTGAAGGTTATTGCACACTGAGTACGAAATTTTCGTATGTTTTTTCGATTTTCTCATATTCGCCATCCTTTCCTATCAAAATGCTTGCTACGGATGCGAAAACACAGAAAATCTAATCTGATTCCTGAACCTGATCAAACTCGATTGACATAACGTGAGGTCATATTTATTTTTGTAACATGCAGAAATTTCGGACGAAGATTTTGTACTCAGTGTGCAATGGCCTTTCCTATGGCATAAAGAACAAGAGCATGAATAAGAGAATACAATTAGGGTCCAGTTTAAAATGTCACATTTTTAAATGTTTGTTTTTTTCACTTTTTCCAACTAATGTTGAGTTTTTCAAAAGTACATTTAAAGAAATTAATACTGAATGAATACTTGCTTAATAGTAGGGGTTTGTACAAACACTGCTAAATAAAATTCCAGGTCTTTCAAGGACTTTTAAATCACTATTCTTTTGATTTTCAAGGACTTGAAACAGAGATCTCACTTTTTAATGTCTTTTTCAAATTCTAAAAAAGATAAATGGATAAATAAAAACATACCAACAAAAAACGACAAAAATAAAATGAAGCACATGCAAAGTATTACGAAGTATACTAAACTTTTACTATAGAAAAACCACAGATAATTTTATTTGTATTTGTGCATAATATTAAGTTATTTTTTTCTTTTTAGGGGGCAGCCGTGGCTGGGCAGGGCTTGCTTGTTTGTTTTTAATATAAAAAGTTGTATTTTTGTCAAATGTAAAAGGCTTTTCACACCAAAAGCCTCAGGTTTAGAGAAAAGTAAATTGACGTCTGTACAGTCGACCGCATTAGAACAAATGTCAACTCTTCAGCAATAAAAAAAAAGGTAAACAAATGTTAGATTATCTTGAGTGATTTTTGCTTATTAGTCTGGATGAATTGGATCATCGAAGGTTAATAAAATGGGATTAAATACATAAAGGATATTTGTATTATTTAACATATTTAATTATTGCAGGTTTGTGTTGAATTTGACTGTTTGTATTCATTTTGAACAACACTGTATCTGTTTTTTAGTGAGTGGGATGAATTAATGCATGGTCACATTTTTTATTCTAAAACTAAAGTAACATCTTACAATTTCTCTCAACATGGAGACAGGAGAGATTTTAATCAATAAATGGAGGGGAAAAGCATAACTTTACTAGTTCCTTGGAAAAAGTAATATAATTACGTAACTTGCGTTACTTGTAATGCATTACCCCCAACACTGCTGATATAGTATCACAGAGTACACCTGCTCCTGTATAATAAACAAGAAACTACATTAGCACAAATGATCTTTAGAAAAGACTTTTTACTCACCACTACATTAGCGGAGGTGTTTTTAATCAAGGAATCCATAAACAGTCCTTTAGCGCCACTGAAGACACAGTGAAGTGCTTCAGGAAACTGGATTTCTTGCTGAGCTTCCTGATTGACGACACCTTTCACGAAAAGCTAAGAGTTGCATAACATATAAAGTAAGTAAACCCTCAACCATTCTAATAGAAAACATTCATATTGCAATTCTTGCCTTTGAATTTATAAACCAATACGTGCATATGATCACATGCAGTTCAACAGCCATGCAGATTGATGCAGTTAGACTTATTTCGTAAATAGGACTTGTAAATAAATGTTGTTGTTGTTTCATTTTAGGTGCATGGAAACTGAAAGTCTAAAGTGTGTAAAGCACCTTTGCTGCCTGCACGTTTCTTCCAGTCCCTCGCAGCTGCAGCCAGATCTGTCCATTCTGCGCAGACGGGGAGTCATCTCCTCCAATACTCAGCTTCACCCCAAAGAGTCGCTCGACGGTGGGCTGCAGCGCCACCAACGCCCCCCTCAACACAACTGCACAGGTGAACTCATCCTCAACCTCCGGCTGGGATCGACAGTCGTCCAGTGTGAGACCTGAGAGAGCCATGATGCAACTCACTGGGAGAGACGTGAGAAACGACATGAATCAATGCTTATGATTCAGCATTGTGAAGTAAGACCAAGTTGGAATATAATTTGGAATATAAAGTTCTGTTTGTAATTTATTTGCTACCGAAGGCCTCAAACAAAAACCTTAGTGCCTTTCAAAAGGTTTTGGATTACTTGTATGATCACTACATGTATTGGCTGATTTGTATTATTTCAATATGACTAATTAATGATGAACTGGTTCCATAATGATTTTCTTTTCTCAAAAAGTTTTTTTGAATGAAATTAAGATTTATACATCATCTGAAAACTGATACATAAGCTTTCCATTGATGTATGGTTTGTTGGGATAAGACAAATTTGGAACTATTTGAAAATCTGGAATCTGAGGGTGGAACAAAAAACTAAATTTTGATAAAATCCCATTTAAAGCTGTTAAAACGAAGTTCTTGGAAGTGCTTATTACTAATCAAAAAATGTTTTTTTTTTTTTATATATATTTAAGATAGAAAATTTACAAAATATCTTCATCGAACATGATCGTTACTTAAAATCCTAATGATATTTGGCATAATTTTTTTTTTTTTTTATTTGACCCATATTATATATATTATATTGCTACAAATATACCTGTGCTACTTAAGACTGGTTTTGTGTCACATTTGAGAAGTAATTGTAACCAAGAAAAGGTGTTTATAAACATGTTTATAAACAGTAACGTTCTTCCAGTATCGTTCATTGAACATTGGTTCAAAGTTTTCTGGTTTTTGTCATTCTTTTTCAATGTTACTACTAAAAAGTTTAATGTTTTTGTTAATGTTCAAACAACCAAACAGAAAGTGATTAAAACATTAAAACGCTGTACGTCTTGAGGGAACATTCAACAACCTTTTAGAACTTTGTGATGTTGACAAAAAATTCTTATGCTAGTAATATTTGTTTCACTATTAAAAATTGGCCGAACGATTAAAGATGAACTGGTTTCTTAATGTTTTCTTTTCTCAAAAAGAGATTTGTGACCCTAGATCACCAAACCAATCATAAGGGTCCATTTTTAAAAAATTAGAATGAAATTGAGATTTATACATCATCTGAAAACTGATAAATAAGCCTTCCAATGATGTATGGTTTATAGGATAAGACAGTATTTGGCCGAGTGGAAAAAAAATGTAAATATTGAGAAAATTGCCTTTGAAGCTGTCAAAACGAAGTTCTTGGCAATGCATATTACTAATCAAAAATTCAATTGTGATATATTTAGGGTAGGAAATTTACAAAGAATCTTCATGGAACATGATATTTACTTAATATCCTAATGATTTTTGGCATTAAAAAAAGATACATTTGACCCATACGATGTATTTTTGGCTATTGCTACAAATATAGCCGTGCTCCTTAAGACTTAAGGTTTTGTGATCCAGGGTCACATGTGAGAAGTAATTGTAACCAAGAAAGGGTGTTTGGAAACCTTGTGTATAAAACGTTTATAAACAGTAACGTTATTAACAAATGTTCTTCCAGTAACGTTCATAGAACATTGGTTCAAAGTTTTCTGGTCTTTGTCATTCTTTTTTAACGTTACTACTGAGAAGTTTCTGATATTTTAAGAGGACATTCAAAAGTGGACAAAATTGGTCGTTCCTTTAATGTTTTCGCTAATGTAAACAACCAAAAAGTGATTAAAACATTAAAAAGCTGTGTGTTTGTGTTTTAAGATAATATTCAACAACCTTTTAGAATTTTGGGACGTTAACAAAACCTTCTTGTTCTAGTCATATTGGTTTCACTATAAAAAATCGACCGAACGATTAAAGATTAACTGGTTTCTTAATGTTCCACAAGTGACTGAAAACAAGAGTCGCTTGACGAATAGACGAAACAGATTGCCAAGGAAGTCTCAACAATCTTGTAAATGTACAGAAACACAAGGATAAAGTCACAATATCCACGATATGTAGAAGAGTGCGACAGTAAACATGCGTTCTTACCATAATCGCGTGAACTTTAAACTGCGCTCTTTCGTCTGTTTACGAAGCGCTCACGATAAACAATCCGGAGTCAGAACGGTCTCTGCGCCACTAAAGATTCACACTATATTTAGTCGTGATGGGTTGTAAATAGCTTCCTTTGGTTTAGAAATCACCCAGGGTTTCGAGACTCGTTTGTCCACATTTTGGACTGGTCATGATGATTGTTGATGAAATGAAACCAAAGGGAAACTTCGTGTTGATCTTCTACCGTAACGCACCCAATTGACGCGCATCGACAATCTCCTAAAGCACTTTAACGTTTCCTCACGTGCATCTACTAATATAATAAGCAGATATTAAACACAGAAACACACATGAACTTTGAGCAGAAACGAGTTAAAGACTCGTAAAATGATATAATAGATTAAACTAGGTGAAAAACACACGAAGGCATTCTTTATTATGGTTTTAGTCAGACACAGTCACAACGTCTGGGAATTTCCACTGACGTAAATAGCCACATCCGTCTAAAGTCAAGAGCAAACAGGTATCAAACTACGAAGTACATTAGTTTTAAACTCGCTTTAGGCTCATTACGGGTTGTAATATTTTCATTGACATTGTTTATTTCAGAATAGGGAGTATTTTTATTATTTGTCATAAGTGTACATTTGTCGAAATTGAGATTCTTACGTCATCTGAAAGCTGAGTAAATAAGCTTTCATTGATATATGGTTCGTTAAAATAGGACAATGTTTGTCTGAGATCCAACTATTTGAAAACCTGCAATCTGAGGGTGCAAAAAATCTAAACATTGAGAAAATCGCCTTAAAAGTAGTCCAAATGAAGTTCTTAGCAATGCATATTACTAATCAAAAATCACGTTTTTATGTATTTATGGTAGAAAATTTACAAAATATCTTCATGGAACATGATCTTTACTTAATATGCTAATGATTTTTGGCATAAAAGAAAAATCTATAATTTTGACCCATACAATGGTTTTGTGCTTCAGGGTCACATTTGATCATTTTTATATTTTTATACACATACTCAGAGCTGGTAGATTACTTAAAAATTGTAATCCGTTACTGATGCCAAATTAAATGACAAAAATTGTAGTTAGTAACGTAATCCATTACATTACACATTTTAGGTAATATAATCAGACTACCTTTAGATTACTTTTGATCTAAATTGTTTATCATATTGATTTAAAAAATATAATCTTGTACCTTATGGAAATAAAAGTTCAGAGAGAAATTTGATGTAATTAACATAATTAAATGCATTAAATATTACATTAAGTAAAGGTTTCCTAAAGTGGGATCCATATTTATTGCTATTGAGTGACTATGTAACTATGGAATAAAAAAAAAGTAACTGTAATCCGATTATTAACGGTATTTCAAAATGTAATTTAATCTGACTACAAGTGCATCATTTTTTCAATCTGATTATCCAGATTACATGTAATCAGTTACTACCAGAGTTGGGTGTACCTATTTACTGTAATTTAATTTGGCTACTGTTGTCTTCGAAAAGTAAAGTAAGCGATTGCTCTAATTTTTTTTTTCCTGTAATTTAATTACAGTTACTTCTTATGTAGTTGAATTTAACACCATGTATAGGCTGTTGAACATTTATATACAATTCAACAGTGGATTAAACATCAAAATTTAAAGTCTAACCTTAAAATGCATGCTTTTCATGTACTCTTTTCACTTTAAATACTAAAGAATATTGGTTCTCACTATTAACTAGTTGGTTATTAGCATAATTATTACTGTTTATTATTACTTAAAAAGAATCCTTAATGCTGCCCAATTCCTAGCAAATTCTTAAACATAACAGCTACTTTACTAAGTATTAATAAGCAGTCATTAAGAGTTTATTGAGGCAAAAGCCATAGGTAATAATTTGTAAATAGTGATAATTGTGACCAGAATAATGTGTGTAGTTATCTATTATTTTTTTAAAGAACCGTTTCATGTCTATCCTTGTATCATTAACCCGTGGAGGTTAATACAGGATTTAGAAAGTAATTAGTAATAAGTAATTAAATAGATATTGGAGAGAGTAATTTTATACAGTAATCTAATCACAATGTTGAAGATGTAATTAGTAGAATATGTAAATATACAATGTTTTATGATGGGTTTTTTTTTCAATTCTCCTTGACCAGAAAGTTTGAAAGCTTTAAAATGTTTCAAAAGTTTGATACAAGTTTTAAGTTCGACTGTTTTCAGTCTGAAATAGTTTTAAGTTTAAAGCAGTTTTAAAAGCTTAAAGTTGATTGATAGATAGCAAGTAGTTTAAATAGCATTTCAGTAATGTGGTTTTCTCAAAACATTAGATTCACGTTTGTCTAACCTTGCTTATGTTAGGCCTAGATTCACATGGTTCAAAGTATCCATTTGGAGAATGAAAAAACACCAATCCCTTGAATGTTTCTCTTTTTGAACCTCTAGAACATTTACAAATAACGTTTAATATTTGATAACATTTAAGATGCTTGAGAAAATATTCAAGTCACATCCTTATAATGTTTGCAAAATGATAAAGTGAAATGTTCTCTTAAAGTCTAATGTTTACACAAACAAAACAAACAAAAAAACTTTTGCCATTTAATTTAAAATACCATTTAATGACTTTATTTTAGCGTTAGCTAAATGCTCTTAGAACATGGGTAAAATAAAGAAACAGAAATGATGTTGTTATCAAAATGATTTAAGGTTATTGATGTAAGAGTCCATTCATTGGTGTCTTTTTTTTCATTTCGTTTCTCCACTTTTTTATTTTTTATTTATTATTATTATTTTTTTTATTAATTCAATGCCACAAGAACAAAAGGTATTACATATTCATATCAAATTAACATTAGCTGCCAGAGAAAAATAAGAAACAAAATAGAAAAAATTAATTAAATAACATAAATTTCAATGTTTTTAGAGCATTACATGTTTACAATGCTTTTTTTGTTTTTTGTTTGTTCCAAGAGATTTACATACAATTTAAAGTCCTTAATAAAATGAGAAAAATTTGCTTTACACCGAGCCCACTTTTTCTTACTGTATGTATATGGAATTGTCCTAATAAAATAAACAAATGTAAAATATGTTGCTCTTTACAATTCAATCTTTCATTTTCTGTATAAAAAAGCACATCAAATCTACCAATTTCTATCATACATTACATTTTTCTGTTAATATAGACTTCCAAATCTTTCCAAAATAATCTTGAATAAATACTATGAAAAAAAGATGCAAATTGGTTGCTTTTTCTTGACCACAAAATTCACAGCTTAAATCTTTCCAAAACATGCTTGACAGGATAAATTCTATTTACTATTTTGTAAGACACTTCCTTAATTTTGTTATTGATATAAAACTTATTTGACAGATTCCATGCTTTAACCCAAGAGATATTACCAAATAAAGAAGACCAGAAAAATCTTGCTGCAGGTAAAGACACAGAACCAAGAGCATTTCTTATAATCTTATTACTACACTGTTGTTTTAACACCCATGCATTGGTGTTTTTTTTTTATTCAAACAGATGAAATATACAATCATCTTCAGGAGAACATTAACAATGTAAAGAAGATAGAAGTAAGAAGAGGAGAAATAAAATACAGTAAGGGGGTATGTTGCTTAGAATAAGAAAAATAATATAAATAAATGACTATAATAATAATAATAATGTAAGAGCAATGAAGGAAAGCTATCTAAACCTGATCGGAGTTAATAGAAATATTTCTTTCATATATTTCCAAAAACCTGACACATTTATTATTACTAGTCAAACAAAAAGATGCGAGCAGTGAGTCAATCTCAATCAGAAAATGCGAAAGAGTGGGAATTGAGCTCATACATTTTTGCTTACGTATGAAGATTTTGCCAAACAAAATAAAAACGTTGAAAATATATTCTTTAGATTTGTTGGCTGCATTGGAGTCTGTTGTTCAGGTGAGCAGGTGTGGTTATGTCAATCCTCAGTGAGTGAAGCGCGCGCTTGTTTGATGGGGAAGTGAAAGTAGCTCCTCGATGTGGAAGCGTCGCCATTAACAAAGGGGTTTGAGGAACAGACCGCGACGGACACGGACATACTATGTCATATTTTAGCATTGTCCGGTTGAGATTGTTTAGATTAAGTAGTCGTTGAGTAGATCTGAGATGGGCGACTCTTTCTGCATCCGGTTTGATGTGATTCGAGATGACAGTCTGCAGTGCTGGACGAACATCGGATCCGGCGGATTCGGCGAGATCTACCGGGCGAAGCACACCACTCTGGGGATGGATGTGGCCATAAAGTTATTACATTATAAAGACAGGTAACTTTACAGCACGTGGACATTGTCCTTGCAAATATTTACCTTGATAACAACAGTTTACACATCCAAATCCAACCTTACTACTGTACAATTATTATGCTTTAATTTAGCCTTCGGACAGAATGAGATGCGATCTTTCTGTCATTTTGTTTATTGGTTATTTTGTTTAATGTGCGAGGTCGGGGCAAGTTGGCACATTGGGAAGTTGTCCACATCACGTGAACACATTGAAACTACACTGGCAGCCAAAGCATTACTGTAAAAACTGTGCAAGAAAGAGGGCTTTTAAATGAAAAGTTAGTTACGTTAGATAAAACATACAAATATTTAAGAGATGCAATTTATGGTTTGGTCTGTTTTTATCATTTTCCCTTATGCAATTGAATTGTTGTCCATAGCATCCCTGCTGGGAAATCTAGCTAAAACCAGCCTAGGCTGGTTGGGTGGGTTTAGCTGGTCAGCGGGCTGGTTTTAGAGGGGTTTTGGCCAATTGGGACCAGCTAAAACCAGCTATGACCAGCCAACCACACTAGGCTGGTTTTAGCTTTTTTTCAGCAGGGACACTGGAAGTAGTTTAAGATGGTCTCCCAGCCTGACCACCTAAAACCACCAGGGTGTAAAAAATAACTGTCAGTTTGTAAATGCATTAAAAATTAAGAAATGAATAGTAAGTAACATGAATTAGATGTAAAATTGTTTAGTATAAAGACTCTCGGGTGAAAAACAACTAAAACCAGCCTAGGCTGGTTGGCTGATTTTAGCTGGTCAACCAGCCTGGTTTTAACTGGTCATAGCTGGTCAGGCTGGGAAACCACCAGCTAAAACCAGCTAAGATCACCCAACCAGCCTAGGCTGGTTTTAGCTGTTTTTTTCAGCTGGGACACTGGGAGTAGCTGGTTTAAGATGGTCACCCAACCTGACCGGCTAAAACCAGCCTGACCGGTCTGGCCAGGCTGGAAAAGTGGCCAAAACCCCTCTAAAACCAGCCTGCTGACCAGCTATGACCAGCTTAAACCAGCCAACCAGACTAGGCTGGTTTTAGCTGGGGTTTTTTTTTCACCAGGGTGTAAAAAAACAACTTTCAGTTTGTAAATGCATTAAAAAATTATTAGTTTTCTCTCAGAAAAGACCAGTAAATTTCTCAAATAATGGCAAGTAACATGAATTAGATGTAACTTTATATGTTTAGTATAAAATATAAATTATATGTTTAGTATAAAGACTCTCTGGTGAAAAAAAAACTGCTAAAACCAGCTTAGGCTGGTTGGCTGGTTTTATAGCTGGTCCACCAGCTAAAACCAGCTACTTCCAACTTAAACCCTAGGCTTAAAGCCTAGGCTGGTTTTAGCAGTTTTTTCCAGCAGGGATACTATGCATGACTCGTGTTTTTAATATTTTAAAAAATAACTTTCAATTTGTAAATGCATTAAAAAATATGCAAAAAATCAGTTTTCTCTCAGAAATTGTTAGTAAATTTCTCAAATAATTACAAGAAACATGAATTAGATGTAAAACTGTTTAGTATAAAGACTCTCTGGTGAAAAGAAAAAAGCTAAAACCAGCCTGACCAAGCTGGGGGACCAGCTAAACTTTCAGTTTAAACCAGCCAGCCAGATTAGGCAGTTTTTAGCAGTTTTTTTTTTTTTTTTTTCAGATGGGATACGATGCATGACACGTGTATTTAATATAGAAAAAATACACTGTAAAAAATAATTTTCAATTTGTAAATACATTAAAAATTAGGCAAAATAAAGCAGAAACTGCTAGTAAATTTCACGAATAATGGCAAGTAACATGAATTAAGTGCAAAACCTTAGTATAAAGACTGAAACTGTGTTTTATTTTCTTGTAAAACGTACTTAAATACTGGGTTTCATTTACAGTTTTGAAAAATTATTTTTTTACCGCATAAAACAAAGATTTTACACATTGGACATTTTACAAGAAAATACTTTTTTAATGAAATGTTTTGTCTCAAACTCTTTTTTATGTTTCCCAAAGTTCAGTTTTCTTTTTTTCTTTTTCTGGATTTTATTTTAATTGTTTCATGTGTTTTTTTTTTTTATCGAAAAATATGTTTAATCAGTTGAATTCCTAAAATTACTTTTTTTTTTTTTAAATATCAATATCAATTACTTATCAATTTAATATTATTTAAAATTTGATCATTTATCAAATACAATTTATATAAAAATATTTTAAACAATAATAGTGCCCAATTAAATAATACCCCCCCCCCCCCAAGTTTTATTTTTTTCCCAAATTCTGTGTTTTTCGGGGTTATTTTTTAATGGTTTATTATTTTATTTTTTGCACCATATTTCACACTATCTCACATTATCTCATCTTTTTTAGTTTCTTTGCAATGATTTGTGAAATTTACTAGCAGTTGTTTGAAAACTTGTTTAAAAAGTAAATCCTACAGCATGTTTTTTTCAGTGTATAAAATTCTTCTCTTTTCCTCTTTGGTTACCAGTCATCCCTACCAAATGACCACATTTTCAGTGTAGTAAAAGCAGTATTTTGGCAAAAACTGGGTTACAATGGTAGCCGTTTTGGTGTGTGTACATATGTATTACTGTATTTACATTTACTAAGAACATGTAATGAAATGTTTAATTTTGCATTTTAAAAAAGAAAATAAATGTCTGTGAATGCCATGCTGCTTTAAAGCATTGGTCTGTAAAACTGAGCCTCCTCAGCACTGGCTCGTTTCAGAAGTTGACTTGTGTTTTTTGTCCTCATGAAGCAAATCTGCGTCGTCCATTGAGAGAGAAGCTCACCTGATGTTCCAGGGCGGGAATCCCAACGTGATCAGGATTTTCGGGCTGTACGAGGGCCGTGTGGGCGAGGTGCGTCTCCCGCTCCAGACGGGGTTGGTGATGGAGTTCATGCCGAAGGGTTCGGTGGCCGATCTGCTGCAGACGCTGGCCGGACCGCCGCCGTGGCCTCTGACCTTCCGCATGGCGCACGAGATCGGCCTGGGAATGAACTTCCTCCATCATTTGTCGCTTCTGCATCTGGACCTGAAGCCCAGCAACGTGCTTCTGGACGACAGCCTCAGAGCCAAGGCGAGTCCACACTTGCTTATTATTCACAAATTTCTGTTGTTATTTTTCAATGTATGTTTTTATCCAATCTATTTTTGTTATATATTATATACAACAATAATAGTGCACAATTAAATGTTTGTTTTCCCCTCCAAATTACATTTTATTTTTTTTAGAAATTCTGTGTTTTCCCTTTTCAATTTCTGGATTCTGTGTTAATGGTTCCATTGAGTATTAATAATAATAATAAAATATGTCTAATCAGTTGAATTCACAAAACTTATCAATTTAATGTTAATTTTTTTTAAACAATAATAGTTCCCAATTAAATATTTTTACCCCTCCAAATTCCGTTATTTTTCCCAAATGTTGAATTTTTTCTTTTTGTTGATTTTGTTTTAATGATAATAAAAAAGCAAGTTTTATCAGTTTAATTAATGAAACGTATTAATCAAATAATTTTTCGCAATTGTAGTGCCCTATGAAATGTTTTGTCTCAAACTCTTGTTTTATTTTTCCCAAAATTCATTTTCTTTTTTTCTTTTTCTGGATTTTATTTTAATTGTTTCATGTGGTTTTAATAACTGAAAAATATGTGTAATCAGTTGAATTCATAAAACATATAAATTTAATATTATATGTTTTTTTTAAACAATAATAGTGCACAATTAAATGTTTTTTTCCCATCCGAAATCCATTTTATTTTTCCCAAATTCTGTGTTTTCACTTTTTAATTTCTGGATTCTGTTTTAATGGGTTTATTGAGTTTTAATAATAATAAAAAGCATGTCTAATCCGTTGAATTCATAAAACTTATCAGTCTATTAATTTATTAAATTTTAAGCAATAATAGTGCATTTCATTTGGTTTTAAATATTTAAAAATATGTCTTATCAGGTGAATTCATAAAACTTATCAATCAAATAATTTTTTTTTATTAAGTTTTATTTTTCTCCATATTTTTTTCTTTTTTTTTTTTACATTTTTCTTATTTCAATTTAATAAATTCATATTCTGTCACTTTCTTTAAATTGAAACAAATTTTTATTTTGGCTGTAATATCATTTCTTTATGTATCTGATGATAATTTGCTCAAATTAAATTGTGAAAAAAGCTCTGGAGATGAAGTTGTCGGATTCAAAGCTTTACTTGGAAAAATGTTCCTGTTAAATTAATTCTTGCAGCTCTACTTCTGTGAGTTGAAATTCACTTCACGTTTATTATTAGTAGATTATTTGGTTGCAGTGTAAACTACTAGAGAGGCGCTCAAACGGTGTAGGATTCCCTCACATATGTGAGCCGTAAAACCATAAATTCTGGCGCCTCACTGCTTTAAAACAAAGAATGAGTGTAATTCACTCCTACAGCAGAAGAAACCCCTCCAGATTTGTCAGATCAGGCCATTAACTCAAGACAGACGAGCAGCAATTCCGATTCTCCTCTCACATGACCAATCATGTCCTCAAGACAAAGACGTAAAACAGACTCCTAAAGGAATGAGACCTTTTGACCTTTGGGCGGAGAGCTTCTTCAGACCACAGTCTCAGAGATTCAGAGAAAACTTTAAGTGTCTTAAAGGGACAGTTCACTCAAAAGCAATGTCTTCCACTTCTGATCTTGATGCTTTGCTGAAAAATATGTGTATCACTAGATTCAGGATGTTAATATTGATGGCCCACCAATGTAATATCCCTTCTAGAGTCAATATCAGCTTATGATCATTAAGCTGAAAAATTCCCTGCTTGATTATTAGTCCCCTTTAAGCTACATTTACATCGTCCTTGAAAACAGTGTGTGAAAGAGGCCTAATGCATCATTTGTTTAAAGGAGTAGTTCACTTCCAGAACAAAAAAATACAGATAATGTACTCACCCTGTTGTCATCCAAGATGTTCATGTCTGTCTTTCTTCAGTTGTGAAGAAATTGTGTTTTTTATATAGTGGACTTCTATGGTGCCCTGAGTTTAAACTTCCAAAATGCAGCTTCAAAAAGCTCTAAATGATCCCAGATGAGAAAGAAGGGTCTTATCTAGTGAAACAATTGGTAATTTTCTTAAATAATGTATATTAATATCCACTTTTTACCCTCGTATGCTCATCTTGTCTAGCTCTGCATGAGCTCTGTGTGTATTCCAGTTCAAGACACTTAGGGTATGTCTAAAAACTCCCATCTCATTTACTCCTCCAACTTCAAAATCATCCTACACCGCTGCAGGAGTAGTGACTCAGTGTTTACAAAGTGAATGTGCAAAGAAGATCAAACACCCTTTACAAAAAAAGGTAAAACAGCGATGTAGAATGATTTTGAAGTTGGAGGAGAAAATGAGGTGGGAGTTTTTAGACGTACCCTAACTGTATTGAACTGGAATACACAGAGCTCATGCAGAGCTAGACAAGATGAGCATTTGAGGTTAAAAAGTGTATAAATTTTAATTTGTTTTAGAAAATGACCGATCGTTTCACTAGATAAGACCCTTATTCCTCGGCTGGGATCGTTTAGAGTCCTTTGAAGCTGCATTTAAACTGCATTTTGGAATTTCAAACTCGGGGGCACCATAGAAGTTCACTATATGGAGGAAATTCCTGAAATGTTTTCCTCAAAAAACGTAATTTCTTTGCGACTGAAGAAAGAAAGACAGTAGATAATCTGTAAATGTTTGCTCTGGAAGTGAACTACTCCTTAAACCCTCTTTTTGTTTTTTTTTTGCATCCTGCAGCTGACAGATTTCGGTCTGTCTCGAGTGGCTCGAAGCGTTTCTAAATGCACCGGAGAGAAAAGCGAGGATGAGGGAGGGACGTTGAGCTACATGCCGCCTGAAGCGCTGGAGTCCATCAATTACAAAGCCAGCAAAGCCTCTGATGTGTACAGGTAACCAGAGAAACTTCAGAAATAATGTCTTTATTGTCACTTTTGATAAATTAGATGTGTCCTTCCTAAATAAGTGTTAATTTCTTTCAAATAAAAATGACCTGAAAGTTGGTTTAAATGATTTTGTCTCTTAAAAATGTATTTAAAAATATACATGATGTGTATTTTGATCTTAATCCATGTGCAATATGTCCTTTCCTGTCCTAAAAATCATGCGTTTTAAGTTTTTTAATGTATCACTTTAAAACTGCCTGAATGCAAAAGACGAAAAAAGAAACACACGATTTTTCATGTTTTTTCCTCATGTATTTTGCCTATTTTTTTCACCACTGCATAAATTAAATATCAAAAATGTCTTGTTTTCAAAAAATCAATTACAAAACAACAATTTAAAAATATATACTTAACAATAAATATTTTTACCATTCTAGTCGACATTATAGCCTACCAACAAAGCACACTTTAACTTAAAATTAATAAGTTAGTAAAATAATACTCTTTGGCCATTTTTAACACCCCCTTCTTGAAGGCATGTGTTTTTAATGAACAAATAAATGCAGCCTTGCTGAGCAAAGGAGAATGTTAGAATAAATGTATTAATAGAGTTGTTGGAATAATTGCTAGCATTATTTATGTCTTACTTTTCCAGAACAGCACTAAAATGACAATACTAACATTTATTTAGTGGTAAACCCGCAAGAAGAGCTCAGTCCTAGTGTTTGCTGGCAGCAGCAGATTTGTGAATGATTGTCATCTTTGGTCTTTGAACCCTGGCTAAGGAGCTGCTGTCAGAATAAATACAATTGGTGTCTGGTGTATTAGACAACAGAACGTTCTGGAGTTGATTGACTAATGGATGATTTCAGTCATCATACAGTAACCTTTCTCTCCTCATGAAGACATGCGATGCGACACTAAACAGTCTCTCGCTGTCGGAGCTTGGAATGATTTTTGTGTCTTTCTCAGACAGTTTTAAATGCTTCCACACTGACCACATGTTTGCTGCATTAGTGCACGCCTCTATTTGATTTAATTTATTTGGCCTTACCGTTTATTCGCTATTTTCGGCTGGATAATTTCAGTTGCTAAACATCCGGGGCACCCCTAGTTTAAATGCTTCATCATTTAAAAAATGAATAAATATACAAATAAATAAAATAAAAAAATATAATAATTGATTGTTTTGATCTTGCATTTTATTTTAAAGAGTGTTTGCTTCTGGGTCAAAACTGACCTGAACGTGATAGGAGGGTCATATTGATAATCAGTGTTTTGTGAACGGTCTAATCTGCAGTTACGGCGTCCTGCTGTGGTCCATCGTCACAGGAAAGGAGCCGTACAGAGGTAAGTGTCCTTCACCTGCTCTGGCAGAGCCACTGACTTAAGCTTGGCCACCCCACTCAAAACTGCCTTTTTTCTTAACAAGAAGTGCGTTTATTAAGATGCGGAACCGCCGTATCTCTTTACGACCACATCAAACAGAAGACTTTTGAGAGGCGTACTTCAGCGGCAGGCGCGAGTCAAACGTGTGCAGAAGAGGTTCAGGAGTCAAATGATCTTCAGTAGAACGACAGTGAACTGCGGTCTGATGAGATGTTGTTAGGCTAAATATCAATAAAATAAGCTTTTCTGTCCTGTCAGCCATTTCTCTGTTCTCACAGCACACACTCTTCAAATTTACTCGAATATGAAACCACGCATATCGCTTCATCATAAATAAAGCACACAAGAAACAAGTCATGAAATTTCCTAAAAGGCAATTAAAGCTGCAAAATGTGCATGCATGTATATGCATTATATTAAAGAACATTTCTCCAATGCATATACTAAAATACATTCTGCAATTCGAGATCTCAATACAGGCGCAAGCTGATAGACTATGTGATTTTATTTTATTTTGTAAGTTAATGCACAAGTAAATGTGAGCACAGTGCATTTATATTAGAAAATATGCGCTAATTTGTTTTTCTCAAATTCATTTGTAAAGTACAAACAAAAATGAAAGAATTTAAATGCATAAAATAAATCAATTGATTATTCTGGCATTTATGTGCACTATTTGCATGTCTCATCCATGAATATGCAATGTTGGAGAACAAGCTTTTGGGGGTTTCGTGAACCATAGCCAAGCTGACTGCGCAATAGTGATCCCCTACAAAAATAGTAAAATTCACTAAGTATTACTTGAGCTAATTCAACAATATCTCAATTACAATTAAGTGAAAATTAATAGTATTCAGTTTTGTTTTAGTCACTAGTCCAGAATTTTAGAGTCAAACACATTTTCATATTAAAATAATGAAGATTATTGTGCCATCCAAAACTTTTGTTGCTGGTCCCTCCCTGGTCACTCCAATGAAAACATCCTGGCTCCGCAACTGCGTTCCTGTTTGATTTGTGTCCGTCCCGCAGGCGCTGTGTCCAGTCTGGTGCGGTTCCGAATCCCGCAGGGAGACAGACCCGATCTGACATCAATAGACCGTCGTGAGACCAAAGGTCTGGATGATATGGTGAAGCTCATGACTGAATGCTGGCATCAGGATCCCAGCAGGAGACCGTCGTTCCTCAGTGAGACTCGAACCCAATCACTTCATGAGGATCAACCTCCGCATGTTCTCACCTCCCTCCCTTTTTTTTGCAGATTGTGTCAATGAGACGGAGAAGATCTTTAATTTGCACAAACATGGACTCAATGATGCCGTCTATGATGTTCTCAAGCAGCTGGTACAGTTGACCTTTTTGTTTTTTTCACCAGTTCCGTCAAATGATGAAAGTTAAATTGGTTGCAAATGGTGTAAATGCTTAAATACATCCAGTTTGCCCCAAAAAAATCACTAACCCCCGGTTTCACAGACAAAGCTTAAGCCTAGTCCCAGACTAAACTGCAAGTCTGAGCTGTTTCAAATGAAAGAAACTTGCACTGACTGATCCTAAAATATATCAGTGCCTTTGTTTTGTCTCAAGATGCACACCAGTAATGTTTTATTCTAACTCACATTTATATAAATGACTTAAATGTCTTAATTGAACTATGACTTAATCCTGGCTTAGTCTAAGCCCTGTCTGTGAAACCAGGCCTATATGTCTAAATTCTTTATGCAGGATGATGATGTCTCTTCTGGTTTGAAATCAATGAAGATCAGCTGTGAACCTCACAATGGTGTGTATGGTAAATAAACGTCCACTATATACACTGCTGCTCAAAACTTTGACATCAGTAAGATTTTTAATGGTTTTTAAAGACGTTTCTTCTGCTCATCGAGACTGCATTTATTTGATTAAAAATACAGATAAAATGATATATTGTGAAATCTAATAATTACTTTTCAAAACAACCATTTTCTGTGTGAATATCTGTTAAAATTAAATTTATTTCTGTGATGCGCAGCTGAATTTTCTGTATCATTACTCCAGTCTTGAGTGTCACATGATCCTTCAGAAATCATTCTAATATACTGATTTATTATCAATGTTGAAATAAAATGTTAAAAAGAACAGCATTTATTTAAAATAGAAAGGTTTTCTTACAATATACACTACTGTTCAAATGTTTTGTGTCATAAAATGTTTTATTCCTTCTTTTTTTCGAAAGAAATGAATGCTTTTATTCACCAAGGATGTGTTTAATTGATCAAAAGGATAGCACAGATTTACATTGTTAGGAAAGATTTATATTTTGAATAAATGCTGTTGTTTTTAATTTGTTGTTGTTCAAAGAATCCTAAAAAACACTGATAATTCTAATAATACATCAATATATTAGACACTATATATTATAGATATTCGATTTCTGAAGAATCATGTGACACTGAAGACTGGAGTAACAACTGATGAAAATTCAGCTTTGCATCACAGGAATAAATTATATTTTAAAGTATATTCAAATAAAAACCATTGTTTTATATAGTAATAACATTTTGCAATATTACTGTTTTTTCTGTATTTTTTATCAAATAAATGCAGCCTTGATGAGCAGAAGAGACTTCAGTGTATGTGTATATGGTACATTTATTATTTATTGAAAATACTGGAAGTGGGTCACATTACTGACATCAAATAGGTTATAAAGCCATTTAATTCTTTCAATATTGTCATGACTTTGATTTCTCAATCGTCTCTGCTTTTTAGAAATACGTCCTCAGGTTTCATCCTGTGTCACTGGACCGCCTCCTCAACAGGTATCTGATGTACTTCTGTAGAAAAAGACTTCATATTATATTTAAAATAATTTTATTATAAACTAATTAAAAGCTTTTAATATTTAGCACACATATTTATTTGAAAATCTAAATGAATAAAGTAGGCTGAACTGCAGTCTGAGGATGTGTGTTAACTAATACTCTGTCTTGTAGGAGACAGCGGTCAGTTACACAAAACCCATAAAGAAAGGTAATGTGAGCAGCAGAGCTGAATTGAGATGATTTCTCTGATTTGTGTGCTGCTGAATGCATTTGTGTTTGTTGTTGTTTGTCACAGAACCACTTCCTCGTCCTGCTCCAGCGGTGACGCCTGTCAGAACAACACAGGTCTGAAACAAACAAACAAACAAACAAACAAACATATCCATTTGCTACTGCTGACAGTCTGTCTGTTTGTGTTTCCTCTTACAGCGGCAAACTTCAACACCAGGTCAGTTTAACACTGTTTCATCTAAATCTGAAAGGAGAAGTCCAGTGTGATATTGACCTAAAGTGTGCTGAATCACGATACCGAGCGTGAACTTACCTTTCATAGCTCAATTGGGCTTGTCCCCTGCAGTCCGAAATCTGGCGTTAGTTAGCCGATGCTTTAGGTCAATATCACACAGGACTTCTCCTTTAAAGCTCTGAACGAAATGCAGCAGACAAATTTAATGATAAACATCAACGCATTTAAAATAATTTAAAATACTGAACATAACTAGACAAAAAAGTTTTAAAAAGTTTAAGTGTAAAAAGTTAAAAAATTTAAGTTTGACTATTTTCAGTCTGAAATAGTTTAAAGTTTAAAGTAGTTTTAAGTTTTAAGCTTAAAGTTGATTGATGGATAGATAGCAAATTACTAGCATGTTTCTAGCATGATTAGCTAGTTATTAGCATGCTGTTAGCATGATTACCAATGCCACTAGCATGTTTCTAGCATGATTAGCAAGTTACTTGCATGTTTATAGCATGATTAGCAAGTTGCTAACATTTTGTTAGCATGATTAGCAATGTCACTAGCATGTTTCTAGCATGCCACTAGCATGTTGCTAGCATTATTAGCAAGTTGCTAGCATGCTGTTACCATGATTACCAAGTTGCTAGCCTGTTTCTAACATATCACTAGCATGTTTCTAGCATGAGGGCTGCAACAACGAATCGATAAAATCGATAAAAATCGATTACTAAAAGCGTTGGCAACGAATTTCATAATCGATTCGTTGTGTCGCGCGAAGCAGAGACATTTGGTTGTTTTTATATATATTTAAAAAAAAATTGAGCGCAGAGCGGAGTGGACACATTCGGTCTCTCTCCCGCACTGATGCCAGCAGAGTTCGGCACCTCATAAACTGTTTCCATCCAAAAATGCAAATTTAACTTATGCGCAAAACTGGAACATTTGAGCATAAAGCACCGTTTCTACATTATATATATATGCTGCCCCGATTTATATCAAACATGTTTGATATTTAAGCCTACTTTGGCTAGCGTACTTTCACAGCAGCCAATGCTCGATCGCAAAACAGCTGCTGTACGGGTCGTTGGATAGTGGAGATGGAGAAAACTAATTCTATAGTTTTTGTAACACTGTCTGTCTGTATAATGTGTCGAAAACATACCACAACCGTAAGGAGAAAGAGGAGCTCTGCTGAGGTGAAATCGTCTCAGTTTTGAATAGGGCTGTGACGGTGGCACGTTGTTTTTTATATATAGCCTACACTTCAGTCAGCTAACAAGCAGCCTAAAAACGCTAAAATAAATCAAAGAAATAATATATTTAATTAAGAAAGTAGCCTAAGAATATTATATAGGTTATTAAACAAACATTCCTTGTAAAATTGTCCGACAGCTCATCAATTTTTGGCCGACTGAATTTCCAGTCCGACTGTCTTTTTTTCTCTTTCTCTTCCTCATTACACAGCTGCTGATTTTAATAGCAAATTGATTACATTTATTTTCGTTCCTTTAGTTTATAAAGTTAATTTAGAGATATATTTGGAACACTTTTTGTTTGTTAAATTCAAGTTTTTGTTTTTTAAAGTTATACTAGCAAACAGCGGCAGACAGATCAAAAGCCTGCTTAATTCATCGCGATTTAAATTAAAATCCATTGATATAAAAAACTTAAACATATCACAATATTAGTTTAATCATTCAATCAATATAAATCCAAAGTTTGTGCGGAGAGAAGCGCGCTTTGCAGCGCATGGAGACGCCAGTGCAATGTGGAATTTCTTTTTTGCTCATAAAGGTAAGAGTAATTTACCACCGGGCCGGAACTGTAAAGGGTCTACCTTAGTTTGTGTGTACTCACAGTATCAACAAAATGTGCTCTTAAAGAAAACAAACAGAATACGCTTGATATCTTTGGTTTAAACAGGAGCGCTTCACAATAATTAACCGAAACCCAGGTAATTGCCTCACAAACACAATATCTATAGAAAGCTTTAAATTATTATTTTACTATAAAACGAAATAATTAAAATCGAAAACAAAACTCTTTCATTAGCTAATCCATAAAGATGCATTAGGCATTAATGAGCAGATGGCAGGATCGTCAATTTCATCTTTGCAACACTGAATCAGAAAATACTAGTTTATTAATAAGTAATTCGAATATTTTCTTAATTTTTGCCTTGACACATTCATGGTAATTACTTTTGCTGGGGCTTTGAGGCCAGTTTTGCGTGCATTTGAATGCGGAACTCTTCCAGCTGGTCGCTGCTGATGGCAGGACACTAAACACCGCCATGGCAGAATGAAGGTAGCAGAAAGTTAGTCAAGTTATCCCGTTCCAGCGTGCAAAGTCACATGACTTTTTTAATGCGCACTGAGGAATTTAATTTGAGAGGCTTCTTGATGGGAAATGCAGCATGTACACCACAGCAAGCCGCTGTCTTGACGGATAGTAATTTTAGTTTATTTAGTCTATATATTTGGCAGATGTAAAGCATACATGTGTATGTTTTTTGTGTTAGTCCATTTTTATTTTATTATTATTATTATTATAACAGTTCAAGGAGCAACATGTTAGTGCACTTTCTAAAGATTTTAGTTCTGTTTTTGAATAAAGGGTTGTAAATCCCTTGTTTTTTATCCGATTCATCGATTAATCGAAAAAAATAATCGACAGATTAATCGATTATTAAAATAATCGTTAGTTGCAGCCCTAAGCATGATTAGCAAGTTACTTGCATGTTTCTAGCATGATTAGCAAGTTGCTAACATTTTGTTAGCATGATTAGCAATGTCACTAGCATGTTTCTAGCATGACTAGCATGCCACTAGCATGTTGCTAGCATTATTAGCAAGTTGCTAGCATGCTGTTACCATGATTAACAAGTTGCTAGCCTGTTTCTAACATATCACTAGCATGTTTCTAGCATGTCACTAGCATGTTGCTAGCATGATTAGCAAAAGTTACTAGCATGTTTCTAGCATGACTAGCATGTCACTAGAATGTTGCTAGCATGATTAGCAAGTTACTAGCATGTTTCTAGCCAGACTAGCATGTCACTAGCATGTTGTTAGCATGATTAGCGAGTTGCTAGCATGCTGTTAGCATGATTAGCAAGTTACTAGCCTGTTTCTAGCATGACTAACATGTCACTAGCATGTTGCTAGCATGATTAGCAAGTTGCTAGCATGCTGTTTACCATGATTACCAAGTTGTTAGCCTGTTTCAAGCATATCACTAGCATGTCACTAGCATGTTGCTAGCATGTCACTAGCATGTTGCTAGCATGATTAACAAAAGTTACTAGCATGTTTCTAGCATGACTAGCATGTCACTAGAATGTTGCTAGCATGATTAGCAAGTTACTAGCATGCTGTTTACCATGATTACCAAGTTGTTAGCCTGTTTCAAGCATATCACTAGCATGTCACTAGCATGTTGCTAGCATGATTAGCAAGTTACTAGCATGTTTCTAGCATGACTAACATGTCACTAGCAAGTTGCTAGCATGCTGTTTACCATGATTACCAAGTTGTTAGCCTGTTTCAAGCATATCACTAGCATGTCACTAGCATGTTGCTAGCATGATTAGCGAGTTGCTAGCATTCTGTTAGCATGATTAGCAAGTTACTAGCCTGTTTCTAGCATGACTAACATGTCACTAGCATGTTGCTAGCATGATTAGCAAGTTGCTAGCATGCTGTTTACCATGATTACCAAGTTGTTAGCCTTTTCCTATCACTAGCATGTTTCTTGCATGTCACTAGCTTGTTTTTAGCATGACTAGCATGTTGCTAGCATGATTAGCATGTGTATAGCATGACTAGCATGATGTTAGCATGATTAGCAAGTTATTAGCATTTTGCTAGCATGACTAACATGTTGCTAACATGATTAACAAGTTGCTAGCAATGTTGTTAGCATGATTAGCATATTTATAGCATGACTAGCATGTTGTTAGCATGATTAACGAGTTTGAATGAGTTTGATTGGATTATAGTGTATATGAGATCAGGGAGTTGGCTTTCTTAAGAATAAATAAATAATAAAAATAATGCAGTGGAAAAATGCTAAGACTCCTGAGCTGTGCAGTATTTCCATGATCAATTAAACAATGAGGAAAACTGAGCATAAAGCAGCATGTCAATGATTTTGTGAATCTTTATTTGCAAAAGAAGCATATTTTGATTGATTTGTTTAATTCCTAAAATTCAAGCACAAAGAATAAAATGCAAAGAGTCTACATTGCGTTTCATTTAGCAGACACTGGCAACATCAGTTGTGTAAAACAATAAATAACCTCTTAGTTGATGATCATACACCTGCAGAACAAATAAGTACAAATTAAAGAAGAAAAAATTTAATTAAATTAAAAAAAATATATAAAAATTGTAAAAAATTAAATTGAAAAATAATTTTTTTAAACCTCGCAATTTCGTCAAAGAAAATGTCAAAATTGGCAGATATAATCTCCTAATTGCAAGAACAAAAGTCTGAATTGTGAGGGGGAAAATCACAGTTACCTTTTTAATTTGATATATTTCTGGGAGGAAAAATCATTATTGTGAGATACAAACTCAGTATTCTGACTTTTTTCTCGGAATTGCAAGAATCAAAGTATAAATTGTGAAATGTAAGCTCAGAATTGTGAAATAAAAAATTACAATGACCTTTTTTGGCATCAATGGTTCTATGAAGAACCTTCAACATCCATGGAACCTTTCAAATGCAGAAAAAGATTCTTTACAAATGTTCTTCAAAATGGTTCTTTTAATAACTGTGCACTGAAAGGTTTTTTTGGGGAACCAAAACTGGTTCTTCTGTGGCATTACTTCAAAAACACTTTTTTTAGAACCTTTAATTTAAGAGTGTAGCAGTGAAGTGAGCAGTAGATCAGCCATTTATTTACCAAAATCTCCTTTCATGGTCAGAAGTCCAGATATTGAGCAGGAGGATCTCACATCGGCCACTAGATGGAGCGGCTCCTTTAGATTTGGAGAAATCAGGAACAAAACCATGCCTCAGCATCTCTTCCCTCTTTCTGTTTTCCTCTCAGGCGGAGTTCACATCTCAATGTCAAACGTCTTCGGAGTTCAGATCGGCAACAACAACACCATGAATGTTGTTCAGAAACCGCGGCAGAGACACCGAACGGCTCCCTCCAGCGTCAGCTCTAATTCATACTCCGAGAACTCCCCGAAAAAACCATGATCTGACATGATTATCACACTCACTCCCACAGGAATCAGATCTCCAGAGCTGAAAGTGTGCTTTTAAATCACCAAACACTCAAAGTATTTAGTCTTCAGTTTAAGATGCATGTATTTGAATTGCATATAACATTTACATCCATTTGGATTAGTTTGAACAAAAACTATCGTTGTTTTCATTCACTTAATGTGATGCATCTTTGTCAGTCATACAGAAATGATCAGGTCAGATTAATAATAAACTATGAAATATTTTTACTCAGAACACAATAACCAATAAAAGTGACAAAAAGATGCAACAGAATTACAAAAACTTTAAACTTAAATTAAAATGAGAGGAAAACACAACATTTTAAAATAATAATAAAAACATATAATAGTATCTCATTGATAAAGTAAGATGTTTATGTTTCTGATGTTTATGAGTTCAATGAATGGAAATTATATATGCAAATCAAATACAGAAATCCTAAATTTAGGCTTAAGTGTTTTTTAAATGGCTGTGAAACCTGTGAAGAACATGTCCAACTCAAGTTTTACCTCAAAATTCAAAGAAAGCATATACATATATATATATATATATATATATATATATATAAGCATACATTTTGCATATGGAAAATCTATTTTTGCATTGTGACATTTTCAAGCCAATTAGATATATTTACATTTACATTTAGACATTTAGCAGATGCTTTTATCCAAAGCGACTTACAAAAGAGGACAATGGAAGCAATCAAAAATCAACAGAAGAGCAATAACATGCAAGTGCTTTGTACACGTATCAAGGTTTCTTTTAATTATATAGTGAATTAAAATAAACAGATAGCATGAAAAGACGAAAAAGCAAGCTAGTGTTAGAGAATGCAATGAGAACAGAGAAGCTAGTGTTATTTTTTTAAAGAAAACAAGCAGTAAGTAAATGAATAGAGTCTAAAAGGGCAAGTTTTTTTTTAAATAATATAATTTTTTAGCCGATTCTTGAAGATATTTAAACCTTCCTTTGTTTTAAACATGTTTGATATCTTTAATGTGAAAAGTATTTACATTTTGATATACACATCATAATGATTTTTGTACTGAATTTTATTTATGCTGTTTTTCATGACTCCATGACATTTGCATTCCAATGACAGTATTTGGGAAAATGTGCTTAATTGTCACAATGCAAGCAAACAAATAAATAAATGTTGCCCTTGACCACAAAACCAGTCATAAGGGTCAATTTTTTGGAAGTGAGATTTCCATTTAATGTCTGGTTTGTTAGGATAGGACAATATTTGGCTGAGATACAACTATTTGAAAATCTGGAATCTGAGGGTGCAAAAAAAAAAAAAAAAAAATATTGAGAAAATCACCTTTAAAGTTGTCCAAATGAAGTTCTTAGCAATGCATATTACTAATAAAAAATTAAGTTTTGATATATATACAGTACTGAACTTTTCTTATATCCTAATGATTTTGGCATGAAAGAAAAATCTTAAATTTAAGTGCTACTAAAGACTGGTTTTGTGGTCCAGGGTCACAAATGGTAGTAAAAATATATTATTTCCTTTATCCAAAATACAGTTTCTTTCATGTTTTCTTTTGATTTTGGAGTGGAATTAAAATACAATGCTGAATTCATGAATGTGATTCAGAGCAGATCAACCTTTTATTGAAGCCTGTGGTACATGATCATGCAACAATCGTCTACTGTAACTCACAGAGTACTTTGCTTACCTTTAAATACATTTTTATATTGTTTTCCAACATGTGACTCCGTGTATTGGATATTCCTGCGTTAGAAGAGCTTTTTATCTCGGATGATCCATCGTGCTAATCGGGAGTTACAGTTCGTGCCGTTCATTCAGCGGGAATCTGGCGTTCATACCGTTCCCAATCCCATCTCTCCATCTGTCCCACCGGATTCTAACGGGCACTGATTCGTATCGTCAGCATGCTGTCCGCTCGTGACGCATCTCTCCCGCTGATCTGGACAAAATACTGTCGAAGGAGTGGGTGGATGCAGAAATAACTGACGGTAGTTCCCTTCAAAACCATCATCAGCTCTGCAAACGCATTTAGACGCGCTTAGGTGCTTTTCATTGCTTTAGTTTTAGACAGAATTAGCACAGCTGTGATGTGTGTTTCTGAGTTTGTCATTCAGATGACACAACACTGTCTTGGGAATTGACCATTTACACAGAGTGTTCTTTAGAACTTCCGCATAAAGATAAGCCAGCTCGTAAACTTCCGCTAAAGCTCATTTTATATGTGCTATATATGGGTGGACACTCTCGAGACTCCTCATACTTTTTAGAAACATAGAAAAATAATAATTGCAACATTGTATATAATGATAGCGGCATGAACATTCCGTTTCATATTAACAACATATCATGTAAAAAAAAAAAAAAAAGTTACACATAGGTGCAAAATGGACAAAAGTGTCCATGTCCAAAATATGAATTATTAATATTTTTCCCACTTTCACTTATTTTTTAACCAGCATCTGTTCTGTCCATAGATACCAAACATTCATTAATTTTCAGAATCATAACCCTTTAAATTTGGTTTGTTTACTTAATGCCACAGGTGTCTAAAAAAAAAAAAAAAAAAAAAAAAGGAAAATAGTAGTAATTTCCATATACTAAATGCTAAGCAGAATTTTTTTCTTTGCTTGTTAGATTCTTGAGTGTGTCAGTGAACAACAACAACATTCATTTTGAGGCATTTATATTTTATGTAGTGTTAGTTTTTTTTTTTATGTATATGCCAAATTTGAAAAAATGGCAAAATCTAGTAAAAATGGTAAAAATTTAAAATTTGAAGCCTTGCTGATATAATGAATGCCTATTAGCAAATATTGCATCATTTTATAGTCAAATGGCCTATTTGACTATAAAATGGCCAAAATTGCAGTTTTAATGGGTTTCAATGTGGACATTTTTGTCCTTAAGGTCCTGAGTGTGAGTATGTTTTGTACGGAGGGTAAAATAGATTTTTTGGAAGGAAATGAGGGGGAAATATTAAAATTTCACTAAAAATAAACACTTGAGCCAAAATTTATGCAGTTGGCATATATTAACACTTATAACAAAAACAAAACTGAAATAGACAAAAATGTCCATAAGGTCGCACAAGGGTTAAAGATTACCTGCATAGTTGAACATTTAAATGCTTTAAAAACTTTCATAATGTGTTTAGGCTAACGTTAGCTAGTTAGCCACTCTTTTCTTAATCATCTTAATAATCTTAATCATATTCTTGATAATCAGTAACTTGCCTTCATAGTCATTAATACATTTAAAAAAATATATATATTTGAAAGGCTTTATTATTTGTCAACTCTACAGCTGTGCAATGAATTCACTTTTTAAGGAAAACTTCCTTTTTTCAAGATGAAAATAACATGAAATGACCCATATCACCAGAAGATGGCAGCAGAGGATCAATCATTGTCTGCAGCTGCCATTTCAACTCCCTAGTTTTTTCAAGATGCCTTGCTTTTCGATTTATTATAAAATTACTTGTATAATAAATGGTAGTACTTTTACTGCACTGAAGTGTATAGTATAGCAAGTGCAGAAAGTCATTAAAATAAATAAATAAGCTCAGGCACAAACAGCCTATAAGGGGTGAACTGTTTAAATACTTACATATAGATTACTACAAATTAGATAAGTTAAATATTAAATAATGCACTCAATATGAATTTGAAATATAATTTAATAACTACATCTTTTAAGCGTTATTTTGAACTGTAAAAGCTATTAAATAGCCTATATTTACCAACACAAACGTCTTACCGCTGTAGTTTTGTTACTCTGAATTTAGTCTGAATCATTTAATGCACAGCTCTTTTTTTTTGACATCAGCTTGTCCGATGTTTCGTCCGGTTATTCCTGTCAATCATAGCAATGACTCGCACATATTTACCCGTTTTACTCGTGTGTTTTTTTTTTAAACCACATTTGTCATTCTTGAAATGGTATACTTGGACATTTGGTCCTCTTAGACAAACAAAACTTTTCTTCGATTTTCAATGAATTATGTAGAGAAAACAAGCAAAGTGCACTCCTATTATGACAGTACAGTTGACCGGAGATGACTGGTTTGTCTAAAACAAGAAAGTTATCCGTGCATATGGTCAATTCGTAACTAATTTACGTTAGTAACCATCAGTTGCAACGCCCAGCTGACGGTCATGGATGGACCTTAAAGATTCACCAAAAATGAAAATTGTGTCATCATTTACTCACCCTCAAGTTGTTTTTATTTCAAACCTGTATAGAGTTTGTTTCTTTTATTCTATCTACAAGTCTCCTACGCCCCATGAGGCCTTGCGTCAAACGTGGGAGCGTCTTTCAGTTCAAAGTAAACAAGTAGGATGAGACACTTATTTATTCAACAGTTGATGTTAGTAACTGGCAAATGAAGCCTCATGAAGCACTGGGAATTTCCTCTGACTGTTTCGGAAAATTTAAAGCTTCAAGTGTGTCAAAAACGGCGCAATCTGGTGGTTAGTAAAAAGTAAAGCAGCCAAATGCATATGAAAGAAACTAAAACTAAAAGAAATATTTGAAGAACGTTGGTAACCAAACTGTTGACAGTAGCGCTTGTATTTAGTTTTTTAGTAAAGGCTGACCAACATTATTCAAAATATCTGTTTTTGGGTGAGTTACCCCTTAAATGCTTCTTTTGTTTAAAAATCTGACCTTTTTTATGATTCACAATACACATATGTGATGCCAGGAACAGAACATGTGATGGCAGAAGAGAGCGTGTGCATTGGCTCTCAGACCTGCTGTCCTCGGACGGAGAGGAGGAAGTCGTTTTTTGGCTCTGACTTCTGTAGCCAGAACAACAGATGGCAGATAAAGATGATAAATAGAATCTGCAGCCACTTGTGTCCATTTACACTCTGACCTTCATGGCAGAATGTCATTTTAAAGGCAAGACACCACAGGTGAATGAGATCAGAAATAATAACCAATAGTTGTCAACTTACTTTAATGTGATTATTCAACAGGGAATTGTTTTGCATTACAAGTTTTCTGAAATGCAATGTTTAAATATTCAAATTCAAATCATTATTTTTATACATAAGTAAACATGCACTTTATGACATAATCTGCTGAACTGATATATGCTTTGTAATAGTAAAAAAATATTTGTAATTAATGTTTAATCACCAAAAACGTAGTATTTATCTGGATTTTTTATTTTGTATTGTGAAACCTGAGGGAGTTTTACTTTTTTGTGTCTTCTTGTTTCAACAGTTATTTATTGATTTTTTAAATGTTTTTATGTTTTAAGTTGATAAATTGAATTTGAATCTTCAAGTTAATTAACAAATGGAAAACATGTCCCAAATTTAGGTTACAGATTGGTTACAATCTGAAGATATATGTAGTTTGACGTCCTGTGGTTGATGATCACCACAATCTAAAGGTTTAGCACCATTCACAGATTATTAGTTAAAAAAGCAACTTTTTTATACCCCGTTTTGTATCTTGTTAGTGAAAAGTGCCACATAACATGCATCTCTGACCTCAACAAGCAGGTTCATGCATAAAGAAAAGATGCAAAGGAAGAAGCTCAGCAGCATGTGTAAGTACAGAGGAATCACAATTGTCTGAACACTTTCTCTTACAAACACGTCCTGCTGCCAAATGTGCTGTTTCTAGCAGTGTCTCTGTTTTCTGCATCAACTTTTATCATTCTATAAGGGAAAGACCAGGAAGCCGGAGAAGGTGGAGAATTTCCAGCCGCCCATCAGGTTTCCTCTCTCCAGTTTGAGGTAAGCTTTGTCTCCTCTCTCCATCGTAACCAGACCGGCGTTGGTCGCTGCCTCACGCGTCACATCCTGATCGCCGGCGAAAGCAGAGATCACCGGCCAACCGTTCAACACCAGACTCACCTGGACAGAAAGCCAAAAAGTAAGAACGTTTTATAGTATTGTAATGATATTTTAAATCGAATTTTATTTGTACAATGAACAATTCTTGAGCAGTGAGAAGTGAAACCAGATGGGAACTGCTGATCTAGGCAGTTTTGATTTGTTTGGTTTGTTTGGTCACTACCAAAAGACAATAAATGGCATAGTTGAGCCAAAAAAATTAAAATGTGCTGTAAATGTGCTCAGCCTCAGACCATTCAAGATGTAGATGAGTTTGTTTATTCATCAGATTTGTAGAAATGTGTCATTCCATCAGTTGCTCATCAATGGATCCTCTGCAGTGAATGGGTGCCGTCAGAATGAGAGTCCAAACAGCTGATATAAACATCACAATAATCCACTCCACTCCAGTCCATCAGTTAACATCTTGACAAGACAAAAGAAGCAAATTCCTCACATCAAAATCCGGCCACATATTTGTTTTGGCTTGTAAATGGTGCTTGATCTGTGCAGATTTCTCTCCTGATTCAGACCAGACCACTTTTTTCACTTGAGTAAGTGTTTTCATGGATTATGGACTCGTATTTTAGTTAAAAACGATGGATTTGTTTCAGCTTTTGTCTTGTCGAGGTGTTAACTGATGAACTGGAGTGGTGAGGATTATTGTGATGTTTATATCAGCTGTTTGGACTCTCATTCTGACGGCACCCATTCACTGCAGAGGATCCATTGGTGAGCAACTGATGGAATGACACATTTCTACAAATCTGATGAAGAAACAAACTCATCTACATTTTAGGCCTAAGGGAGAGCACATTTGAAAGGGTTGAACCCCCTTTTCATTTTTGACTGAGCTATTCTTTAAATATTCAGAAAATAATAAATAGAGATCCGAAAGGATCTTTTGACTCACCTGTATAGTTTGTCTGTTATAAACTTTGACCACATGGAAACTGAAACTGTACACTCCTTTTCTAGGAGCCACAAAAACACTCCGTGCCGGATCAAAATGACTCCCAACGTTTACCAGAACCTTTGATGGAATACAAAGACACATGCACCGTCCGGTCTGTTAAAGCACTGGCTGCCTCATGCACTGCTGATAAAGTAGCTAAAGGAACGAACAGTGCCTTGCAAACGTATTCATACCCCTTCATTCTTTTCACTATTTGTTTTGTTGCAGCATTATGTTAAACTGCTTTAAATAACTTTTTTCCCCCACATCAATCTACATCTCATACACCATAATGACAAGCACAAAACAGGTTTGTAACAACTTTGCAAATTTATTAGAAATAAAAAACTGAAAAGATCCCGTTGTATAAGTATTCATACCCTTTTCTGGGACACTGGAAATGTATCTCAGGAGCATTCATATTGCTTCTAGATGTTCCTACACTTGGAGTGGAGTTAAACTGTGGCAAATTCATTTGAATGAGTCTGATTTAGAAAGACACACACCTCTCAGAAAAGGTCTAACAGCTGAAAATGCATATCAGAGCAAAAACCAAGATAACTGCCTGTAGAGCTCAGTGACAGACTTGCGTTAAGGCGATGATCTAGGGAAGAGTTCAGAAACAAATCTGCTGCATTGAAGGTTGACAGAAGCATTCTCCATAATGGAAGACGATTGGAACAACTAGGACTCTAGAAAATGTCCAAGCTGACAGAGATGGAGAGGTGAAAAGGTGAGGCAAAGAATGGCAGATAATTGCCAAATGCAGATGTGCAAAGATGCTCACATCAGACCCAAAAACACTTGAGGCTGTAAAGCTGCTTCAACTATGGACTGAGTTAAGGGTATGAATACTTATGCAATCTACTTATTTCAGGGTTTTATTTTTAATACATTTGTCAAATTTGCAAATCTGGTTTTTGCTTTGTCATTATTATGGTGTATAGAGTGTAAATTGATGTGGAGGGAAAACTAATTTAAAGCAGTTTAACATAATGCTGCAACAAAAAAAAAGAAAAAAAATGAAGGGGTATGAATACTTTTGCAAGGCACTGTATTCCATGCATCATTACCTGATCGAAGTAAATGGTCATGGTGCGGTTGCTCATCTCAGACGGTTCGTGGTTGTTGTTCCGCACAGCCGAGAAAGCGATGCGGCCGCTTCCGGAGCGCACTGACATTCCCAAAGCGTTCCCGGCAGGTTCTACGGTCGGAGTGGAGTCGCAAACAACTAAACACTTCCCTTCCAGCACGATGGGCTCCGTGTCATTCTGGCCCCAAACCAGCAGGGGGCCCATCAGACAGAGAAGAGCTATCCATGTGCCGCTCATTCTGTCTGGACAATTCAGATCCACTAAATACGTTGATGGTTTAGTTTGTCCTGTGACTGCTTTATCTGCAGGTCCAGAGCAAATGTAGAAATATCCAGTGGCGAAACACTAGTGAACGAGGGCCTTCCCTTCTAGACCACAAGACCGAGTCGAGGTATCAGCACAAGATCTGTGTTCAGTTAAACATTTGATTATTTCGCACTTCAGTGTTTGCGTGTTGTGATATCAGTGCTTAAGTCACTGGACCACCGCAACACACACACACACACACACACACACACACACACACACACACACACACACTGGCCATCTGGATCAGACATGCTTATGAAGAGACCATCTGTCTTCCCATCATGCTTCCAAACATTCCTACACACACACACACACACACACACACACACACACACACACACACACACACACACACATGTTGGGTTTACATGTTTTATGGGGACATTCCCATAGGCGTAATGGTTTTTATACTGTACAAACCGTACTTTCTATCTCCCTACACCTACCCTACACCTAAACCTAGCCCTCACAGGAGATTGTGCATACTTTTACTTCCTCAAAAAAACTCATTGTGCATGATTTATAAGCCTGTTTCCTCATGGGGACCTGAGAAATGTCCCCACAAGGTCAAAATCTACTGGTATTCCTATCCTTGTGGGAACATTTGGTCCCCACAACGTGATGAATACCAGGTACACACACACACACACACACACACCAGTGTTATTTTAGTATCAATGAGATACTGTTTTTAAGTTGAGTTTTATTTTTGAATTTCTGGTTTTCATTTTCATTTTAAAGTTTTAGAATTTTTTAATTTTTTTTTTGTCATTGTTCGTTTTTAATACCTATGTAGTTTTTCAACTAAATGAAAATAAACATGATAAACCAATGATAAACATTACCAGTAAGATTAGTTTTTTTTAAAACATATTTTATGTAACACTTTTTTTTTTGTTAACTGCAATATGGCTTTTCTTATTCTTTTGGACTTTTATTGGGAACACAGTTCCCAATCTTATTAAAAAACAAAAGAAACAAAAGTGTCCTACATATCATATTAAAGTATTATTAAATTATAGTAAACTATAATATAGTGTATAAAAAGATGTGGTTCCCTTCCGGGAACTCGAACTGCGTCATCAACGCTATGGGGAACGCCATTGGCGAGCCTCTCTCTGAACGTAGTCTTCAACCAATGAAATGATGGGAGTGACGTCACCGGGGCGGTGACGTAAGCGACCAGGAAGTATAAAGCACGTGCGTTTCAAACCGGCGTCAGCTTTTCATTCAGCGAAGCACTCTCTGTCTGTCTGTCTACATATCTGTTGTTTTTTTGTGCCAGTTTGCACAGCTTTTATTTGAACAGATATGTCAGCTAAAGGGGGAAAGAAACATTTGTTTAAGAAAGCGGTTGAGCAGCCCCACAGAGCGTGTGTCCCTCCCTGCCAACGTTTTATTGTTGGTGGGGATACACACGTTCTGTTTGTGATCTGCTTGGGAGCGGAGCACGCTCAGTCAGCCCTCGAGGGGGCTGGCTGTCCGCAGTGTGAGCGTCTTCCACTGCGGGTGCTTCACTCTCGGAGGGCTCTCTTCGAGGAGGGAGCTCTCACCAGCGTTCCTCGCGGGTCTGGCCCCGCTTCCGCTGAGGCGGAGCGTCGGCTGCACTCCTGGGGTTCGCAGCTCGATCTGTTAGAGGAAATGGAGACGGGTGATCCCCTATCTCCCTCCTCACCTAACAGATCGGACGATCTCTTGCTGGATGAGGAAGCCCGCGTTCCTTCCTACCTACCAGGAAGAGGTCTCAACGCTTCTCTTATCTTCCTCCGAGGAGGTTGATGTGGAGAGCGTTGATGAAGTTGCACAACCGCTCCCCCGGTCCCCACAATACGAGGAGCTTTTGGAAGTGGTGACTCGGGCAGTTGAGAAACTAAATATCAACTGGCCCGCTCAACAAATTGATGAACCGCAGCGAAGCAAACTCGATGAGCGCTTCCTGCGGGCAAAGTCACCACTCCAAAGAAGGAGCCTTCCGTTTTTCCCTGACCTCCACACCGAGTCCTGGGAAAAACAATTTTCAGCCCGCCTCTTTGTCCCTTCCTCCGACTACTATGGGAATGTCGGGGGGCTAGAGGAGAGTGGCTATAAGATGATGCCACAGGTAGAACAGACGCTCGCGGGCTATCTGTCACCTGGTTTGGGATCATCGTTGAAGGCTCCTTCCTTGCCCACCAAGCCGTTAAGAGTAACTTCAGGCTTGCTGGGCAAGGGGTACACAGCAGCAGGTCAGGCCGGTGCATGCTTGCACACTATGTCCATTCTGCAAGCTTACCAGGCCGACCTGCTGAAGGAGTTAGACGACGGTCGGGAGGTAAATGTTTCGGAGATACGCCGCACAGCTGATCTTGCTCTCCGCGCCACCAAGGAGACCGCCCGCGCTGTTGGGCGGTCTATGGCGGCGGAGAGACACTTGTGGCTGACCCTGTCCTCTATGAAGGATAAAGACAGGGTCCTCCTTATGGACGCTCCGCTTCAGCCTTCTGGGCTGTTCGGCGACTCAGTCAATGAGGTCATCGACAGGCACCAGGAGGCTAAAGGAGGCACCGCTGTGTCTACTCCTCTGGGGCTGCTGGACGGGAGAAGCCCCAACCGTGTGCCAGCTCTTCGTACAGGGAGACCCAAAAGAGGAGGTTGCGTCCCGTACCCCTCCGGAAAGGCCTAGAGGGCGGGTTCGGCAACGCTCCAGGGCGGGGACCTCCAAGACGAAGCCCGATCTGAGGGTCGTGCTTCAGTCAAAGAGGTCCTCGACCAACCGGCCCTGACTGCTGTGGCTTCGGGCCGATGAGGGTAGCCCCTCTCGGGGTGGAGCGGGTGACACCAAGGCTCTTGGTGCCCATTCGGCCTCGAGACCCTCAGGAGATCTGTCAGCCAACCCTGCCAGTGTTACAGGGCGCGGCAGTCTCCCGCGAACATCATCCTCTAGTGCCTCCACCCAGAAATGTAGCGGAGCTAGAGGGTTCGCCACCCCCACGGGGGTCCTCAGAAAAGTTAGTTCAGGTGTTCCCTGCCAGCATGCTGTTACAGGGCACCGAATTAATATCTCTGGTAACACCAGAGGCCAGCCTCGAGAGGCTGGTTCCCTTAGTAGATTTTCTGGCAGCGTGGAAACTACTGCCAAATGTATCTACATGGGTCCTGCGTACTATAGAAAGAGGATATTACATCCAATTCGGCGCTCCGCCACCGCCGTTCAAAGGGGTCTTTCCTACAGTGGTGAGCCCCGAGCAGGGTCTGGTTATGGAGCAAGAAGTAAATTCTCTGCTAGGAAGGAGGCCATCGAGGTGGTCCCTCCGTCACTCAGAGAAGCCGGGTTTTACAGCCGGTACTTCATTGTTCCAAAGAAGGATGGAGGGCTGAGGCCCATATTAGATCTCAGACAGTTGAACCGTTCCGTCAAGAAACTGAAGTTCAAAATGTTGACTGTCAGTCAAGTCGTGTCTCAAATCAGGTCCGAGGACTGGTTTGTCACGATAGATCTAAAAGACGCGTATTTCCCCGTCTCCATCCTTCCTCAACACAGGAAGTTTCTGAGGTTTGCTTTCAGGGGCAAAGCTTACCAATACAGGGTTCTTCCTTTAGGCCTAGCACTCGCACCCCGCACTTGTGTGTGGATGCTGCCCTGGCTCCATTGCGACTCCAGGGCATCCGCATACTCAACTACATAGACGACTGGCTGATTTTAGCCAGCTCAGAACAATTAGCGGTTCAGCACCGAGGTGTTGTTCTCGCTCATATGAAAGAACTGGGGTTGAGGCTCAACGCCAAGAAAAGTGTGCTGTCTCCACTACAGAGAACCACTTATCTAGGTGTCGTATGGGATTCGACCACGATGCAGGCACGTATGTCACCTGCTCGGATCGAGTCGATCCTTATTGCAGCCTCTGCGGTCAAGCTAGGCCTGTCACTCACTGTCAAACAGTTCCAAGTACTGTTAGGCCTTATGGCAGCTGCATCCAACGTGATACCCCTTGGACTGCTGTACATGAGGCCACTACAGTGGTGGCTCAAGACCAAGGGGTTCTCCCCGAGGGAAAACCATTCCGCAAAATCAAGGTCACGAGGCGATGCCTACGTGCCTTAGCTATGTGGAAAAAATCTTGGTTTCTGTCTCAGGGCCCGGTGCTGGGAGCTCCTTGTCACCGCGTCACGCAAGCGACAGATGCCTCCCTCACCGGCTGGGGAGCGGTCATGAGTGGCCGCTCGGCCCGCGGTCTGTGGAGCAACCATCATCAATCCTGGCACATAAACTGCCTGGAGATGCTGGCCGTGTTTCAGGCCTTAAAGCACTTTCTCCCAGACCTGAGATACCGTCATGTGCTCGTTCGCACCGACAGCACTGCGGTTGTTTATTACATCAACCAGCAGGGGGGACTGCGCTCACGCCCCTTGTACAAGCTGGCGTACCAGATCCTCCTGTGGGCACAGGGAAAGCTCCTCTCAATCAGAGCAGTACACATCCCTGGATGTATGAACGTGGGAGCAGACATCCTGTCGAGGCAGGGGCCGAGGCCCGGGGAATGGATGCTTCACCCAGACGTGGTGAAGCAGATTTGGAGAGTGTTTGGCCAGGCTCAGGTGGACCTCTTTGCGACTCGAGAGACATCGCAATGTCCCCTCTGGTACTCTCTAGTGCCTCCAGCTCCGCTTGGACTGGACGCCATGGTACAGACATGGCCGAGGCTTCGTCTGTACGCTTTTCCCCGATCGCTCTGCTCCCAGGAGTTCTGGAGCGTGTACGCCGGTATGGAGTGCGGCTGCTACTAGTAGCCCCGTACTGGCCGGCCCGAGCATGGTTCTCGGACATAATCACCCTCCTCGACGGCTCTCCATGGGAGATTCCCGTCAGGAGGGACCTCCTCTCCCAGGCCAGGGGTTCAATTTTTCACCCCCGCCCGGAGATGTGGAAACTATGGGTGTGGCCCCTGAGGGGGCACAACTCCTAGAGGCTGGTCTCTCAACCGAGGTTGCTGAGACCATCCTTCATTCCAGAGCTCCCTCTACGAGGAAACTCTATGGCCTTAAGTAGAAGCTGTTTACTGAATGGTGTAACCAGCACCAATTAGACCCAGTTCACTGCCCAATAGGTACAGTGCTGGAGTTCCTGCAGTCTCGTTTTTCCGCAGGGCTGGCCCACTCCACCCTGAAGGTGTACGTGGCGGCATTATCGGCCTACCACGCCCCTCTCGGTGGCCTGTCAGTGGGTAGAAACCCCTTGGTCATACGTTTCCTTCGTGGTGCACTCAGGTTGAGGCCTCGAGTGAGAACGAAGCTCCCCACGTGGGACCTCGCTGTGGTCCTTGAAGCCCTCTGTAGGCCTCCATTTTAACCTATAGAGAAGATTTCGGACCGCCATCTGACCATTAAGACTGCACTGCTGCTCGCGCTTACTTCTCTGAGGAGAGTAGGTGACCTTCAGGCCTTTTCTGTGGCCCCTTCCTGTATTGACTTTGCGCCCGGCATGGCCAAAGCCTTTCTCTACCCTAGAGCGGGGTATGTCCCGAAGGTTCCGACAGTGGTACCGCAGCCGGTCATTCTCCAGGCCTTTTATCCTCCTCCATTCGTGGAGCACGACCATCGGAAGTATAATTGTATGTGTCCGGTGCAAGTACTCGACACATATGTCCACAGAGCTGCCATGTGGCGTAAACCAGAGCAATTGTTGGTTTGTTACGGCCCCCCTAAGAGGGGGTGCCCTGCTTCGAAACCTACTATCAGTAGATGGATCATAGATGCCATTTCTACTGCCTATGAGTCCTCTGGCCTGCCATCACCCTTGGAGGTCAAGGCTCATTCTACCCGAGGCTTGGCAGCCTCTAAAGCTCTGGCAGCAGGTGTCCCCATTCAGGACATCTGCAGTGCGGCGGGTTGGTCCTCACCTTTAACATTTGTCAGGTTCTACGAGTTAGACCTGAGAGCCACTTCAGGCTCCACTGTCCTTGAGTGACAGATATATTATTCCTTGTGCGCCTGCGGGCCGAGGTTTACTATCTCCCTCTTGGTCTGGCTGGAGAGCAGACAGAGGTGTGGTTTTCTATCCTTGTGTGCCTGAGGGCCGAGTTAGGCTTATTCCCTCTTGCTCTGGGTGTGACCAGACAAAGGTATATTACTCTATCCTCGTGGGCCTGAGGGCCGAGGTACACTATCTCCCTCTTGGTCTGGCTGAAGTGCAGACAGAGGTGCAGCACTCTATCCTCGCGTGCCTGAGGGCCGAGGTAGGCTTATTCCCTCTTGCAAGGTATGTTACTCTACCCTCGTGGGCCTGAGGGCCGAGGTACAATTTCTCCCTCTTGGTCTGGCTGAGGAGCAGACAGAGGTGTATCACTTCTCCTTGTGTGCCCGAGGGCCGAGGCAGATTCTCCCTCTGGTTCTAGTTCAATACTAGACCAAGGTCTATTCTCCCTCTGGTTCTGGTATGACCAGGCCAAGGCCTATTCTCCCTCTCGCTCTGGCAGTTTCCCCAGACAGAGGTGTAATATCACTCGCGTCCTGGCAATTTCCCCAGGCGGAGATCCTCCGGTTCCCTGATCAGGTAAGTATTCTAAGGCACTGCCCTCTTGTTCTGGTGGTTCCCCAGACAGAGGTGTACTACCCTTCACATCCTGGAATCCCCAGGAGGGGACCTTCAGTATTCTGGCCTGACCCACCAGACTCAACGCTTTCCTTCCCTCCTAGCAACACAGACACTAGGCAGGGATTTGGAATCATGGGGGCGTGGGTATCTCATTCCCCATAGCGTTGATGACGCAGTTCGAGTTCCCGGAAGGGAACATCTCAGGTTACGAATGTAACCCTGGTTCCCTGAAGGAACCATAATTCATGGACCATAATTCCCGCATTCCTGCCGCGCATCGCTTCATTCCTGGAAGCTGACGCCGGTTTGAAAGGCACGTGCTTTATACTTCCTGGTCGCTTACGTCACCGGTGACGTCACTCCCGTCATTTCATTGGTTGAAGACTACGTTCAGAGAGAGGCTCGCCAATGGCGTTCCCCATAGCGTTGATGACGCAGTTCTCAGGGAACCAGGGTTACATTCGTAACCTGAGACGTTTTTGCATGTTGATCCACAGATGAGAAAAGCTGTTCTGTAGTTTCCGTAAAGTTCCGATTCACTGTACTTAAAGTAAAAAGTTTATAAGAAAAGTTAAAACATTTATAAGAAAACTACAATTTCTCTCTATTGAAAATGTCAAAATAAAAGCCTAAAATGTTTCTACCTTATTTTTATGGTAAAGTTTTGGCAAACTTAATTTGTAGGTTGTTTTTTTTTTTAACCTATTAATCCTGTAAAATCAATCGGATATCGAACCGAACGCTGCGTCCATTGAAGTCATGATGTCATGTTGAGCTAAATTTGATTAAATGTCTGTATGTTTTTAAGGACAAAGATGCAATAGGCAAAGCAAGTTTATTGATATAGCACATTTCATACACAATGGTAATTCAAAGTGATTTGCATAAAATAATTCAAGAAATCATAAAAGACCAAAACAAGGAATATAAGTTTTTTAAATTATTCAAAAATTGATTTCAAATTAATTAAAACAGTTAAGAATAAACAATGATTATACATTAAAATACATATGCGTAGTAATAATTAGCGAACTTTTCTGGCAGAAAAAAAGAAACTTTTCAAAATTTAATTTCTTTTTCCTTCATCTTAATATTCATTCTGACTTCGGTAATGTTATCCTGAAAGTCATAAGACGCTGGCCTGAATTCCTCCAAAGCTTTGTCATACTCTTCCAGGGCCTTATTAAGTTGATCACGCTCAATGCTTCCAAGAATGGCCTCAACAATCATGCCGATCCCCAAGAACACCACTCCCAACCCAACACTAGCCAGTGTCCCTGCTGCAATACTTGCATATGTACTTGTTATGTTTGCCAGAATAGTTCCTTTATTAATTAAAAAACCAAGTAAAGCAATAGATCCCGCAGTTGCAATACCACAGATTGCTTCTAAAGATTTTGAAATTGCTTTAAAGTCTGTGACAGACAGAGACAGGGTTCGCAGTTTCTCATACAGGGTGGGTTCCAGCATCTCCTTCAGCTCCTTGTCAATTTTCTCTACCACAGCCTGAATCTTACGCATGCATGAAATCATCACATCACAGTTCTCCTGGAGAGAAGCATTCTCGTTCAGGGCGATATGGTCGAAGGAACAACACAAGTGCTTGTTCATAACATCAATGAGTTGGTTGGTGGCTCTGAAGTTGCTCTTCATCAGATCTTGAAACTCTTGACTTTTGCGGATAAGCTGCTCCCTTCTCTTGGGATTGTCTGGGTAGAAGATATCACTCCACATTTTTCTTTATATTAGGATCCTTAAGAAGAGAAACAATTTTGAACAAACTATAAATAAACAGGCATTAAAGGGATAGTAAGCATCAGATTTTTATTTTTGGGTGAACTATCCCTTTAATGCAAATGAACAGTAAGTAAATGGTACTGTCTGTAATAATTAGAAAACCCTTGTTATTAGTTAAGTGAATTGCAGCTGTTCCTCACACACTTGCATACATGGTATGGTACCTGAGTAAGCGTAATCCCAGTAACCCAGTAAAGAGTAACGTCTTCCCTGATAGAAGTGGAGAGGGGCTGCTCTAGGGCAGTGGTTCCTAACCTTTTTTCTCCGGGGTCCCCATACGTCCATATATATTTTACAAGTTTTAGGTTTTAAAAATGGACATTTGACATTAGTGTTCCAGCACACTCTCGGCAGGATCTAGCACATAACTTAAAAGTTCACGGGCATTTGCATCCTTTTGTGCAGATGCAAGTTGTAATGTTACGTCTGTTATATAGAAGTTATCTGATTACAGTTTTTTACAGACACTAGGACACATTTCTCAATACTTAGGTCACTTTTGCAAAACTCTTCACACAATTCTCCTAACCGACTTTCAGCTTGGCAAAGCAGTTCATTTCACATTCAAAATGCACTACAACTACCAAAACACTTTATTCAGGTCTCAAATAAACTCATTCTTCAAACACACTTTGTCACCCACAAAACAATGACCTAAAAAACACTAACAACATGTAGCATTACACAGTGTTTTCTTGTGTAAAACAAGGACACATCTCTGTTTATAATTGCAATATATATTGTTTATAACTGCAATATATGTTACTGGAATGAATCAGACATGATGCAGAATTCGTCAATATTTTATGTCGTTTATTTTTTTTATTTTTTTTTGCACTAAGTAATTCCAAAATACAAGAATTTGTATACACACCATCCACTGATACAGATACAACAGTGAATCTAAACTACTCGCATTTTTAGATTTGAAATATGTTTCAATAAAATATTGCTGTTGATTTTTGCTGTCTTGTTCAGTTTTGCATTATGTTATTGTTTAGAACATAAGTTTAACAGTTTTGAAAACAGTATGTAAGCACGTGCAAAATGTCCTGTACGTACACAGATTTTTGTCAGTTGTTGTGTCTGAGTGAGAAAAGAATTCATGAAATTTGAGAGATGTAGTCATTGAATGCATTTTGTGCCAAAACAATGATAATTGATCCTCTGTTTAGCCCACATAGACTTCTGTTGTGCTCACTGTGTGAAGAGTTTTGCAAAAGTGACCTAAGTATTGAGAAATGTGTCCTAGCGTCTGTAAAAAAACTGTAATAGCATGTAATGGGCTTCAGTTTATTGGCATAAAGTTACTCTTCACCTGAGGTATCTATTCCTTTTTAGATGCTTCTATAATAATAGCGTATCTGCATCAAAATCATAATCTATGTCAGGATCATGTCTGTGTTTTGTCCTGTTCTGTTATGTTTCCCAAGTGTTTTTCCCCCCATGTTTCTAGTTCATTTGGTTTAGTCGTTATCTTGTTAGCTTGTTTGTGACCACGCCCATGTCTCTGTGTATTTAAGTCTGCTTGTGATCACTCCCCGCTGTCCGTCGTTAACGTTACATGTCCCCGCTTTATGCTCCGTGTTTTGGTTTGTTTTGTATTAGTTTAAGTGTTTTATTTAATAAACTTATATGTTTTCATTTACTCCGGATCTCCTCCTCATTCTCCACTCATCATCCATCCAAGCTGTGACAATCTAACAATAATCTAACATAGTGTTCATGTTTTCATGTCATACAGATTTTTTCATTATCCATCATGACAATCATATATACAATACCCCCCCCCCCACCCACAATCAGTCCCATCCCCTATTACTAAACTGAAATAAAATAGAAACGTCAAACTAAATGAAAAACTAAACTGAAATGAAACTAACAACTTTTATTGAAAAACGAACTGAAATAAAATAATAATAATCAATAATAAAAAACAGTTTTTTGTAATCTTTACGCTCCCATCCCATGGCAGAAAAAGGATAAAGACTGTGACCTGAATGGCACCGCATTAAATCTAGGCTACTGCATCAGTTTTAAGCATTATGCATTTATATAACACAAGCAATCAAACCAATATACTAGAGCTGTTTAATTCTTAAAAGATAGAGATTTAAACACCCACGCAATATCATTTCTAAATGACTATGATTCCTCATGTCTATTAAACCTTTGAAAAAGTTTTAAGGAACATTCAAATGTGTATTTGCGCTGCCGCTGACACAGAGAGAGCAGTTATCATGTTTAGGTAAGAAATTAATCTTAATTAGCGCTTCAAATAATGTTCGTGTCGATTGCATTCTTTCGCCAATAGATGGAAACAAGTAACTGTTAAAAAAAATGTATTTGTTGTTGAGAGATTCATTCAAAAACGCTGATTCACCCACTCATTTTTATGTATGAGTGAGTCGTGAATGAAACTAAACTATATAAAAACTAAATAGAAATGTGTCCGCAAAATAAAAACTAAACTAAAACTAACAAAATTGTTAATGAAACTAATAAAAATTAAACTAAATTGTATTGCTAATTTGAAAACTATATCAAAATAAAACTATAGCAAAACTTTAATAACCTTGCTCCCTAGTTGGGAGCGAGAATGTGTCAAAGTTATAAGCACTTTAAAATACTTACAGCCTGGTACAGAAGACTTCTTTGTGGTCTGTCCTTTCTTGTTTTCTTAAATGAATGCCCAGGAGGCAAATTTTTTATTAAAAAGAAGATAATTTACTGATTACAATGTCGTTCTCTAGCAGTAGTAGATGCCCTTCAGGTCACAAGGCAGCATCTAATGTAACTCTTGCCATCTCAGATATTTAAAGAAAAATTCGTGACCTCCCCAGTGAGGCAATACAGACTGAAAACGCCCTTCTTTCAAGATGAGGCATGGCATATGAAGAAAGTATTAAGAATGTAATTCTGTGTCATCAATACACTTATCCTTATCTGGACTTCAGTTGCCAAAAAGCATTGTTGTCTATCCATTTGTTAAGTGGTGATTGATGCAAAAAATTATTGGTGGGGGTTCAAACATTTGTCAATCTGATCAAATAAAGTCTAATTAAATATAGTCTAATAATCAAATTAGAATTAAAATCAAAGTCGAGTTAAAGATCTCTCAGATTTGACTATAAGCTTTGAATTTGACTTAGTAGTAAGTCTAATATAAATATTAGACTGTCTAGGTGCACCCAGTATCAGAGTCAAAGATAGAAACAGAGAGAAAGAAGAAGACTCCGATCTGCAAGGGGTGCAGGGTTAGCACTTCTTACCCTAAAACCAGAGAGTTCAGGAAGACATAATTTCCTGTTCCAAAGTCTATAGCTCGCTCCTATGTCTATATTTTTGTCAAATCATTAGTCTCAGCTCGTGATCATTTAATGTAAAATGTGTCATTAATTTGCATGTTTATTTACTGAAATAAATTAACTTTTCCATGACATTCTAATTTACTGAGAATCGTATATCTTTTGAAAAGAAATTATAATTTGTCTGTGTGGTGCATAAAAAAAAAAAAAAAAAAACTATTCTAGCATTAAAAGGTATAATAAATACAAGTATAATCATAATAATAGTAGTAGTCAGTAGTCAGAATTGTCTTTTATAAACTGACCCGGCCCCCCATTAAAGAAAAGAAAATTATGTGGCCCGCTCAGAAAAAAAGTTTGGAGACCCCTGTGTTTGAGCGTTGAATACATATTCTCAGAAAGATTAATAATGATATAAATATAATAATTCATAAGACATATTCATAATAGAGTTAATAATGCATAATCTTAGATATGAATATGCAAATTCTTGTTAATTTCATAAAGTCGACACATCAGTGATGTAAGGAATGCTGTTTCTGGGTGCAATCCTCAACTCGTTTCACTTGAGAATACTATCTCAACAGCCATTTATGAGCACTGACGGGATACACTAGAGTCTCCATGCTCACAACATCCCAAACACAAATAATTTTTATATTTATTTATTTAGATTTAGATTTAGATTTTCATTGTCTGGCTATCTGGGATTTCGGTATGGAGTTAAAGGTTAGATCATAATTTGTTTTTGGTAGTATTATACCACATTGTTAGTGTATATTAACACAGTTTGTTGTTTTCTTGTCTTTTCTTGTTGGCATCGTTTGGACCAGAATCGGTGACATGTGACTTCAGGCTTAACAAGTGGATTGACAGAACTTGCGACCATTCGTTGCCTTTAGGGAACTTGCGACCATAGTCGCTTTAGGGAACTAGGGAAACACACC
>NC_133363.1:65277685-65451873 GCF_049309525.1 Garra rufa
CGTCATCTTGTTAGCTTGTTTGTGACCACGCCTTGTTTTTCAGTGTATTTAAGAGTCTGTGTTGCACACCCCGTTTGTCGGTCAATGATTATGTTACTTCCGTTTGTTTTGTTACAATGTGCTCATTTCCTGCTCCCGGTTTTGTTTATTTATAAATTTCATTCATTTAGTTACTCCGGTTCTCCTCGTCCATCTCCACTCTTCAACCCGCCCAGACTGTGACAGATTGACCGACCAAACAAGAAGATGAGTCGGGCTGAGGCAGCTCTGAGGAGACTGCGGCAAGGTGGCCGTGAGTTGGAGCGATATGTGGAGGACTTCATCGAGCTCTCCCATCAGGTAGGCTGGCACGAGGCTGCTCTTGGTGCTGTGTTTGTTTTGGGGCTGGATGATGAGACCATTTGCTGTGATCTTCCCTCTTGTAATTTCCCCTTGATCGAGCTAATAAACCTGATTCTCTATTTGAATGGATCTGATTTTGAAGTTGAAGAATTTTCAAATTCTGGTCGGTCTCATCTTCCAGTCCGCTCACAGACACAGCACATCGCGGCAGCCTGCCATAAGCGAGAACCTCCACATACCGTTCCAACGGATCGAACCGCCAGCCCAGTCTCCTATCCCCTGTCATCCTCCAAAGCTCCGCCGCTGTCCTCAGCCCGATGCGGCCGGCCTCCTCCCGCGCTCTAGTCTACCGGCCTCCGCCCAGAGCAAGCCTGCTGGCTTCCAGATTCTGCAAGCAAAATGGCCGCCACGCCAGTTCACAAGATGGCTGCCACACCAGATTCTGCAAGCAAAATGGCCGCCACGCCAGTTCACAAGATGGCTGCCACGCCAGATTCTGCAAGCAAGATGGCTGCCACACCAGAGTCTGCACCCAAGATGGCCGCTAGGCCAGAGTTTGCACCCAAGATGGCCACCAGACCAGAGTCTGCACCCAAGATGGCCACCAGACCAGAGTCTGCACCCAAGATGGCCGCCAGACCAGAGTCTGCACCCAAGATGGCCGCTAGGCCAGAGTTTGCACCCAAGATGGCCGCCAGACCAGAGTTTGCATCCAAGATGGCTGCCACACCAGAGTCTGCACCCAAGATGGCCGCTAGGCCAGAGTTTGCACCCAAGATGGCCGCCAGACCAGAGTTTGCTCCCAAGATGGCCGCCAGACCAGAGTCTGCCACCCAAGATGGCCGCCAGACCAAAGTCTGCACCCAAGATGGGCGCCACACCAGAGTCTGCACCCAAGATGGCCGCTAGGCCAGAGTTTGCACCCAAGATGGCCGCCACACCAGAGTCTGCTCCCAAGATGGCCGCCAGACCAGAGTCTGCACCCAAGATGGCCGCCAGACCAAAGTCTGCACCCAAGATGGCCGCTAGGCCAGAGTTTGCACCCAAGATGGCCGCCACGCCAGAGTCTGCTCCCAAGATGGCCGCCAGACCAGAGTCTGCACCCAAGATGGCCGCCAGACCAGAGTCTGCACCCAAGATGGCCGCCAGACCAAAGTCTGCACCCAAGATGGCCGCCACACCAGAGTCTGCACCCAAGATGGCCGCTAGGCCAGAGTTTGCACCCAAGATGGCCGCCACACCAGAGTCTGCTCCCAAGATGGCCGACAGGCCAGAGTCTGCACCCAAGATGGCCGCCAGATGAAACTCCTAAGCCACTAAAAGTCCTCTTCCCTGCTCTTAGCAGATCTCGCCTTAGGAGCCCTTTTAAGCGCTAGGAATCTTGAGGAATAGCTTTTATATTAACTGGGATTTTTCGTGTCACTTATAGGGGAAATTCTAAGAAAACATCATGACTCTGAGAATTTTCTTAGAATTTGGCCGCTAGGAGCCACTTTTTGCACAAAAATTCTGTAGGGATACGGGCCCTGGGCCGTATTTACAAAACATCTTAAGGCTAAAAGTAGCTCTTAGCTCAGTGATTTAGGAGGAAATCTTAAAAATAATGAGCGTGCCAGTCCTAAATTTAGGACTCCTAAATTTTTGTTCTAAGAGTATTTCACAAAGTATTTTATTGCAATAAACTAGCTCTTAAATCTGGGAAACATTAGGAGTAGTTAAGAGGACTCCTAAGTCACTAAGTCCAAATCACAAACTAGGCCTGTCCTCTCTGCTAAAAAAACAAACAAAAAAAAAAAACAAAAAAAAAAACAAAACGACCATCAAAGAAATTCTAATTGTTTCCACTACAAATACCGATACAATTATTATAAACCATTAACTTTTAACCATTAAAATCATTAATAAATGGTTTCCTGTACTGTTTTTTTGGGGACATATTCAATCAGAATTTAGTGGTTTAACCAAGTCACCAATAGAAGGTGACCAATTATCAGTAGAGATTAACACATGCACCAATACAGTTACCATTAAAACCAATAAAATTTCTATTTTAACCAGTAAAAACATGACAAAATTTTCCTTTTTTTTAGCAGGGCTAAAATGGCTGTTGCTGGCTATCTGCCTTGGATGTAAACATTTTAGGTACATGTTGCATGTTGGTTTTCTAATACGTTTGCATGACTTACTATCAGCCATGATTATTGTAGATGTCAATTAAAATGTTGATAATATGCATATCTGCTAATTGTTTATAAGAAGCACACATGTAAGAGGCAGACAATTAGCTGAACATATACTTGTTTAATTAATAATTGACGTTAGTGGCAACATCTTTATTTGTAAACCTTTATTTGAATTTGACAACGTAATATCGCCCTCTACAATATTTTATGAATAAATCTCTGACAGAGACCCCTATCAGCCAATCACAGTGTGCATAGTTAATGAGCATGCTGACATCATCCATAGCAACGAAGTCAACCCAGCCCTTACTCTTAGCTTAAGACTTCTCTCTATTCCTTAGTAAAATTTGTCTGAGCAGCTTTGTGAATAGGTTTTAAAAGAAAACTCTTAGCTAAAAACTTAATATTAAATACTGCTATTTAGGAGAACTCTTACCCAGATAGCAAATAGTAATTGAAACGATGTTAAATCAACATCCCGCTGTCAACGATAAAATCATTGAATCAACGTCGAACTCTGATGTTGATTCTTCATCATGTTGCACCCTCTATTATCATTGAAACAATGTTTAAATCATACCTAGAGATCAACAGAATTTCAATGGTATTTCGATTACAATGGATATTGAAACAATGTTGAAATCCCAGCATATCAACAAAACTTCAATGGTGTTTTAGTATACCACAGGTTGAATCTGAAGGTCTGTAATTTTAATATAATATTAAAAACATTATTAATAGGCTGTAATCCTGCTTTATCGACAGCCAGGATGGGCTAGCAAAATATAGAAAATAGAAACTATACCTTTAGGCAATAACCTAGACTAGCACAAATGACACACCACGCATTCTTTAAAAATTAAACAATTTTTATTGTATTATTTCATTTTTTTTAAAGTGCTGACTCCTGCTGCGTCTTTCTTCCAGCTCCTCCCGCTCGGTCTGGGGCGTAGCGCAGCCACTTCTGTACCGCTTGAGTGAAGCCATAGGTGTTTGCCGTTGTAAGACGTTGAGTCAAGGCGTCTAGAATACAAGTAAAATTATGTTACTGTTATTTAGTCAATGATTTGTTCAATCGAGTTGTCGTCAAGGATTCGGAGCAGAACATGGCACGAACACAGTACACATAGGAAAGTCAAATACACACACGACACGACACGCTACACACACAGGGGTGGACGCAGCCACCCAAACACGAAGGGTCACACACGGGGTAGAATTAAAATGGTAATCACACTACACTAAAACACGTAGGCTACATATACAGTAAATAAGGCATAACACATACGAAACAACCCTAAAGTTCTCCCAGAATCCATCAATAAGGTTTTGCTAACTTTATAAGCTAGAAGAGAACCACAATACTTTTGGAATATTTTACATTGGTAAAACAAAAATCTATTTCAGCGACTGCAGCACTGCGTCGGTTACTACATTAACGATCATAACGATAAACCTAACAGTATTTGATTTGGTACAATTCATTCATATCGAACATTAAAGGTTGTATCAGCGATTTCTAGCCTAAAACATAAGTGTCAATTTCAGCTTACCTTTCTTCAGGATCCGCTCGCTGCCTGCCCCATAAATTGTCTGTGAAAAAACCGCGTCTCTCTGGTCAGCCTAGGGTCCGAGATATGCCAAAAAAACAATCGGTACTACCAACCTTTCCACACAAAAACAAACAGTGTTCCAACCAATCAGCGTCAGGGATTTGGTGTTGTGGACTTTCGCTCCGCCTCCCTCACATCCCTGCACCAGTAGGAAAGTCCACAACACCAAACCCCTGACGCTGATTGGTTGGAACACTGTTTGGTTATCTGTGGTGTGTTGATAGCGCCGATTGTTTTTTTTGGCATATCTCGGACCCTAGGCTGACCAGAGAGACGCGGTTTTTTCACAGACAATTTATGGGGCAGGCAGCGAGCGGATCGTGATGAAAGGTCAGCTGAAATCGACACTTTATGTTTTAGGCTAGAAATCGCTGATACAACCTTTAAGCAAGCTTACCTGTACGCTTGTGCCAAGGTCCAGAAATGAGCTGTGTCCGGTGCAGTACATTGGTGTTGATCTCCCAGTCAACCAAAAATCGATGGATTTTCAATCAGATTTCCCGGTCAACTATATATCGATGCATTTTCAATCATATTTCCCGGTCAACTATGCCGATGACTCTTCAACAACAGCGTCGTTTCCCGGTCAACTATAAATCAATGACTTTTCAACACATTCAGCGATCGCCCGATAAACCAAATATCAATGCTTAATCAATCACAAAGATAACTATAGATCAATGTTGTTGCAATATTGTTGCCATCAACATTAATAACATCGGGTTTTCATCGATATGGTAATGGTGATTCAACATTTATTTTGCATTGAAATTTCAACATCAACCATAATGATGATTCAGATGGAAAAACTATGTTTATTCAATGTTGGCTTGCTGTCTGGGTAGTGATAAGATAAAATGTTTTGTGAATACGTTCCCAGATTCAGATCATAAAATATGCAGAGTGGGGGGCATAAGGACTGGAATTGAAAAACTCTCCTCTAATATATATTTGTATTAGCAAATTATGATTGATCTCAGAGACTGACTGAAGATGTTCATTGGCGGATCATGCATAAATCAGCATTAAAACATTAGAAAGATGATAGAAGTCATGATTTCCTGAGTAGGATAAGACACTGCATCTTTCACATTAGTTGTGAGATGATTAAATAATAGACATATAAACAGACTAATTTAAAAGTGGGATGCTGTCCCTTTAATTGTTTTGGGTGACTTTGTGGTGTGTTTAATCTTAATTTATCTTTATTTTTTAGTTTAAATGTCCTTGTGGAGCATGTAAATAAAGGACAATGTGATTCACAAGTCTATGCAAAACACAGTGTTACCTAAGAAAGATCATACTTCACGTACAAACATTTACAGATGTTTTTATTTGGAAAGTCCAGATTAAAATCATTTTAATTTAAAATTTACTTTAAACTAGCATGTATGCATTGGCCAAAGTGCCAAACATCGGAAATGTGTTTCTTTGTTAGTTTTAATGTCAGCTATGTTTGTGATTAGGGTAAGAGTCTTTTTTGACTCTTCAGCAGTTATTTGCCTATGCAAATGCTAGTAGGCTTGTGCTTGGCCCTTTTCCTGGAAATTTCGAGTACAGAAACGACCACATTATAACATTTCATTAAAAGACACGTTACATGTATTTGTTTAAAATTATAGACCTAATACTATTAATATTATGGTAATGACAAAAAAAGCCTGTGATAAACTGTAATAAGTGGATTTCAAGAAATTCAATAGTAGTAGTTTAAAAGTGTGAAATATACAGAAGAGTCAGCTTGTGTTGTTTCTTTAGTTTTATTTAGGTAGCACTTCCGGCTTTGCTACTGTTCGGACGCTTCTGCTTACTGCTCCGCGCTCTGCTCCCTGCTTATGAACTTTTCTATTTTTCTAAGATTTTAAACTCAGATTTTAACTTCAGCATATCAGCACAGTGCTCAGACAACACATTTTTGACGAAAAAGCAGACTTTTTGCCTCCCACTGCCAGCAGTTTACATTCCGGAGACGGGAAAACACAGCTGCCTACTTTCAACAGACAAGAAAGAAAAATGCCTCTTCCGGAATCTACTTGCTGCACAAACTGCCACAGACTTCTACAAAGGATCGTGGTTTTAGAAACAAAGTTACTTGCTGGACTTCCAAAACAGGCAGAACACACAGAAGATCATCATCACGGACCCCCTCAGCATACAGCCGGTGAGTCCTGTGAATCTAGTCAATATCGACAGTTTAGAAATGTAGAGGAACAAGCCAAAACTGATCGACACACAAATCGATGGCACAAACAGGGAGCGAGACCCAAAGGCACTCGAGACATCAGACTATCAAGAGTATCTCGTATTGCTGCGGTATCATCCTCTACTCCAGATATAGCTATGACAAGGCTTGCAAAAACTGGTGTTTTACCACCACCTTTACTGCTTGAAAACAGATTTGATGCATTAATGAATGTTGGTGAGGAATCCCCAAATATGACTGAACATGGATCGTATCAGCCAGCTGCTAACATCGCTACAAACAGGCGTGCAAGGTCGAGCAGACAGCGGCACTCAGCTCAGAGCGCAGCCGAGTCCAGGACTCTCATAGTGGGTGACTCCATTATCAGAAATATCAGTAGCAGAACTACAACAACATGCTGCCTTCCTCAAGCAACCGTCTCTGATGTGAACAAGGAACTTCGGAACATTCTAATGAAGCACAAGACTGCAAATCGAATCATCATCCATGTGGGAAAGAACGATATTCGGAAAGAGCAATCAGAACTCCTAAAGAAGGATTTTGGTGAGCTCATTGAAACACTTCAAAGACTTGAAGTTCAGTCGTTCATCAGTGGACCACTCCCAGCAAGGGGAACTAACATGTTTTCACGGTTGCTTGGACTGAATACCTGGCTAAAAAGAGCCTGCAGTCAAAAAGGAGTCAACTTCATTGACAACTTCAACCTTTTCTGGGGCCATAGACAACTGTTCAAACTGGACGGCCTCCACCCAAACAAACTCGGTGCGAGAGTGCTAAAGGACAACATCTATTTTTCACTCAGGCATCCATCAGTGGAATGTGCCAGTCCACCCAACATGAATGGCACACACACACTTGGACAGTGTATGCGTGACGACAGGACATCTTATCAGCTTCAGAGTCATCATATGGTCAACACAACCCACAAGGACACTGACAACGCCACACAGCCGCAACAAGCACTGCTTATGGACACTTTTCTGGCTGAGCCCTGCTCACAGAGCTTATCACAGACAGACTGTGACGTATTACAACAGCTCCAAGACTCAGCACCGAAGGACGACCTTCTGGTAAACAGCCAGGGAAGCCAGGACAACATTTTTCAGCCACCGGAAACACCAGAGCCAGAGCTCCATTCACCAGACACATTATCCCTCTCTCCAGCATCTCCACTTCTAAGCTTCTCACAGAAAATGGAGGAACTGGTATATGCTGGAACCAGACTCTCCCACTCTTTTGCTGCAAGCCCCCAGTTATCAGCTAAAAAAACGGCGGGCCCCACAACCACCAAAGCCTGTGGGTCCAGCTCACCCTCCTCCTCCTGTGAGAGCTCTCCGGCCGCTGCCACAACGTCAGGGCCCAAACCCTCCTGCATCAGCTGTGAGTGAACCAAAAACAACTGATAACAGCTCTCAGTGATTTGTGTCGGGTCCCCGCTATGATAACAGCAACACTCAGCAATGTTTACAGAACAAGCGGGAACCCAATGTGCATGTAGTTTTCCCTATTTCTGTTTTAATGTGTGATAGAAAGTCTAAGGCCATCTCAAGCCGTACGGTTGACCCATCTAATCTGAGGCCCATTCTGCATCAAACTAAGATTGCTCTAGAGACAAAAAGTAATGCCATCAAGCTAGCATTTTTAAACATTCGCTCACTAAAAAATAAATCACTTCTGATCAATGATTTTATAACCACAAACAACCTGGATTTTATGTTTCTAAATGAAACATGGCTAGAAGACAGCGGTAGTGCAACAATCCTCAATGAAGCAGCGTCCCAGACTTTACTTTCATGAGTGTCTGCAGAGCTGTTAGAAGAGGCGGTGGTGTAGCTGGTCTTTTTAAAGATGTTTATCAATGCAAGCAAGTGTCATTTGGTCAGTACATGTCTTTTGAATATCTAGGGATTATGCTGAAAGGGGCTCCACGCATTCTATTTATCATTATTTACAGGCCCCCAAAATACTCTCCAGTCTTTGTTGATGAGTTCACAGAACTGCTATCAATGATTTGTTCGGAGTTTGACTGTTTTGCTATTGCAGGGGATTTTAATGTTCACATAGAAAATGCAGAAAGCAAAACTACAAAAGAAATTATAACGGTTTTGAACACGTTTGACCTGATTCAGCATGTGCATGGGCCCACACACAATCGTGGACACCCTCTTGATTTACTCTTCAGTAAGGGTCTAAACATTTCATCCACTGTTATCAAGGATGTAGCACTGTCTGATCACTTCTGTATTTTCTTTGATATATTGATCTCTGCTACCACTGAATCTAGATCAGTCTCTGTCAGAAAGAGATGCATTAATGATAACACTAGTGTGCTATTTATGAAGGCTATATCTTCAATGCCAAGCATTTCTGCAGACTCTGTTGATCTTCTCCTGGAGTCCTTTAACTCAAAAGTTGAGAATGTCATTGATGACATCGCACCTGTAAAAATCAGAATTTCTGGCAAACAGAAATTGCTGTGGAGAAAATCAACAGCAGTACAGAGTATGAAAAGACAATGCAGAAAAGCTGAGCGGATGTGGCGGAAGACGAAACTCGAAATTCACTATAGTAGTGTTAATTTCGTCAGACGAGACGAGACGAAATATGTTCGTCAACAACCTTTTTTTTCATGACTAAGACGAGACGATGACAAGACTGCACCACTGTCCAAAAACGCTGACTAAGACTAAATTAACATGCATTATTGTTGACGAAAAAAGACGAGACAAAAATGATTTGCATAAAATAAAAACTAAGATAAAATCTTTCTTCATTTTCGTCTACAATCGCCTCTGCTTTTTCATCAGCTGTTATGGCTTTGAAACATTCAAACTGCGCTTTGGCGCGCTGGCTGGCGCTGAGCCAGAGACGGACGAGCTCTGCGCTTGTCATATAATCACAACTATGCAGTGTTTTTAACCACATAACGCTTATTTTAGGTTTCAGACATTTAAATACACATAAGTACTAGTAAAAGGAGACATTTAGAGTTTGTAAAATACACACATAGGTCTATGGAAGCAGCAAATAACAATCTATTCAAATATAATTTGCTGATGTGTTTTATTCATATCACATACACATAGGCTTAGTAACTAAAAAGTTCTCTCTATTCCTCTTCTAGTTCACCAGCCACCTACTTGCATGTATTTCGGGAGAAACGGATGAATGTATATGTGCTGTAAATACGGCTGACAGGACTCTCTGAACCGCAGCGCGAACAAACATGGCCGCGCCCATCTCACGTTACAGATTACAATCCAGATCATTCATATAGGGTTTTAAACGACGAAACATACTAATTCACACACATTTGTGAATCGGAATATTAGATAGTTCATGGCATGGTAAGCAAGTGTGTGAGTATTTTGGATAAAAAAGGAAAAACGAAATAAAAGCGATCTATCTGTCATACAGTGTTATTGTGTCTTTGTTGTGTCACGTGACAAGCTTGATGCGTCGCCATGGAAACAATAAGGACGAACGTTCTAAAATAACGGTCGCTTAAAAAAAAAACTCACTCTCAGGGGTCCGCTAGAATATTTTAAACTCACCACTGAAAGGGTTAATCATTTGTGAATGTGTCTCCTAAATCAGAAATTGAAAACCAGACATGTTTAACATTTGCATTCAACAAAAATCATTCAACAAGTGTATTTTGTCAGGTAATTATGACATTTAACCAATGTTTGAGATATGTGAAACACTTTTTTTTACTGAAATGTGTATCAGTAATAATCTCAGTAATAATGTGTTATTTTAAAAAAAGACTACAATTTTTTCGACTAAACCTAGACTAAAATATATTGAGTTTTCTTTTGACTAAAACTAGACTAAAATGACGAGACTTTTAGTCGACTAAAACTTGACTAACAAAAAAAGATATGTAAATGACTAAATATGACTAAAACTAACAAGGACATTTGGCAGAAGACTAAGACTAAGACTAAATTAAAAATAGGTGACGAAATTAACACTACACTATAGCATCTATAAAGACAGCATTCATGCTTTCAATGTTGAACTAGGTAAAGCTAGACAAACATTCTTCTCAAACCTTATAAACAGCAACTTAAACAACACTCGCACTCTTTTTGCTACCGTTGAGAGACTAACAAACCCCCCTAGTCAGATCCCTAGTGAACTGCTCTCCGACAGCAAGTGCGATGAGTTTGCTTCCTTCTTTTCTGAGAAGATCAATAATATCAGAAAGACAATTAGCACACCCTCAAGTTATGCAGAGGTCAGACAGATTCGACCGCAATTTCAAAAAGAAGTCATTATGTCTACTTTTGAAGCAATCGATAGCAACATTTTGGAAGAAACAGTACAGCACCTTAAATTGTCAACCTGCTACCTTGACACACTTCCCACATCTTTTTTCAAAAGTGTGCTTAACTGTTTAGAAGCAGATCTCTTAGAAGTGGTGAACACCTCACTTCTTTCTGGGACTTTTCCAAACTCCCTGAAAACTGCAGCTGTTAAGCCCCTTTTGAAAAAGAGAAATCTTGATAACACCATATTGAGCAACTATAGACCAATATCAAATCTTCCTTTTATAGGTAAGATTATTGAAAAGGTTGTTTTCAATCAGCTGAATCACTACATAAACTCAAATGGATACCTGGACCATTTCCAATCTGGCTTCAGACAACATCATAGCACAGAGACAGCGCTCATAAAGATAATAAATGATATTCGCCTAAATTCAGATTCTGGCAAAATATCAGTGCTGGTATTACTAGATCTCAGTGCTGCGTTCGACACTGTCGATCATAACATTCTTCTAGATAGACTGGAAAATTGGGTCGGGCTTTCTGGGATGGTTCTCAAATGGTTCAGGTCATACTTAGAAGGGAGAGGCTATTATGTGAGTATAGGAGAACATAAGTCTAAGTGGACGTCCATGACATGCGGAGTCCCACAAGGCTCAATTCTAGCGCCGCTGTTGTTCAGCCTGTATATGCTCCCACTAAGTCAAATAATGAGAAAGAACCAAATAGCATATCACAGCTATGCAGATGATACCCAGATTTACCTAGCCTTATCGCCAAATGACTACAGCCCCATTGACTCTCTCTGCCAATGCATTGATGAAATTAACAGTTGGATGTGCCAAAACTTTTTACAGTTAAACAAGGAGAAAACAGAAGTCATTGCATTTGGAAACAAAGATGAAGTTCATAAGGTAAAAGCGTACCTTGACACTAGGGTTCAAAAAACAAAAAATCAAGTCAAGAATCTGGGTGTGATTCTGGAGTCAGACCTCAGTTTCAGTAGTCATGGCAAAGCAGTAACTAAATCAGCATACTATCATCTTAAAAACATTGCAAGAATTAGATGTTTTGTTTCCCGTCAAGATTTGGAGAAACTTGTTCATGCCTTTATCACCAGCAGGGTGGATTATTGTAATGGTCTCCTCACCGGCCTTCCCAAGAAGACCATTAGACAGCTGCAGCTCATACAGAACGCTGCTGCCAGGATTCTGACTAGAACCAAAAAATCAGAGCATATCACACCAGTCCTTAGTCCTACTCGTTTATAAAGCACTCAATGGCCTAGGACCTACATACATTGCAGATATGCTCACTGTATACAAACCTAACAGACAACTCCGATCACTAGGATCGAGTCAGTTAGTAATATCAAGGGTTCACACAAAACAAGGGGAATCCGCTTTTAGCCATTATGCCGCCCGCAGTTGGAATCAGCTTCCAGAAGATGTGCTAATACATTAGTCACATTTAAATGCAGCCTCAAAACTCATCTGTTCAGTTGTGCATTTATTGAATGAGCACTGTGCTACGTCCGAATAGATTGCATTATTTTATGTATAATCATTTCTGTATTAATTAATTTGAAATCATTTTCTTTTTTAAATCATCTTAAATGTTCTTAATTTTGTTTTTATTGTTGTGATTATTATTTTACATTTTTATGATTTTTATGCTATTGTGATTTTAATTCCTTTTTATGTACAGCACTTTGAATTACCATTGTGTATGAAATGTGCTATATAAATAAACTTGCCTTGCCTTGCCTTTCCTTGCCTAGTGAAGTGGTGATTTTGTTCTTTTTGGCAAGTTGGATAGAAACGGTGCTTTTTCGCAAATGTTTCGTGCGATATTCCAGTTAAATTTGCGTCTCCGGATGGAAACATAGCTACTGACAAACATCTAATCTTGTAAAATATGTGTTAAATAGCCTACCGCCGCTCTGTGTAATCACAAATCTTACAAAGTTACAGTAAAACGCAACTGCGCATTCAAAAGCGATTTCAGTGCCCTCCACATTAATAAATAAATCTGAACACAGTATGATCGGATTCGGACACATGCCTAATAGGAAGTGTAAATATTTTTGATTTAGAAGTTAATAATTCATAAAAAACACAATTATTTTTTTTTTTGAGTCGGGACTACCCTGTACTGCTACGTTTGATGTCCAGGGTGCACAAAAATTATGAAAAATAGTGAATTCAATTAAAAATTTATTCACAATTTTTTCAATATTTAATCAAATCATGACCCCAAGAATCAATTTGAATCAAAATGCAAGGTACTGAAATATTCCCACCTCTACAGCAATGTCTTCGCAGGTCACGAATCGCAAGCACAATACAAATGAGGAGATGCTTCGGTGATCAGGCTTGCGAAAGTGACGAGATATTGTCTCAGAATGCCAACTACAGGTGAACTCTGCTGGACTGCAGCTCTCTAGGATCGAACTTGCCTACCCCTGGTCTATATAAATACATTAAAATGGATATATATGATGTGTAGCTACGAATATAAAAAAATTGTGTTGTATCCAATCAGGTAAACATCATTACAGCTTTGTAGTTTATTCGAGTAATGTTGTTTTTCGACTTTTTAACTCATTTCCCTAACTCGCCTGTTTTAGCTTGATTAGTGATGATTTGCTTCTTGTCTTTGAATGAAGTGTCCTTAGTGAAGGTCAGGATGGAAATCTGTCACAGTTGGCTGACGCAAAGCACTCTGTCACTGATGCTGCGCTCCGCTGAAACTGGATGGTTTTCGACCAGTGAAAATGAACTAATTACAACTAATATTTAAACAACTAATTATTAACCGAAACTCATAGAGAAACTCATAGCCAAAAGGAAATATTGTCAAGACCCAATATCTAAAACAGCATTAAGATATCTTTAATACTTCTTGAGTTACAGGCATGCAAACTTTGGAGGAAAACTTGAAGTGCTGTTTCCCCATTTTTGAATGGTCACCATTGGCACATAATGCAACAAAGACTGCTAAAGTGAACGTTTTACTAATAGAGCTACCAATCTCTGTGTAAAAATAAGATGATGATGCTGCCAATCAATATTTAGTTTTAACAAGGTTAATGTTTAATATTAATGAATTAGATTATAAACTTGTCCATTTCGTTGAGAGTGCAGTGCAATTCTGCACTGTGTAGTAAGTTGCCTGTTGTATCACGTGCAGGGATGGAAATTAACTTTTTTGTCCACTGGCCAGTGTGTCTGGTGGATTTCAAAATCTACCAGCCACTAAATGTTTTTAAAATGTTTTTAAAATCTCCTTCATAACAGGAGTTCTGACCTTTTTCACAAACAGATTTCCTCATTGCCCTTTTCCCTATTACACTTTAGAAATCATAAGAAATGATATATCAGATGAAAACTTTCATCCTTTGAAAGCTATTTTAAAATCATACATCAAATTTACATCAAAATCATATTACAAAATGTTTTTGTTCATGAATTAAAAAAAATTAAGTTTTAAAGGAACACTAATAGGTTCATTCTCAAAATCCCCCAGAGTTAATAAGTTGATTTTTACCGTTTTGAAATCCATTCAGCCGTTCTCCTGTTCTGGCGATATCACTTTTAGCATAGCTTAGCATAGATCATTGAATCCTATTAGACCAATAGCATCACGTTAAAAAATGACCAACGAGTTTCCATATTTGTCCTATTTAAAACTTGACTCTTCTGTAGTTATATCGTGTACTAAGACCGGCGGAAATGCAAAGCTTCAATTTTCTAGGCTGATAAGATTAGGAGCTACACTCCCATTCCGGCGTAATAGTCAAGGAAGTTTGCTGCCGTAATATGGCCGAAGCAGGCGCAGTAATACCACGCAGCACATGTGCAAATGCTAAACTAGCTGGGAACTCATTTCTGATAATACTCCGCCTGCTTCGGCCATATTACGGCAGCAAACTTCCTTGACTATTACGCCGGAATGGAAGTGTAGTTCCTAATCTTATCAGCCTACAAACTCACAGCTTTGCATTTCCACCGGTCTTAGTACACGATATAACTACAGAAGAGTCAAGTTTTAAATAGGACAAATATCGAAACTCGTTGGTCATTGTTTTAGTATGGTTTCTGAAAAATTCAAGGTGAGACAAAGTGTGGTGTGTATCGACAAGGGGAGGTGCCAATAAGAGGTCCATTCACCATACTAATCAAGCAGTTCAACTGTTTATTGATGTAAAATACAGCTGATCAAATTATGATAATAATAGTCAATAATGATATCAATAATAATCAACAAGTAAAAGCATAAAAGAATAGACAAAGCTGGATAGTTATATGCTGAACCCCAAGCAGAAGAATAAAGACCATATTTACAACTCAGAGACGTGCCATCATCATCGCCGGGCGATGCGCGCTTGTCCCACGGCTGAGCTTCCACTGTGCCAACAAAAAGTCCCATCTTTTATACCTTAAATTTGGGTGCAGTTAAGACAACCTCCAAGTGAGAGAGAGAGCCAAGTTGATCAGGCTCGACCATCTCCCCACCTGGGTGCACGTTATCTCAATTTCAAGAAATTATTTATGGCGCGTCTCTTAGTTTCTCAAGAGTCTGTTACCATGGCCTCGTGCTCATAGAACGTCACAATAAACGGTTTGTTCTAGACTAGTATAAACTTGTCTGAAGACCAAGGCCAATGCTTTCCCAGGAGACCAGGTGTTTTTGGGAGGATAGTGGCGCCGAGTTATACCAATTGGTTACCATGACCTCCAAACTCACAACTCACACTCCCCCTATTCTCCATCTCGGTTGAGCACACAGAATCAAAAAACAAAAATGACCCATCGTACAGAGGCACCGGAAGGCCCATCTATTACATTCGGCCCCTCGCTCAACGGAGAATCAAACTCCGAATACATTTCATGCGTATTCTTCTAACATAGCAGAAAACATAGATGTTAAATGTCGTGAGTAAAATAAAAAAGTATTAGCATGATTATCATACACTGTAAAAAAATTGCTGTAGTTCTGCAGCTGGTTGCCAGTAACTTACTGTAGATTTTTTCTTTGTCTTTACAGAATAAAACTATAAAATAACAACCTACTGCAAAGCATTCTGGGAACCAGAAACCTTCATCAACCTTTTTCTGTTTTTTTCCTTCAGATTTTGGTTCCCAGAATGCTTTGCATGAGGCTGTTATTTTAGTTTTATTCTGTAAAGATAAAGACTTGTTAATGTTTAATGTTCAATTAACTTTGAACAAACTGTTGCCAGTAAATAGCATAAATTAAAATCTACAGTAAGTTACTGGCAACCAGCTGCCAGTAATACTGTAATTTCTACAGATTTTGTTTACAGTGTAGGTTACTCCCTCTGTGTTGATCATCTCCGTTGAGCGCCCAAGAAACACAAAATGATCCAGTGCACAGAGGCACAGGAAGACCTATCTATTACAGTCATTTTTGAACGTGATGCTATTGGTCTAATAGGATTCAATGATCTATGCTAACAGTTAAGGGGTTAATGGATCGTCATGCTCATATATGGTTCCATTGCTCTGCTGGTCCATAAATCTGGCACGATCAAAGTGCTACTCTTTCAGTATTCAAAGTGCAAATGGAGACCGAATTTTTCATGCATGATACAGAGCTATAGACAACTACACAACTTATTATAGCCCACAAACTAATAACAGCCTAGATATTTTATGTAGCCTAATTTGCGCACATTGGGGAGTCGCTCTCTAAACGTGGGGTATTAAAATTGCGTTTGAATGCGCGTGCGAGTTTTACTTTTGGTTTCGTTTTAACGATTGCGCGAAACTCTCGGCGCTGAGCGTGCATTTTACAATACAAGAGATTACTTTAACAAAACCATTTGAAAGTAGGTGGACACCAATGGGATTTTGAAAAGTGTCCCCAGTGGAAATTACGCCCCTGCGTGAGTGGAACTCTGCCGCTGAGTTATCATCTGACGTGAATGAATGCCGCTTTGTACAATATATTGAGACAAAGGTGCCATGAATTGTTTTTGACAGAATGTGCGCTGTAGCACGAAATATAGGATATTTCTTCAAAAGCAGATTGTGGAGACCTTTTAATTGTCCAACATCAAAAATCACACATATCACACACCCCTAATTGCAATGCAGTTTGTGCAGATCCGGAACGGAGTTTGGTTGAGAGAAAAAAACGTCCGGTTTCTAGTTGAGCGGTTCCTGACAGCTAATATCTCAAATCTTCATTAAATGTAATAAAGTAAAGATGAAGTTTAAATGGTTATGTAATGTTTAGAGAACGGCGAACCTGTCACTGCATCAGCTCACAGCAGTCTGTGCAGTAATTAGGCTAGCAAAAGTTTATAAATAAAATAGAATTGGCTGAATCGTATAAATGCTGGATTAAGATCGCGATCTTTTAACGATTAATTGTGCAGCTCTAGTGCCTAGCATCAGATATCCAGGAGAAAGGGTCTGGTACTATCGTCAGGACATACGGGACATAATCCCAGAGCCACTTCCTGTCACCTCCTCTGCTAGGCATTTCTGCATTTTACCTGACATATGGGCAAAACACAAAAAACGCTCATGAGCTACAGTTGGGGGAAAACATGTTTGGTACAAAAAGCAGTGGTTCTAGTTGTTTGTTTTAATTGCTGCTGTTCAAGTTTTTACATGAAGTTATTCTCAGAAAAAGGTTGTGTGGTTGATAGAATGTCAGGACCAATGTTTTATAGCTAAAATAAAATAATTAAGTAATAAGAGCACATGATGCTGTTACATTTAAATGTTTTTTTCAGGACCACATGATGGTATGTTACATGGAAAAAGTTCTCATGAAGGAACACATGATTGTATGTTATACTATAATTATAATATTCATACAAATGGTTGTATATTTGTTAGTGCTACAGCATAGGGCAGGCTACATGACTGAATGATTGTAACTTGTATACACAGCACTTGTTAACACAAGGCATGGTACTGTACTGTTTAAGAAATATATATATATATATTTTAAATGTATGTGTTTTAAATATATAAAATAGGGTTAGGCATCAAACCCCTTTGTCAACAGTGAATGTATTGAACTAAATCTCATTTCCGAAACATTGATCCTCATTCCCGAAATGGCTTTCATTACCGCAACATGTATCTTTTTTACAAATTAAGTAATAATTAGATAATCAAATTTTTTTTTAAAATGTATATACATATTATACAACACTACTTATTTAAGGTGTGCTACATAAAACATGTGCATGTTATTTTTTAGTAAAACAAATAAATAAAAGAAAATCATCATGTATGTTTCGGTAATGAGAGAAAATAAGGAAATTACAAAAAATAATAATTATGAAAAAGTAATCTCTTCAGAGTTTTACATAGCTTTGAGCATTAGTAATAAGAGTCTACTTTAACATTAGCCAAAAAAAAAACACATTTTTAACCATGTATTTAATGTAATGTCATGTTGCGGTAATGATAATTTTTTATAGACTTCATCGAAAAATGTAAATAAATATATAGGAAATATTGTTTAAAGTCTTCTGAAAATAATGGTTATAGTAAGTTCATACCTTAATCTTATATGTGCAAAAAAAAAAAAAAAAATTCTGACACTGGACACCTTCTAAATCTGGATTTCGTGAGAATCACCCATTTAGGCTGTTACCAAACGAACGAAATCAGTATCAACAAAATTCGTTTTTGCAGAAATTGCATATGAAGTGCATTTAGATGTATTTGCACATGATAATGCAGCTTAGAGGGACATGGAATGCTTTAACCTGCAGTTACAAATTCATACATAATGTTTTGATATTTTAAACAAGTGAAATTAAAACCGCCAGTAGGTGGCAGTAAGCTGTTAAGAAGTGAGCCATTGCCATTAAACCAAATCATTTAAAGGGTTCAATCATTCAGGAACAAAACACCGTCATGTTGCTCAGAGATGCAGTACAATGCTGTGGCTGTGTTTGGAATGATTTTTGTTGGTCAAATTGAGCAAAAACAGAAGACATTGTGTAAAACGTAAGTAGGGCTGGGCGATTCTTTCGATTTTTTCGATTAATTCGAATTTACGTTTTAAGACAATTTAATTTTTTATTAAATCGAGGTATTGCGATTTTTTTATAAATACATATGTATTCAGAACGGAAAACAAATAACGCGTTCTGGTAAAATGCGAGTCACTAAGGGGACATGATTAGCTGCTTGCTAGCAAGTTAGCCTGTTACATTATAGTACGTACAATTTCACTTACCACATACACAGAGTAGAGAGATGATTGAAGACAATGGCGAATTATTTGCATATCAGGGCTCTAGAGTGCGACCTAATTTCTCAATGGTGCGACTGGTGCGACCCGCCGTTCAAGGGCAAAAAGAAACTACTACGTGCGACTATGAAAAAATATTTAGGAGCACCATGTGCGACTGACCCGACCAACATATTAGTGTTTGCGCTGAGTGGAGCTTCAAAGGTTTCCATGTGTTTTCCACGTTGACTAATGTATCTCAAGTGTAGAGAGAGTATAAATAAGAGACTGAATGGGCAGTAGCTTCGTTGATTATAATAGAGCTTTGTGAGATTGCGAACTAAGATGAGTGACAGCTTTTAATCATTTTTAAGGGAGTTTGTAAACGAGATATTGATTTATTACAACAGTTAAATAAACAAGAAGTTATTATTGAGTGACTTACATTGTCTGACTATAACACTATTGCCTGATTTTGCTCTATTTCGTCGTCAAAAGTGGTCTGAAACAAGTCACATTTGGGGAATCGATTTTAAATCGTAAATCGGATTTTCTTTTGTGAAAAAATTGGGGATTTTATTTTTAGGCCATATCGCCCAGCCCTAAACGTAAGTCTTTTAATATTAACAGCTTGTTTATTGAACTGTTGTATATAGAGATGCACTGATTGATCAGCTAGTGATCGGAATCGGACGGTTTTTTGCATGATCGGCCCGGATCGGTGACTGGCCGGTCAATTTCTCCTCTTGCCGATTCCTAGCCGATCCTTTTATTGCCAGTGGCGCATGCAATTACGTCACAGCCACGCAGTGTAAACATGTCTTTGGTGTGAGTGAAGAAGATGACACAAAGATCGCAGTTTGTAACATTTATAAGGCCAAAATACAACGTGAGGGAACAACCAGGAACCACGCGCGTGTTCGGACATGTGGTAGATCGTGCCCCCGCTCTGCATATTTTGCATGTCTCTCTTAGTTAAATAACCCACTCGTTAGAAGTAAGCTCCGTGAATGAACTGTTCCGATTGACATGGTCCCTGCCCAGTGTTCATTGCTCCCTACTCCCTGAGCAGGGGATATCCATTGACATTTACTACACTTTCATTCATTCACATATTTGCGCTGCGCCTCTGCATATAGCCTCTTCACACACTAATAGTTCGAAGCGAGCATATGTTTCATTTGAAGGTAATTTAAGCGTGCGCGACGTGAATTTAATTTGTATTTATTTACAGATGCATTTATGTTACACTTCTCTAGTAAATATCATCTGTGTGTGAAGCGTAGCGCAAATATGTGAATGAATGTTGCGAAGTGTAGTACCGCTGGATTAAAAGCAGAAATGCTTCTCTTTATCAAGAAAACTTTGCTATTAATGCTCAAGTAATAGCATTTGGTACTAGCATTGGTATTTATACCTGTTTGAAGACACAGTGCACGTTTTGTTATTAAAGTTATTGTCGTGAGATGATCCTGTAATTAATGTTTTAAAAAAATCCATATAAAATTAATTGAAGAAAAGCCGATTTTTGTATGCCTGCTTTGTTACTTATATTTTATTTCTAATGTTTTCAAGGCTCAGAGCATTTTATTTTGTTAAAGTTATTTTAATATGAGAAGATGCTGTAATGTTTATACATTTCTTTTATTATAAAATAAAAAAAACATTGAGGAAAAGATTTTTGCTAGTATAACTATATATATGTTAGTTACAGGAACTCATTTTATACCTTTTTCAAAGGCACAAAGCACTTTATTTTGTTGGTAAAGTTATTTTGTTGCAAGAAGATCCTGTAATGTTTAAAAATGTATTTTATTATAAAATAAATTTAATTAAAGAAAATATTTCTGTATAGACCCATGATTTCGTTACAGTTCTTAAAAAAAAAATCGGAATCGGCAAAAACTTTACTGAAAAATCAGAATCGGAATCGGCCAAGGAAATTGCAATCGGTGCATCTCTAGTTGTATAAAATCATTATCTCATTTGTAGTCATGCCGATTTTTGAAGGAAAAAACACCACTCTTCATGTGATATTAACTATATGAAATTATACAAATACATTTTCTGCCCCCATATCTTGAATTATGTGATCATTCTGAATGCATTTTAATAGACAGAATCATGCAGTGAAAGAACAAACTCTAATTGGGTACTTACTACTTCATCACGTATTTGTGATGTTATGTGTGATTGTTAAAAGAACAATTACAATATTATTGCAATGATATACATCGCACACCCCTAGTCACTCAGTTAATTATCTTGTGCTTCGTTGACTCTTCTGAATTATGTGGCATTGATAAGGAGTTATCACAAACTAAGACTATGCAGTTAAAACTTGAAATGGCCTTACAGTGTATGGAAAGAGTCTTAAAACAGGTATTGAAATTAACACCACGATTCCTGTATATGCTCTGAAAATTGAATTTAATATTAATTAAAACAGTTAAGAATAAACAATGATTATACATTAAAAAACACATACATAGTAATTGTTAGCAAACATTTCTGACAGGAAAAGGAAAACATTTCAAAATGTAATTTCTTTTTCCATCATCTCAATTTTGATTCTGACATAGGTAATGTGATCCTGAAATTCTTCAGACGCTGGCCTGAATTCATCCAAAGCTTTGTCATACTCTTCCAGGGCCTTCTTAAGTTGATCACGCTCAATGCTTCCAAGAATGGCCTCAACAATCATGTCGATCCCCAAGAACACCACTCCCAACCCAACACTAGCCAGTGTCCCTGCTGCAATACTTGCACATATACCTGTTATGTTTGCCAGAATAATTCCTTTATTAATTAAAAAACCAAGTAAAGCAATAGATCCCGCAGTTGCAATACCACAGATTATTTCTAAAGATTTTGAAATTGCTTTAAAGTCTGTGACAGACAGAGACAGGGTCCGCAGTTTCTCATACAGGGTGGGTTCCAGCATCTCCTTCAGCTCCTTGTCAATTTTCTCTACCACAGCCTGAATCTTACGCATGCATGAAATCCTCACATCACAGTTCTCCTGGAGAGAAGCATTCTCGTTCAGGGCGATATGGTCGAAGGAACAACACAAGTGCTTGTTCATAACATCAATGAGTTGGTTGGTGGCTCTGAAGTTGCTCTTCATCAGATCTTGAAACTCTTGACTTTTGCGGATAAGCTGCTCCCTTCTCTTGGGATTGTCTGGGTAGAAGATATCACTCCACATTTTTCTTTATATTAGGATCCTTAAGAAGAGAAACAATTTTGAACAAACTATAAATAAACAGGCATTAAAGGGATAGTAAGCATCAGATTTTTATTTTTGGGTGAACTATCCCTTTAATGCAAATGAACAGTAAGTAAATGGTACTGTCTGTAATAGAAAACCCTTGTTATTAGTTAAGTGAATTGCAGCTGTTCCTCACACACTTGCATACATGGTATGGTACCTGAGTAAGCGTAATCCCAGTAACCCAGTAAAGAGTAACGTCTTCCCTGATAGAAGTGGAGAGGGGCTGCTCTAGGGCAGTGGTTCCTAACCTTTTTTCTCCGGGGTCCCCATACGTCCATATATATTTTACAAGTTTTAGGTTTTAAAAATGGACATTTGACATTAGTGTTCCAGCACACTCTCGGCAGGATCTAGCACATAACTTAAAAGTTCACGGGCATTTGCATCCTTTTGTGCAGATGCAAGTTGTAATGTTACGTCTGTTATATAGAAGTTATCTGATTACAGTTTTTTACAGACACTAGGACACATTTCTCAATACTTAGGTCACTTTTGCAAAACTCTTCACACAATTCTCCTAACCGACTTTCAGCTTGGCAAAGCAGTTCATTTCACATTCAAAATGCACTACAACTACCAAAACACTTTATTCAGGTCTCAAATAAACTCATTCTTCAAACACACTTTGTCACCCACAAAACAATGACCTAAAAAACACTAACAACATGTAGAATTACACAGTGTTTTCTTGTGTAAAACAAGGACACATCTCTGTTTATAATTGCAATATATATTGTTTATAACTGCAATATATGTTACTGGAATGAATCAGACATGATGCAGAATTCGTCAATATTTTATGTCGTTTATTTTTTTTATTTTTTATTGCACTAAGTAATTCCAAAATACAAGAATTTGTATACACACCATCCACTGATACAGATACAACAGTGAATCTAAACTACTCGCATTTTTAGATTTGAAATATGTTTCAATAAAATATTGCTGTTGATTTTTGCTGTCTTGTTCAGTTTTGCATTATGTTATTGTTTAGAACATAAGTTTAACAGTTTTGAAAACAGTATGTAAGCACGTGCAAAATGTCCTGTACGTACACAGATTTTTGTCAGTTGTTGTGTCTGAGTGAGAAAAGAATTCATGAAATTTGAGAGATGTAGTCATTGAATGCATTTTGTGCCAAAACAATGATAATTGATCCTCTGTTTAGCCCACATAGACTTCTGTTGTGCTCACTGTGTGAAGAGTTTTGCAAAAGTGACCTAAGTATTGAGAAATGTGTCCTAGCGTCTGTAAAAAAACTGTAATAGCATGTAATGGGCTTCAGTTTATTGGCATAAAGTTACTCTTCACCTGAGGTATCTATTCCTTTTTAGATGCTTCTATAATAATAGCGTATCTGCATCAAAATCATAATCTATGTCAGGATCATGTCTGTGTTTTGTCCTGTTCTGTTATGTTTCCCAAGTGTTTTTCCCCCCATGTTTCTAGTTCATTTGGTTTAGTCGTTATCTTGTTAGCTTGTTTGTGACCACGCCCATGTCTCTGTGTATTTAAGTCTGCTTGTGATCACTCCCCGCTGTCCGTCGTTAACGTTACATGTCCCCGCTTTATGCTACGTGTTTTGGTTTGTTTTGTATTAGTTTAAGTGTTTTATTTAATAAACTTATATGTTTTCATTTACTCCGGATCTCCTCCTCATTCTCCACTCATCATCCATCCAAGCTGTGACAATCTAACAATAATCTAACATAGTGTTCATGTTTTCATGTCATACAGATTTTTTCATTATCCATCATGACAATCATATATACAATACCCCCCCCCACCCCCACCCACAATCAGTCCCATCCCCTATTACTAAACTGAAATAAAATAAAAACGTCAAACTAAATGAAAAACTAAACTGAAACGAAACTAACAACTTTTATTGAAAAACGAACTGAAATAAAATAATAATAATCAATAATAAAAAACAGTTCTTTGTAATCTTTACGCTCCCATCCCATGGCAGAAAAAGGATAAAGACTGTGACCTGAATGGCACCGCATTAAATCTAGGCTACTGCATCAGTTTTAAGCATTATGCATTTATATAACACAAGCAATCAAACCAATATACTAGAGCTGTTTAATTCTTAAAAGATGGAGATTCAAACACCCACGCAATATCATTTCTAAATGACTATGATTCCTCATGTCTATTAAACCTTTGAAAAAGTTTTAAGGAACATTCAAATGTGTATTTGCGCTGCCGCTGACACAGATAGAGCAGTTATCATGTTTAGGTAAGAAACAGCTTCACAAACAGTCTTTTCAAATACCCAGTCACTCATATTATTACAGCAATACTGGGATTAAAGGTCACTGTTTGGATATAAACATTGATGTCTATGGTAGAGATCAAAATAGAGCACTTCATCTCTTGAAAGTAATTAGCGCTTCAAAGAATGTTCGTGTCGATTGCATTGTTTCGCCAATAGATGGAAACAAGTAACTGTTAAAAAAAAATGTATTTGTTGTTGAGAGATTCATTCAAAAACGCTGATTCACCCACTCATTTTTATGTATGAGTGAGTCGTGAATGAAACTAAACTATGTAAAAACTAAATAGAAATGTGTCCGCAAAATAAAAACTAAACTAAAACTAACAAAATTGTTAATGAAACTAATAAAAATTAAACTAAATTGAATTGCTAATTTGAAAACTATATCAAAATAAAACTATAGCACAAATTTAATAACCTTGCTGCCTAGTTGGGAGCGAGAATGTGTCAAAGTTATAAGCGCTTTAAAATACTTACAGCCTGGTACAGAAGACTTCTTTGTGGTCTGTCCTTTCTTGTTTTCTTAAATGAGTGCACAGGAGGCAAATTCTTTGATTAAAAAGAAGATAATTTACTGATTACAATGTCTTTCTCTAGCAGTAGTAGATGCCCTTCAGGTCACAAGGCAGCATCTAATGTAACTCTTGCCATCTCAGATATTTAAAGAAAAATTCGTGACCTCCCCAGTGAGGCAATACAGACTGAAAACGCCCTTCTTTCAAGATGAGGCATGGCATATGAAGAAAGTATTAAGAATGTAATTCTATGTGTCATCAATACACTTATCCTTATCTGGACTTCAGTTGAAAAAAAGCATTGTTGGCTATCCGTTTGTTAAGTGGTGATTGATGCAAAAAATTATTGATTCCACGTCAGACGGGTGGGGGCTAAAACATTTGTCGATCTGATCAAATAAAGTCTAATTAAATATAGTCTAATTAATCAAATTAGAATTAAAATCAAAGTCGAGTTAAAGATCTCTCAGATTTGACTATAAGCTTTGAATTTGACTTGGTAGTAAGTCTAATAGAAATATTAGACTGTCTAGGTGCACCCAGTATCAGAGTCAAAGATAGAAAGCAGAGAGAAAGAAGAAGACTCCGATCTGCAAGGGGTGCAGGGTTAGCACTTCTTACCCTAAAACCAGAGAGTTCAGGAAGACATAATTTCCTGTTCCAAAGTCTATAGCTCGCTCCTATGTCTATATTTTTGTCAAATCATTAGTCTCAGCTCGTGATCATTTAATGTAAAATGTGTCATTAATTTGCATGTGTATTTACTGAAATAAATTAACTTTTCCATGACATTCTAATTTACTGAGAATCGTATATCTTTTGAAAAGAAATTATCATTTGTCTGTGTGGTGCATAAAAAAAGAACTATTCTAGCATTAAAAGGTATAATAAATACAAGTATAATCATAATAAAATAATAATAATAATAGTAGTAGTCAGTAGTCAGAATTGTCTTTTATAAACTGACCTGGCCCCCCATTAAAGAAAAGAAAATTATGTGGCCCGCTCAGAAAAAAAGTTTGAGCATTGAATACATATTCTCAGAAAGATTAATAATGATATAAATATAATAATTCATAAGACATATTCATAATAGAGTTAATAATGCATAATCTTAGATATGAATATGCAAATTCTGGTAACGCTTTAGATTACGGCCCGCAAAGAACTACGTAAGTAAACTGAATTTACGGTGTAAGTTTCTGTAATTATAGTGTACCTATATATAACGAACATGTAGGTATAAGGGAAGAATACGTTAAATTTGTGTAATTAGGGGGTAACAAACCAGATATGCAACATGCAAAGCACTACATAACTATACTGAAATTACGGTGTACGTTTCTGTAATTATAATGTACCTACAGTATTAAAGCACGTACGTGTAGGGAGAACATATGTTACATTTTGATAATTGGAATAACAACCAGATATGCTACCTGCAAAAAACTGTAAGCAAACCTACGTTACGGTGTTAACAGGTATCTCTATTACTGTGCCAGGCATAAATCATACGTTTGCTGGTAAAATACACTCTTGTTCCATGTAATTACAGGGTAAGTGCGCCATCTGCGGGCTGTAAATTAAAGTGGCGATTGTTACCCCCTTGTTCAACGAAGTTACAGAGTAGGTACAATACATATACGCACAATCTGAAAATATATCTAAAATATATCTGAACATATTTTTTAAAGTTGCTAATCTCACTCCTACCACTAAACCTAACGTTAACTATGACTGTACAGTAATAAAAATATAAAAGACAGGAAAATGCAATCATAATCATTTATTTATTGCAAAAATGTCAACAGCTGTACAAAAAAGTAATCCAAATAACGATGCGTCTGCAGCCACAGTCCTCTCTGGCGGAATACTGTAGGTTTGAGGTGCAGTAGGATGAGAGCAGAGTTTAAATTGTTAATTGCTGAAAATATTATTCAGATTATTGTCTTGATCCACTCCTCAAAGGCGCCCATGCATAAATTCAACACATTTCACCAGAAAAACGGCATGTCGTAATCTGTGACGAATGCAGGCGAGAGCCAATGAACGGCTGTGTCCAAATTCAGGGTCTGCATCCTCCTTAGGATCCTTCCTACCAGGTTGAAGGAGGAGGGGTCCTCCGAAGACCGCAAAACCTGGAAGTAGGTGGCAGTGAATTTGGACAGCCTACACTTCTTTCAGTTCCCTCTCTTCCCCGTTGCTCATATCCTGTCGCCTAGAAACCTTGAATGCGCTAAGCAAGAAGTAAGGTTATCTGTACTGCACAAAACAAAATAACTACTCTTTCATCCCTAAAAGCGTTAAAAACACCTTCAATCACCAACAAGAAATTAGCTGTGTGTAAGGGGATATTCACACAGGCAGTAAGAAAGAAGCTAGTTTATGAAAGTGCTGTTTTTTATCATATATACATACAAATGTAAAAAAAAAAAAAAAAAGCTTAACGTTAAAACCAAAGGCCAAACTAGACAACCGCTGTAAAAACATATTTTTTGAAACGACAGTTTTTTTAAACTTCCATCATTACTACCGCTTGCTTCGTCCGCCATTATATGAAAATACTGGAAGCGCTCTGCCGAAAGGAATTGTGGGATAAGTAGGACGGGAAAGGATTCACCAGACCCATCCTTCAAATTCGGGGAAAAGGAGGACGTATTTGTGGGCCGCATTTGAAGGATCCTATGAATTTGGACAGCCTTCGTGGCTGCGCTGTGACGTAACATCCTTCAAATGAGTCCTCCGAAGGATGTAGACCCTGAATTTGGACACAGCCAATGTCCGATTTTCCTGTCGCAAAATTCACTACAGTAGAGGTCTGCGCGGGACTGCTTTTCAAGTCCCGCTCCCGCCCGCTCCCGCGAGGTTTTATTCCGCACCCACCCGCTCCCGCTATATATTCACACTTTGTTCACCCGCTACCCGCTTAGAATAATTTTCTTCCCGACCCGACCGTTCCCGCTAAAATTAGTTCTCGTTTCCAGAATCTCACATTTAACCATCAGGAAACAATATCGAGTTTATAAAACTTTTTTTTCGCAGTACATCTATTATATTTCCATGTTCCACTGTTAAGACGTATATTACAGCCCTGTATTTCACCCCGTCATAGATCAAATGCGGGCTACAATTATATTTTATACATTCAATGGTGATAAAAAAGTGCACGCAGTAGGCAGTAGCTTGTCACAAAGCACCAGCAAAAATAATCAACATGACTGTGAAATAGTAAGGAGATATTTTAATAATTTATTTATAAACTATTGTGTTTTCTGAGTTTTTAACGATCCTCCTCATCCATCTCCTCATTGGACGCACCTTTAGAGAGAAATTCATCTTTACGGATTAGCTGCATAATAAAAGAGTTTTTGTTTTCGATCTGTTTTATTTCGTTAAGTACTAATTTAAAGCTTTCTATATATATTTATCATGTCTGACAAAAACAACGGTTAAATAGTTTACACTGAAAAAAAAAATGTAAGTGATCGGGCTTGAGCCTAAATGCATTTTAGCTTCCACTCTCCGCACAGACATGCGCCAAATAGCGCACATTTATATATTATTATTTATATCTATATATGTAGCCAATTCGTGATTTGAGAAGTCAAATTCAAGCACAGTCAACTCCGCTTGGTCGTTACTTTAAGAAACAAAAAGCTTACGTTTAACGAACAAAAAATGCTCCAAACGCTTTTTTCTAAATTAACTTAATAAAAAAGAAACGAAATTATAATCACTTTTCCATTACATACAAAACTGAACTGTTTTAATTGCCGTAGTAGTATAAATTGTTTTGGCAAACCGGAAAAAAGACGGGTTTGGGTCAGGAGTTAACAACCACACGGATTGCGAAAAATCAGTCAGCATAACTTTATGAAGATTTTGGCACTCCAAACGTGGCTTTGCGCTCTGGAGTAACGCTGATAAACATTTGCCCACAGAAAAACACCATCAGTACCCCATTTCCGCGCCTATGAGACCTTGCCAATAAAATGCATGACGCAGAAAGCACTGGTCCATGAGTGCAGCGAGTGCATAACAGTTATCAGCGCAGGCTGTTGCCGACAGGTGCTCGATAAAAATGAGTAAAGCTCAGATTTGCTGTTCAGAAAATACGTCGGGAACGGGATATTGTTACCGCCCGCTCCCGTTCAAATTACACCGGAGTTACCGACCGCAACCGCTTTTATTTGGAAATTTATTCCCGCGTCGCAAGAATTCTGGTCGGGTCCCGCGGTTCCCGCAGGAGAGCCGCGGGAATGCAGACCTCTACACTACAGCACGGGTTTATGGCTGATGCTGCTGCACTCGCTATTCGGGATGCAGATGAAGATCGCCGGATAAAGGCTTGAAATTGGGTCTGGTCCTCGCAAATCGTATAGATTCTGAAGATCTGGGTTACAGCACACGAATAAAATTGTTTCATTTTGTAATTAAGATATGCGTGTTCCGTGTATTTTATGGTTCTGTTGTTAGTCACAGCATGTCAGAGAAAACGCCTTATGTGTCCCACCACGGCAAACGAAGTTAATATTACATGAATGATTAAACGATTGCAGAAATTTTATGTATTTTAAGGGTTTAAAGTGTAGTCTTGATAACATTATGTAGACCTATAGTTCAGTGTCTGTAAAAACGTAAATAAATGTATGTTTTGTAGAACCACATTTTACGTAAAATACATACGAATTATTATGAGGTCACGTTGCTATGTATTGTGTACCTACCCTGTAACTTCTTTGAACAAGAGCGGAACAACCTCCACTTTAATTTACAGCCCGCAGATGGCGCACTTACCCTGTAATTACATGGAACAAGAGTGAGTTTTACCAGTAATTTAAAAAAGCTTACATGTAGATACACCAAGCGTTCGATTTATGCCTGGCACAGTAATAGAGATACCTGTTAACACCGTAACGTAGGTTTGCTTACAGTTTTTTGCAGGTAGCATATCTGGTTGTTATTCCAATTATCAAAATGTAACATATGTTCTCCCTACACGTACGTGCTTTAATACTGTAGGTACATTATAATTACAGAAACGTACACCGTAATTTCAGTATACTTATGTAGTTCTTTGCAGGTTGCATATCTGAGTTGTTACCCCCTAATTACCCAAATTTAACATATTCTTCCCTTATACCTACATCCCAGCTAACAATTTTTGGTTCCCAGAACAATCTGGGAACGTTAGTTTTTGGTTCCCAGAACGTTCCCGGAACGTTCCCAAGAACGTTCCCTATTGGTTAGCCAGGAAAGTTTTCTTTACGTAACTAGAACGTTCCCTTTAGGTTAGGGGAACGTTCTAGTTACGTAAAGAAAACTTTCCTGGCTAACCAATAGGGAACGTTCTATTTATGTTCCTAGAAGGTTCCCTGAAAGTTCTCTGATGGTTCCCAGAACGTTCTCTTCACTCCAGTACCGCTTCTGCACGTCTGCGCTCCCGTGTCCCGGAGTAAGCGGCATGGAAGGCGGACGGATGTGAATCTCAATAATCACTACTACACACCATGTCTTGTTTTAAACCATTTTTTAATCATTACAGATAATCAGAGCACATTTAACCATCATAAGGAGCATTACAGTTTTTTACAGACGCTAGGACACATTTCTCAATACTTAGGTCACTTTTGCAAAACTCTTGACACAGTGAGCACAACAGAAGTCTATGTGGGCTAAACTGAGGATCAATTATCATTGTTTTGGCACAAAATGCATTCAATGACTACATCTCTCAAATTTCATGAATTCTATTCTCACTCAGACACAACAACTGACAAAAATCTTTGTACGTACAGCACATTTTGCACATGCTTACATACTGTTTTCAAAACTGTTAAACTTATGTTCCAAACAATAACATAATGCAAAACTGAACAAGACAGCAAAATTCAACAGCAATATTTTATTGAAACATATTTCAAATCTAAAAATGCAGTAGATTAGCATTACTTTTTTATCTGTATCAGTTGATGGTGTGTATACAAATTCTTGTATTTTGGAATTACTTAGTGCAAAAAAATAAAAAAATAAATAAACAACATAAAATATTGACGAATTCTGCATCATGTCTGATTCATTCCAGTAACATATATTGCAGTTATAAACAATATATATTGCAATTATAAACAGAGATGTGTCCTTTTTTACACAAGAAAACACTGTGTAATGCTACATGTTGTCAGTGTTTTTTAGCTCATTGTTTTGTGGCTGACAAAGTGTGTTTGTCGGCTGTCAACCTTTGCTAGTGTTCTGGAAGAATGAGTTTATTTGAGACCTGAATAAAGTGTTTTGGTAGTTGTAGTGCATTTTGAATGTGAAATGAACTGCTTTGCCAAGCTGAAAGTCGGTTAGGAGAATTGTGTGAAGAGTTTTGCAAAAATGACCTCAGTATTGAGAAAAGTGTCCTAGCGTCTGTAAAAAACTGTAAATGAGACTAAATTATGCTATACTATGTTAGATTTCGTTAATGTAAGATGTGGAAGTACCATACCATAAAACAACCCAGATTTTGTTTATTACAGTTTTTTCCAATTGCTAACACACTAAAATGACATGCACAGCACAATTATTTAAACTGACACACAGACAGCAAAACTTCTTCTCAAGTCTTCAAAAGTCTAAACACATTTTCTGCTTTACACACATTTTGCAATTCAAAATGACACTTTTTAAATGCACTGAAAACAGTTCTCTGCATAAGACACAACAATCTGACATAAAGTCACATGCTTGCCATTTCAAAACACTGCTATTCAAAATGACACTGCATGAGCTAATTGGCCAATTACATGTGCAACCTGGCCAAACACCTCAATGGTTAATTGTGAACACTTCAATCAGGATGTAAGCACTATAAAAAGACCACGGGTGATAATTTTTTTTTATTTTTTTTATTTATTTTTTTAACTGTAATATATTTTTTCTGAAATTTTATTTTTCAGTTTACTGTTTTTTGTAAGAATATTTTTGTTCAGTCCCATGTAAATATTGAAAGGACCGATTCACTGGCCCGAAAACGAAGTTCCAGCGATCTGGATGAAGGTTTACTACATGTTCGGTCTTTTACAGCGCTTCAAGATTTGCGTTTCAATTTTAGTCTTGCTCCGTTCTAATCTGACTCTAATTTTAAGTGATCATTAAATTTAGACTATATTTCCAATCAAAAGGTTATCACAAATATTGATTATGAATTAACTACTTGATTATTCTAGACATTCCATATTTTCAATTATTCGTTCGTTGGAGGACCTAATGTCTATAACAAAAGTCTCCTCACAATTTAATAGTCATATTGATTTCAGGACATATCAAAATAGCCAAATATAACATTTTATTTGTCAGGTAAAATCTATCATGCCAATTACACAATTAAACAATGAGAACCCAATTCAGTTTCAATTTAGATAAATACATAACCTCAATGACTCAAAGATGTTTCTAAGAGTGGGAAAGACATACCTGACTACCAGAGAGACACACTGCAGCATGAGAGAGACCTGGAGGTTTAGCTCCAGAGACCCTCGCATACATACAGTGTGGGGGTTTTGGCTACAAAAATCCCCAAGTTGTGTTTCATCACTTGCCTTATATACCAGACCAGAACAAACAAATATTCCAATCAGCTGTAAAAATACAAAGACCTTTTGGTCTTTCAGGAGTTCTCGCAACCCCAGGTTCGCACCTGGTTGGAGGTTCCCATCTGCCCCTAAAGGGAAAACACACCCAATAGCAGCAAACCCAATTCTGTGGAAGTTTTCAATCTTTTTTACAGTATATGTGACTGCTATGAAATTGAGACCATTTTACCAATCGCACAGAGACCATTAGAATGATTCTAAACATGAAGGGGAAAAAACAATACATTCACAAGATATAACATGAGTATCATGTGCATCTTCCACATGTGACTTTAAGCAAAAGCTTTTAGGGAGAAAGGTGTGGGTGTGAGAGTGAGAGGCGGGGAATTCAAAGTAGCATGGTGGGGTTGTTTGGTCTTCTTTGAAGATCCCTTAGGTTTATTGTTTTGTTGCATGCCATCTGTTTGTACAGTATTTTAATTCCATGAGCAGATAATTTCACTCCTTACAGCCATGAGGAGATAATTTCACTCCTTACAATATATCTGCTGTGCATATGTTGCACTGACTTGTTTACTGTAGTGAAAAAAAAAAAAAATGTTGCAACAGGATGTGTGTGTATCTGCATATTTCTGTGCATGTGAGCAATCTGATACATATTTTAGTATTATGGCAAAGCATACTAAAGATGGGGGTGCTTTTCATTATGCCCAAGAGTGTGTAGTTGGTTAGGCAAAAATCTGGTAATATGAATGAAGTGTGTGCCATTTCATGCCAAAGTTTGATTTTGATAATGCTATGTGTAGTTTTGGTTGCAGTGCTTCATTTTACAGGATATATGAGGTATTTTGCCGTTTGGGTGTGTGGTTTTGTGAATTGTGTTAAGTATTTTGATAAAACCAGACTAGTTTGAAAAATTGTGTGTTAGCAATTGGAAAAAACTGTAAAGCACCAAATAACATGACTTCAACAAAATATTCGATTTTAAAAATGTGTATTTTATTTTTTACAGACATTAAAAAAAGGAAAACATTTATTTGACTTTAACTAGGATAACATTACGTTCGTTTCTTACCGCTGAATTAACGATGAGGTGCTTCCCTCTTCTGGACACTAAACGAAAACGTCTCGGTTAACATTATGTTTTCTTCAATAAGATGTGTCAAATCTCCCTAAAATAACAATATTTACACTCGTATATATATTAGTTATAAGTAATTATCCATTAAAGAGATCGATCAACGAACTTTAGTCAGTCAGTAAAACGAAATGACCGTTATTTTTTTAAATTACGCAAGCGCGCCGCTTTATGTTGAGGACAGGAGAAAGCGCGTGATGGAGAAAGCGCGTGCTGGAGTAAAGAAATAAATAGTGTTTATAATATGATTTTCAGACACTTAACCTTGGCTTGTTTTAGCTATAAAATTAAAAATTATATTATCATTACAATGTGGTTTGACCACTTTGATGTCATTTATTAAAAGCTTATTTCGGACATGAGATTCTAGTTTGTTTATGATGAAAAAAAAAATACATTTCAGCATTAGAAAAATCAGAGTCATCTGCAAAGTTTTAATTCGTTTAAATGGTAATGATTACTAAAAAATAACCTGCAGGGAACGTTCTGGGAAGGTTCTTTTTAGGTTATAAAATAAAAACTAAAAATAACCTGCAGGGAACGTTCTGGGAAGGTTCTTTTTAGGTTATAAACTAAAAACTAAAAATAACCTGCAGGGAACGTTTTGGGAAGGTTCTGTTTAGGTTATAAAATAAAAACTAAAAATAACCTGCAGGGAACGTTCTGGGAAGGTTCTTTTTAGGTTATAAAATAAAAACAAAAAATAACCTGCAGGGAACGTTCTGGGAACGTTCTCATTTGGTTCCCGAAAAAATAACCAAATGGGAACCATATGGGAACGTTAGGGGAACGTTCTGTGTTTGCTGGGATGTACGTTCTTTAATAGGTACACTATAATTACAGAAACTTACACCGTAATTTCAGTATAGTTATGTAGTTCTTTTCATGTTGCATATCTGGTTTGTTACCCCCTAATTACCCAAATGTAACATATTCTTCCCTTATACCTACATGTTCGTTATATATAGGTACACTATAATTACAGAAACTTACACCGTAAATTCAGTTTACTTACGTAGTTCTTTGCGGGCCGTAATCTAAAGCGTTACCCAAATTCTTGTTAATTTCATAAAGTCGACACATCAGTGATGTAAGGAATGCTGTTTCTGGGTGCAATCCTCAACTCGTTTCACTTGAGAATACTATCTCAACAGCCATTTATGAGCACTGACGGTATACACTAGAGTCTTCATGCTCACAACATCCCAAACACAAATAATTTTTATATTTATTTATTTAGATTTAGATTTTCATTGTCTGGCTATCTGGGATTTCGGTATGGAGTTAAAGGTTAGATCATAATTTGTTTTTGGTAGTATTATACCACATTGTCAGTGTATATTAACACAGTTTGTTGTTTTCTTGTCTTTTCTTGTTGGCATCGTTTGGACTCAGAATCAGTGACACATGATGTCAGGCTTTACAAGTGGATTGACAGAACTTGCGACCATTGTCACTTTAGGGAACTTGCAACCATAGTCGCTTTAGGGAACTTGCAACCATAGTCGCTTTAGGGAACTTGCAACCATAGTCGCTTTAGGGAACTAGGGAAACACACCCCTGGTTACTCAATCACATGCATCTTTTCTGAGCTGCATTTCCCAAAAGCTTTGTTGGTTAAATATAATCGTTAGTTCCATTGAACTCTATGCGTTTGTTAAGTGGTGATGTAAGGAATGCTATTTCTAGGTGCAAGCCTCAACTCGTTTCACTTGAGAATACTATCTCAACAGCCATTTATGAGCACTGTTTATTCATATTAAACATTTAAGATAAACGTTTTCAAACTTACAGTGTACAGTACGGTCTCCGTGCTCACAGTGTCCCAAACAAAAATAATTTTTCTTATTTATTAATTTATGTTTATATTTTCATTGTTTCATTTTTTTTTGTAGTATTATATCACATTGTAAGTGTATATTAGGAGGGCTGCACGATTATGACAAAAAATATTTATAATAGTCGATTATTCCCTTGAAATTGTAATTGCGATTATTAATTACGATTAACACACTTATATTGATTGATGTTTTAAATATCTGTATTGAAGCAACTGCATGCCATAATTATATATATTGCTATATATATTGCTATATATATATATATATATATATATATATATATATATATATATATAATTATATTGCTTTTCTCGTTGTCACAAATTCTATTTTATATATATATATATATATATATATATATATATATATACAACGAGAAAAGCAATATAATTTATATATATGTAAATTTTATTGCTTTTCTCGTTGTCACAAATGTCAACGATATATTGGCTCGGTTTCTTTATACAATATTTTTAATTGTTCTCTGATATCTACATTGAAGGTATATGGCATAGGACAGGGCAAAAATTCTACAGAAATGCTTTTAGAGGTCGATTTAAAACCCTAGGATTTGTCCCTAGAATGAAATGGTCTGTTATTACCTTATTTGGAAGGTTCATGAATAATAATGAGGAGCTCTGCTCTGATTGGCTGTTTCCCAGAGCGGCTCGACTCAACTTCTGATGATTGGGCAATGCAAATGTTTGAGGCGTAACTATTAATGATCCTTGGACTATTACGTCATAGTCTGTGTTATGTAAGGATTGGCCTGTTTTTCAGTGATCTTTTTCAAACACCAGATTTATATAAGAAGGAGGTTTCCTAGGTTTTTGGTTTCTTCTTTGTCTCCCCCCCAATTGTTTCGTTTGCCTTGGTTTCTTCTTATGCCCACATTTGGACTTCCCCTCGTTACCTTGATTATGTACACCTGTCTTGTTTAGTCACCACTCCCCTTTGATTATGTTTAAATAGTCTTTGGTTCCTCATTCCCCTTGTCTGGTCTTGAAGTTTCGACGTGTCTTTTGATCCCTGGATTTATGTTATTTTGTTTAAATAATTAAGTGTTATTTTTGTACTCTTGCCTCCTCGTGTCTCCCTCTGGATCCTTATTTCCCGCACGTCGTGACAGAAGACCGGACCTTAACTGAAGATGAATTGGGCTGAGGCAGAGCTGTGGAGACTGCGGCAGGGTAAGCGGGAGTTGGAGCGGTATGTGAAGGAATTCATCGAGCTTTCCCATCAGGTGGGCTGGCCCGACGCCTCTCTCGGCGCCGTGTTTCTGATGGGGCTGAATGATGAGACGATACGTTGCGATTCTCCCTCATGTAATTTCCCCTTAATCGAGCTTATCAATCTCATTCTTTATTTAAATGGCTCTGATTTTGAAATTATAGAAGTAAAGAGTGTTTGTGGGTCTCATCGTTCAGTCCCTTCTGAATCACGGCACATTGCGCCAGCCTATCCTAAGCCGGGAACCCCCACATACCGTGCCAACGGCTCGAATCACCAGCCCAGTCCCAAATCCCCTGTCATCCTCCAAAGCACTACTGCTGTCCTCAGCCCGATGCTCAAACCCGCCAGCTTTCTCTCCACACTCAAGCCTGCCGGCTGTCGTTCAGCGCTCAGTACAGCAGGCCTCAGAATCCCCGGCCAAGATGGCCACCAGACCAGAGTCTGCACCCAAGATGGCCACCAGGCCAGAGTCTGCACCCAAGATGGCCACCAGGCCAGAGTTTGCACCCAAGATGGCGCCACACCAGAGTCTGCACCCAAGATGGCCACCAGACCAGAGTCTGCACCCAAGATGGCGCCACACCAGAGTCTGCACCCAAGATGGCCACCAGACCAGAGTCTGCACCCAAGATGGCCACCAGGCCAGAGTCTGCACCCAAGATGGCCGCTAGGCCAGAGTTTGCACCCAAGATGGCCGCTAGGCCAGAGTTTGCACCCAAGATGGCCGCCACACCAGAGTCTGCTCCCAAGATGGCCGCCAGACCAGAGTCTGCACCCAAGATGGCTGCCAGACCAAAGTCTGCACCCAAGATGGCCGCCACACCAGAGTCTGCACCCAAGATGGCCGCTAGGCCAGAGTTTGCACCCAAGATGGCCGCCACACCAGAGTCTACTCCCAAGATGGCCGCCAGACCAGAGTCTGCACCCAAGATGTCCGCCAGACCAAAGTCTGCACCCAAGATGGCCGCCATACCAGAGTCTGCTCCCAAGATGGCCGCTAAGCCAGAATCTGCACCCAAGATGGCCATTACGCCTGAATCCCCGGCCAAGATAGCCACCAAGCCTGAGTCACCGACCAAGATGGCCGCCAAGCCTGAATCCCTGGCCAAGATGGCCGCCAAGCCTGAATCCCCGGCCAAGATTGCCACCAAGCCTGAATCCCCGGCCAAGATGGCCGCTGCGCCTGAGTACCCGGCCAAGATGGCCGCCTAGCCAGAATCCCAGGCCAAGATGGCGGTCCTTCCGAGTCCCCGGACAAGATGGCCACCGCACCTGAATCTCCGCTGGTCTCGCCCAGCCCTCAAGTTTCTGAAAAAAAAAAACTGTTGGCCATTTTGTGCAGCTGCTTAGGGGAACTCCTAAGCCACTAAAAGTCCTCTTCCCTGCTCTTAGCAGATCTCGCCTTAGGAGCCCCTTTAAGCGCTAGGAATCTTGAGGAATAGCTTTTATATTAACTGGGATTTTCGTGTCACTTTTAGGGGAAATTCTAAGAAAACATCATGACTCTGAGAATTTTCTTAGAATTTGGCCGCTAGGAGCCACTTTTTGCACAAAAATTCTTTAGGGATACGGGCCCTGGGCCGTATTTACAAAACATCTTAAGGCTAAAAGTAACTCTTCGCTCAGTGATTTGGGAGGAAATCTTAAAAATAATGAGCGTGCCAGTCCTAAATTTAGGACTCCTAAATTTTTGTTCTAAGAGTATTTCACAAAGTATTTTATCGCTAAAACTAGCTCTTAAATCTGGGGAACATTAGGAGTAGTTAAGAGGACTCCTAAGTCACTAAGTCCAAATCACAAACTAGGCCTGTCCTCTCTGCTAAAAAAAAAAAAAAAAAAAAAAACCACCATCAAAGAAATTCTAATTGTTTCCACTACAAATACCGATACGAATATTATAAACCATCAACTTTTAACCATTAAAATCATTAATAAATGGTTTCCTGTACTGTTTTTTTTGGGACATATTCAATCAGAATTTAGTGGTTTAACCAAGTCACCAATAGAAGGTGACCAATTATCAGTAGAGATTAACACATGCACCAATACAGTTACCATTAAAACCAATAACATTTCTATTTTAACCAGTAATAACATGACAAAATTTTCCTTTTTTTTAGCAGGGCTAAAATGGCTGTTGCTGGCTATCTGCCTTGGATGTAAACATTTTAGGCACATGTTGCATGTTGGTTTTCTAATACGTTTGCATGTCTTACTATCAGCCATGATTATTGTAGATGTCAATTAAAATGTTGATAATATGCATATCTGCTAATTGTTTATAAGAAGCACACATGTAAGAGGCAGACAATTAGCTGAACATATACTTGTTTAATTAATAATTGACGTTAGTGGCAACATCTTTATTTGTAAACCTTTATTTGAATTTGACAACGTAATATCGCCCTCTAATATTTTATGAATAAATCTCTGACAGAGACCCCTATCAGCCAATCACAGTGTGTATAGTTAATGAGCATGCTGACATCATCCATAGCAACGAAGTCAACCCAGCCCCTTACTCTTAGCTTAAGACTTCTCTCTATTCCTTAGTAAAATTTGTCTGAGCAGCTTTGTGAATAGGTTTTAAGAGAAAACTCTTAGCTAAAAACTTAATATTAAATACTGCTATTTAGGAGAACTCTTAGTGATAAGATAAAATGTTTTGTGAATACGTTCCCAGATTCAGATCATAAAATATGCAGAGTGGGGGGCATAAGGACTGGAATTGAAAAACTCTCCTCTAATATATATTTGTATTAGCAAATTATGATTGATCTCAGAGACTGACTGAAGATGTTCATTGGCGGATCATGCATAAATCAGCATTAAAACATTAGACAGATGATAGAAGTCATGATTTCCTGAGTAGGATAAGACACTGCATCTTTCACATTAGTTGTGAGATGATTAAATAATAGACATATAAACAGACTAATTTAAAGTGGGATGCTGTCCCTTTAATTGTTTTGGGTGACTTTGTGGTGTGTTTAATCTTAATTTATCTTTATTTTTTAGTTTAAATGTCCTTGTGGAGCATGTAAATAAAGGACAATGTGATTCACAAGTCTATGCAAAACACAGTGTTACCTAAGAAAGATCATACTTCACGTACAAACATTTACAGATGTTTTTATTTGGAAAGTCCAGATTAAAATCATTTTAATTTAAAATTTACTTTAAACTTGCATGTATGCATTGGCCAAAATGCCAAACATCGGAAATGTGTTTCTTTGTTAGTTTTAATGTCAGCTATGTTTGTGATTAGGGTAAGAGTCTTTTTTGACTCTTCAGCAGTTACTTGCCTATGCAAATGCTAGTAGGCTTGTGCTTGGCCCTTTTCCTGGAAATTTCGAGTACAGAAACGACCACATTATAACATTTCATTAAAAGACACGTTACATGTATTTGTTTAAAATTATAGACCTAATACTATTAATATTATGGTAATGACAAAAAATACCTATGATAAACTGTTATAAGTGGATTTCAAGAAATTCAATAGTAGTAGTTTAAAAGTGTGAAATATACAGAAGAGTCAGCTTGTGTTGTTTCTTTAGTTTTATTTAGGTAGCACTTCCGGCTTTGCTACTGTTCGGACGCTTCTGCTTACTGCTCCGTGCTCTGCTCCCTGCTTATGAACTTTTCTATTTTTCTAAGATTTTAACCTCAGATTTTAACTTCAGCATATCAGCACAGTGCTCAGACAACACATTTTTGACGAAAAAGCAGACTTTTTGCCTCCCACTGCCAGCAGTTTACATTCCGGAGACGGGAAAACACAGCTGCCTACTTTTAACAGACAAGAAAGAAAAATGCCTCTTCTGGAATCTACTTGCTGCACAAACTGCCACAGACTTCTACAAAGGATCGTGGTTTTAGAAACAAAGTTACTTGCTGGACTTCCAAAACAGGCAGAACACACAGAAGATCATCATCACGGACCCCCTCAGCATACAGCCGGTGAGTCCTGTGAATCTAGTCAATATCGACAGTTTAGAAATGTAGAGGAACAAGCCAAAACTGATCGACACACAAATCGATGGCACAAACAGGGAGCGAGACCCAAAGGCACTCGAGACATCAGACTATCAAGAGTATCTCGTATTGCTGCGGTATCATCCTCTACTCCAGATATAGCTATGACAAGGCTTGCAAAAACTGGTGTTTTACCACCACCTTTACTGCTTGAAAACAGATTTGATGCATTAATGAATGTTGGTGAGGAATCCCCAAATATGACTGAACATGGATCGTATCAGCCAGCTGCTAACATCGCTACAAACAGGCGTGCAAGGTCGAGCAGACAGCGGCACTCAGCTCAGAGCGCAGCCGAGTCCAGGACTCTCATAGTGGGTGACTCCATTATCAGAAATATCAGTAGCAGAACTACAACAACATGCTGCCTTCCTCAAGCAACCGTCTCTGATGTGAACAAGGAACTTCGGAACATTCTAATGAAGCACAAGACTGCAAATCGAATCATCATCCATGTGGGAAAGAACGATATTCGGAAAGAGCAGTCAGAACTCCTAAAGAAGGATTTTGGTGAGCTCATTGAAACACTTCAAAGACTTGAAGTTCAGTCGTTCATCAGTGGACCACTCCCAGCAAGGGGAACTAACATGTTTTCACGGTTGCTTGGACTGAATACCTGGCTAAAAAGAACCTGCAGTCAAAAAGGAGTCAACTTCATTGACAACTTCAACCTTTTCTGGGGCCATAGACAACTGTTCAAACTGGACGGCCTCCACCCAAACAAACTCGGTGCGAGAGTGCTAAAGGACAACATCTATTTTTCACTCAGGCATCCATCAGTGGAATGTGCCAGTCCACCCAACATGAATGGCACACACACACTTGGACAGTGTATGCGTGACGACAGGACATCTTTTCAGCTTCAGAGTCATCATATGGTCAACACAACCCACAAGGACACTGACAACGCCACACAGCCGCAACAAGCACTGCTTATGGACACTTTTCTGGCTGAGCCCTGCTCACAGAGCTTATCACAGACAGACTGTGACGTATTACAACAGCTCCAAGACTCAGCACCGAAGGACGACCTTCTGGTAAACAGCCAGGGAAGCCAGGACAACATTTTTCAGCCACCGGAAACACCAGAGCCAGAGCTCCATTCACCAGACACATTATCCCTCTCTCCAGCATCTCCACTTCTAAGCTTCTCACAGAAAATGGAGGAACTGGTATATGCTGGAACCAGACTCTCCCACTCTTTTGCTGCAAGCCCCCAGTTATCAGCTAAAAAACGGCGGGCCCCACAACCACCAAAGCCTGTGGGTCCAGCTCACCCTCCTCCTCCTGTGAGAGCTCTCCGGCCGCTGCCACAACGTCAGGGCCCAAACCCTCCTGCATCAGCTGTGAGTGAACCAAAAACAACTGATAACAGCTCTCAGTGATTTGTGTCGGGTCCCCGCTATGATAACAGCAACACTCAGCAATGTTTACAGAACAAGCGGGAACCCAGTGTGCATGTAGTTTTCCCTATTTCTGTTTTAATGTGTGATAGAAAGTCTAAGGCCATCTCAAGCCGTACGGTTGACCCATCTAATCTGAGGCCCATTCTGCATCAAACTAAGATTGCTCTAGAGACAAAAAGTAATGCCATCAAGCTAGCATTTTTAAACATTCGCTCACTAAAAAATAAATCACTTCTGATCAATGATTTTATAACCACAAACAACCTGGATTTTATGTTTCTAAATGAAACATGGCTAGAAGACAGCGGTAGTGCAACAATCCTCAATGAAGCAGCGTCCCAGACTTTACTTTCATGAGTGTCTGCAGAGCTGTTAGAAGAGGCGGTGGTGTAGCTGGTCTTTTTAAAGATGTTTATCAATGCAAGCAAGTGTCATTTGGTCAGTACATGTCTTTTGAATATCTAGGGATTATGCTGAAAGGGGCTCCACGCATTCTATTTATCATTATTTACAGGCCCCCAAAATACTCTCCAGGCTTTGTTGAAGAGTTCACAGAACTGCTATCAATGATTTGTTCGGAGTTTGACTGTTTTGCTATTGCAGGGGATTTTAATGTTCACATAGAAAATGCAGAAAGCAAAACTACAAAATAAATTATAACGGTTTTGAACACGTTTGACCTGATTCAGCATGTGCATGGGCCCACACACAATCGTGGACACCCTCTTGATTTACTCATCAGTAAGGGTCTAAACATTTCATCCACTGTTATCAAGGATGTAGCACTATCTGATCACTTCTGTATTTTCTTTGATATATTGATCTCTGCTACCACTGAATCTAGATCAGTCTCTGTCAGAAAGAGATGCATTAATGATAACACTAGTGTGCTATTTATGAAGGCTATATCTTCAATGCCAAGCATTTCTGCAGACTCTGTTGATCTTCTCCTGGAGTCCTTTAACTCAAAAGTTGAGAATGTCATTGATGACATCGCACCTGTAAAAATCAGAATTTCTGGCAAACAGAAATTGCTGTGGAGAAAATCAACAGCAGTACAGAGTATGAAAAGACAATGCAGAAAAGCTGAGCGGATGTGGCGGAAGACGAAACTCGAAATTCACTATAGTAGTGTTAATTTCGTCAGACGAGACGAGACGAAATATGTTCGTCAACAACCTTTTTTTTCATGACTAAGACGAGACGATGACAAGACTGCACCACTGTCCAAAAACGCTGACTAAGACTAAATTAACATGCATTATTGTTGACGAAAAAAGACGAGACAAAAATGATTTGCATAAAATAAAAACTAAGATAAAATCTCTCTTCATTTTCGTCTACAATCGCCTCTGCTTTTTCATCAGCTGTTATGGCTTTGAAATATTCAAACTGCGCTTTGGCGCGCTGGCTGGCGCTGAGCCAGAGACGGACGAGCTCTGCGCTTGTCATATAATCACAACTATGCAGTGTTTTTAACCACATAACGCTTATTTTAGGTTTCAGACATTTAAATACACATAAGTACTAGTAAAAGGAGACATTTAGAGTTTGTAAAATACACACATAGGTCTATGGAAGCAGCAAATAACAATCTATTCAAATATAATTTGCTGATGTGTTTTATTCATATCACATACACATAGGCTTAGTAACTAAAAAGTTCACTCTATTCCTCTTCTAGTTCACCAGCCACTTACTTGCATGTATTTCGGGAGAAACGGATGAATGTATATGTGCTGTAAATACGGCTGACAGGACTCTCTGAACCGCAGCGCGAACAAACATGGCCGCGCCCATCTCACGTTACAGATTACAATCCAGATCATTCATATAGGGTTTTAAACGACGAAACATACTAATTCACACACATTTGTGAATCGGAATATTAGATAGTTCATGGCATGGTAAGCAAGTGTGTGAGTATTTTGGATAAAAAAGGAAAAACTAAATAAAAGCGATCTATCTGTCATACAGTGTTATTGTGTCTTTGTTGTGTCACGTGACAAGCTTGATGCGTCGCCATGGAAACAATAAGGACGAACGTTCTAAAATAACGGTCGCTTAAAAAAAAAACTCACTCTCAGGGGTCCGCTAGAATATTTTAAACTCACCACTGAAAGGGTTAATCATTTGTGAATGTGTCTCCTAAATCAGAAATTGAAAACCAGACATGTTTAACATTTGCATTCAACAAAAATCATTCAACAAGTGTATTTTGTCAGGTAATTATGACATTTAACCAATGTTTGAGATATGTGAAACACTTTTTTTTACTGAAATGTGTATCAGTAATAATCTCAGTAATAATGTGTTATTTTAAAAAAAGACTACAATTTTTTCGACTAAACCTAGACTAAAATATATTGAGTTTTCTTTTGACTAAAACTAGACTAAAATGACGAGACTTTTAGTCGACTAAAACTTGACTAACAAAAAAAGATATGTAAATGACTAAATATGACTAAAACTAACAAGGACATTTGGCAGAAGACTAAGACTAAGACTAAATTAAAAATAGGTGACGAAATTAACACTACACTATAGCATCTATAAAGACAGCATTCATGCTTTCAATGTTGAACTAGGTAAAGCTAGACAAACATTCTTCTCAAACCTTATAAACAGCAACTTAAACAACACTCACACTCTTTTTGCTACCGTTGAGAGACTAACAAACCCCCCTAGTCAGATCCCTAGTGAACTGCTCTCCGACAGCAAGTGCGATGAGTTTGCTTCCTTCTTTTCTGAGAAGATCAATAATATCAGAAAGACAATTAGCACACCCTCAAGTTATGCAGAGGTCAGACAGATTCGACCGCAATTTCAAAAAGAAGTCATTATGTCTACTTTTGAAGCAATCGATAGCAACATTTTGGAAGAAACAGTACAGCACCTTAAATTGTCAACCTGCCACCTTGACACACTACCCACATCTTTTTTCAAAAGTGTGCTTAACTGTTTAGAAGCAGATCTCTTAGAAGTGGTGAACACCTCACTTCTTTCTGGGACTTTTCCAAACTCCCTGAAAACTGCAGCTGTTAAGCCCCTTTTGAAAAAGAGAAATCTTGATAACACCATATTGAGCAACTATAGACCAATATCAAATCTTCCTTTTATAGGTAAGATTATTGAAAAGGTTGTTTTCAATCAGCTGAATCACTACATAAACTCAAATGGATACCTGGACCATTTCCAATCTGGTTTCGGACAACATCATAGCACAGAGACAGCGCTCATAAAGATAATAAATGATATTCGCCTAAATTCAGATTCTGGCAAAATATCAGTGCTGGTATTACTAGATCTCAGTGCTGCGTTCGACACTGTCGATCATAACATTCTTCTAGATAGACTGGAAAACTGGGTCGGGCTTTCTGGGATGGTTCTCAAATGGTTCAGGTCATACTTAGAAGGGAGAGGCTATTATGTGAGTATAGGAGAACATAAGTCTAAGTGGACGTCCATGACATGCGGAGTCCCACAAGGCTCAATTCTAGCGCCGCTGTTGTTCAGCCTGTATATGCTCCCACTAAGTCAAATAATGAGAAAGAACCAAATAGCATATCACAGCTATGCAGATGATACCCAGATTTACCTAGCCTTATCGCCAAATGACTACAGCCCCATTGACTCCCTCTGCCAATGCATTGATGAAATTAACAGTTGGATGTGCCAAAACTTTTTACAGTTAAACAAGGAGAAAACAGAAGTCATTGCATTTGGAAACAAAGATGAAGTTCATAAGGTAAAAGCGTACCTTGACACTAGGGTTCAAAAAACAAAAAATCAAGTCAAGAATCTGGGTGTGATTCTGGAGTCAGACCTCAGTTTCAGTAGCCATGGCAAAGCAGTAACTAAATCAGCATACTATCATCTTAAAAACATTGCAAGAATTAGATGTTTTGTTTCCCGTCAAGATTTGGAGAAACTTGTTCATGCCTTTATCACCAGCAGGGTGGATTATTGTAATGGTCTCCTCACCGGCCTTCCCAAGAAGACCATTAGACAGCTGCAGCTCATACAGAACGCTGCTGCCAGGATTCTGACTAGAACCAAAAAATCAGAGCATATCACACCAGTCCTTAGTCCTACTCGTTTATAAAGCACTCAATGGCCTAGGACCTACATACATTGCAAATATGCTCACTGTATACAAACCTAACAGACAACTCCGATCACTAGGATCGAGTCAGTTAGTAATATCAAGGGTTCACACAAAACAAGGGGAATCCGCTTTTAGCCATTATGCCGCCCGCAGTTGGAATCAGCTTCCAGAAGAGATCAGATGTGCTAATACATTAGTCACATTTAAATGCAGCCTCAAAACTCATCTGTTCAGTTGTGCATTTATTGAATGAGCACTGTGCTACGTCTGAATAGATTGCATTATTTTATGTATAATCATTTCTGTATTAATTAATGTGAAATCATTTTCTTTTTTAAATCATCTTAAATGTTCTTAATTTTGTTTTTATTGTTGTGATTATTATTTTACATTTTTATGATTTTTATGCTATTGTGATTTTAATTCCTTTTTATGTACAGCACTTTGAATTACCATTGTGTATGAAATGTGCTATATAAATAAACTTGCCTTGCCTTGCCTTGCCTTGCCTAGTGAAGTGGTGATTTTGTTCTTTTTGGCAAGTTGGATGGAAACGGTGCTTTTTCGCAAATGTTTCGTGCGATATTCCAGTTAAATTTGCGTCTCCGGATGGAAACATAGCTACTGACAAACATCTAATCTTGTAAAATATGTGTTAAATAGCCTACCGCCGCTCTGTGTAATCACAAATCTTACAAAGTTACAGTAAAACGCAACTGCGCATTCAAAAGCGATTTCAGTGCCCTCCACATTAATAAATAAATCTGAACACAGTATGATCGGATTCGGACACATGCCTAATAGGAAGTGTAAATATTTTTGATTTAGAAGTTAATAATTCATAAAAAACACAATTATTATTTTTTTTTTTTGAGTCGGGACTACCCTGTACTGCTACGTTTGATGTCCAGGGTGCACAAAAATTATGAAAAATAGTGAATTCAATTAAAAATTTATTCACAATTTTTTCAATATTTAATCAAATCATGACCCCAAGAATCAATTTGAATCAAAATGCAAGGTACTGAAATATTCCCACCTCTACAGCAATGTCTTCGCAGGTCACGAATCGCAAGCACAATACAAATGAGGAGATGCTTCGGTGATCAGGCTTGCGAAAGTGACGAGATATTGTCTCAGAATGCCAACTACAGGTGAACTCTGCTGGACTGCAGCTCTCTAGGATCGAACTTGCCTACCCCTGGTCTATATAAATACATTAAAATGGATATATATGATGTGTAGCTACGAATATAAAAAAATTGTGTTGTATCCAATCAGGTAAACATCATTACAGCTTTGTAGTTTATTCGAGTAATGTTGTTTTTCGACTTTTTAACTCATTTCCCTAACTCGCCTGTTTTAGCTTGATTAGTGATGATTTGCTTCTTGTCTTTGAATGAAGTGTCCTTAGTGAAGGTCAGGATGGAAATCTGTCACAGTTGGCTGACGCAAAGCACTCTGTCACTGATGCTGCGCTCCGCTGAAACTGGATGGTTTTCGACCAGTGAAAATGAACTAATTACAACTAATATTTAAACAACTAATTATTAACCGAAACTCATAGAGAAACTCATAGCCAAAAGGAAATATTGTCAAGACCCAATATCTAAAACAGCATTAAGATATCTTTAATACTTCTTGAGTTACAGGCATGCAAACTTTGGAGGAAAACTTGAAGTGCTGTTTCCCCATTTTTGAATGGTCACCATTGGCACATAATGCAACAAAGACTGCTAAAGTGAACGTTTTACTAATAGAGCTACCAATCTCTGTGTAAAAATAAGATGATGATGCTGCCAATCAATATTTAGTTTTAACAAGGTTAATGTTTAATATTTATGAATTAGATTATAAACTTGTCCATTTCGTTGAGAGTGCAGTGCAATTCTGCACTGTGTAGTAAGTTGCCTGTTGTATCACGTGCAGGGATGGAAATTAACTTTTTTGTCCACTGGCCAGTGTGTCTGGTGGATTTCAAAATCTACCAGCCACTAAATGTTTTTAAAATGTTTTTAAAATCTCCTTCATAACAGGAGTTCTGACCTTTTTCACAAACAGATTTCCTCATTGCCCTTTTCCCTATTACACTTTAGAAATCATAAGAAATGATATATCAGATGAAAACTTTCATCCTTTGAAAGCTATTTTAAAATCAGACATCAAATTTACATCAAAATCATATTACAAAATGTTTTTGTTCATGAATTAAAAAAAAATTAAGTTTTAAAGGAACACTAATAGGTTCATTCTCAAAATCCCCCAGAGTTAATAAGTTGATTTTTACCGTTTTGAAATCCATTCAGCCGTTCTCCTGTTCTGGCGATATCACTTTTAGCATAGCTTAGCATAGATCATTGAATCCTATTAGACCAATAGCATCACGTTAAAAAATGACCAACGAGTTTCCATATTTGTCCTATTTAAAACTTGACTCTTCTGTAGTTATATCGTGTACTAAGACCGGCGGAAATGCAAAGCTTCAATTTTCTAGGCTGATAAGATTAGGAACTACACTCCCATTCCAGCGTAATAGTCAAGGAAGTTTGCTGCCGTAATATGGCCGAAGCAGGCGCAGTAATACCACACAGCACATGTGCAAATGCTAAACTAGCTGGGAACTCATTTCTGATAATACTCCGCATGCTTCGCCATATTAAGGCAGCAAACTTCCTTGACTATTACGCCGGAATGGAAGTGTAGTTCCTAATCTTATCAGCCTAGAAAATTGAAGCTTTGCATTTCCGCCGGTCTTAGTACACGATATAACTACAGAAGAGTCAAGTTTTAAATAGGACAAATATCGAAACTCGTTGGTCATTGTTTTAGTATGGTTTCTGAAAAATTCAAGGTGAGACAAAGTGTGGTGTGTATCGACAAGGGGAGGTGCCAATAAAAGGTCCATTCACCATACTAATCAAGCAGTTCAACTGTTTATTGATGTAAAATACAGCTGATCAAATTATGATAATAATAGTCAATAATGATATCAATAATAATCAACAAGTAAAAGCATAAAAGAATAGACAAAGCTGGATAGTTATATGCTGAACCCCAAGCAGAAGAATAAAGACCATATTTACAACTCAGAGACGTGCCATCATCTTCCCTCTCAAAGACTGGGGAGCCCGTTGCAGTCACAGTAGAAGACCAACACGTATGTCCGAGAAATGCCGGGCGATGCGCGCTTGTCCCACGGCTGAGCTTCCACTGTGCCAACAAAAAGTCCCATCTTTTATACTTTAAATTTGGGTGCAGTTAAGGCAACCTCCAAGTGAGAGAGAGAGCCAAGTTGATCAGGCTCGACCATCTCCCCGCCTGGGTGCACGTTATCTCAATTTCAAGAAATTATTTATGGCGCATCTCTTAGTTTCTCAAGAGTCTGTTACCATGGCCTCGTGCTCATAGAACGTCACAATAAACGGTTTGTTCTAGACTAGTATAAACTTGTCTGAAGACCAAGGCCAATGCTTTCCCAGGAGACCAGGTGTTTTTGGGAGGATAGTGGTGCCGAGTTATACCAATTGGTTACCATGACCTCCAAACTCACAACTCACACTCCCCCTATTCTCCATCTCGGTTGAGCACACAGAAGCAAAAAACAAAAATGACCCATCGTACAGAGGCACCGGAAGGCCCATCTATTACATTCGGCCCCTCGCTCAACGGAGAATCAAACTCTGAATACATTTCATGTGTATTCTTCTAACATAGCAGAAAACATAGATGTTAAATGTCGTGAGTAAAATAAAAAGTATTAGCATGATGAGGTTACTCCCTCTGTGTTGATCATCTCCGTTGAGCGCCCAAGAACACAAAATGATCCAGTGCACAGAGGCACAGGAAGACCTATCTATTACAGTCATTTTTGAACGTGATGCTATTGGTCTAATAGGATTCAATGATCTATGCTAAGCTATGTTAAAAGTGATATCGCCAGAACAGGAAAACGGCTGAATGGATTTCAAAACGGTAAAAATCTACTTATGAACTCGGGGGGAGTTGGAGAATGAGCCTATTTCCAAAAAAAGTGGAGTGTTCCTTTAATTCTACATTTTCACGTCTATTCACTGTTCAAAAATGGGAGTAACAGTTAAGGGGTTAATGGATGGTCATGCTCATATATGGTTCCATTGCTCTGCTGGTCCATAAATCTGGCACAATCAAAGTACTACTCTTTCAGTATTCAAAGTGCAAATGGAGACCGAATTTTTCATGCATGATACAGAGCTATAGACAACTACACAACTTATTATAGCCCACAAACTAATAACAGCCTAGATATTTTATGTAGCCTAATTTGCACACATTGGGGAGTCGCTCTCTAAACGTGGGGTATTAAAATTGCGTTTGAATGCGCGTGCGAGTTTTACTTTTGGTTTCGTTTTAACGATTGCGCGAAACTCTCTGCGCTGAGCGTGCATTTTACAATACAAGAGATTACTTTAACAAAACCATTTGAAAGTAGGTGGACACCAACGGGATTTTGAAAAGTGTCCCCAGTGGAAATTACGCCCCTGCGTGAGTGGAACTCTGCCGCTGAGTTATCATCTGACGTGAATGAATGCCGCTTTGTACAGTATATTGAGACAAAGGTGCCATGAATTGTTTTTGACAGAATGTGCGCTGTAGCACGAAATATAGGATATTTCTTCAAAAGCAGATTGTGGAGACCTTTTAATTGTCCAACATCAAAAATCACACATATCACACACCCCTAATTGCAATACAGTTTGTGCAGATCCGGAACGGAGTTTGGTTGAGAGAAAAAAAGTCCAGTTTCTAGTTGAGCGGTTCCTGACAGCTAATATCTCAAATGTTCATTAAATGTAATAAAGTAAAGATGAAGTTTAAATGGTTATGTAATGTTTAGAGAATGGCAAACCTGTCACTGCATCAGCTCACAGCAGTAATTAGGCTAGCAAAAGTTCATAAATAAAATATAATTGGCTGAATCGTATAAATGCTGGATGAAGATCGCGTGGGGGCTCGAATCGAGATCGCGATCTTTTAACGATTAATTGTGCAGCTCTAGTGCCTAGCATCAGATATCCAGGAGAAAGGGTCTGGTACTATCGTCAGGACATACGGGACATAATCCCAGAGCCACTTCCTGTCACCTCCTCTGCTAGGCATTTCTGCATTTTACCTGACATATGGGCAAAGCACAAAAAACGCTCATGAGCTACAGTTGGGGGAAAACATGATTGGTACAAAAAGCAGTGGTTCTAGTTGTTTGTTTTAATTGCTGCTGTTCAAGTTTTTACATGAAATTATTCTCAGAAAAAGGTTGTGTGGTTGATAGAATGTCAGGACCAATGTTTTATAGCTAAAATAAAATAATTAAGTAATAAGAGCACATGATGCTGTTACATTTAAATGTTTTTTTTCAGGACCACATGATGGTATGTTACATGGAAAAAGTTCTCATGAAGGAACACATGATTGTATGTTATACTATAATTATAATATTCATACAAATGGTTGTATATTTGTTTAGTGCTACAGCATAGGGCAGGCTACATGACTGAATGATTGTAACTTGTATACACAGCACTTGTTAACACAAGGCATGGTACTGTACTGTTTAAGAAATATATATATATATATTTTAAATGTATGTGTTTTAAATATATAAAATAGGGTTAGGCATCAAACCCCTTTGTCAACAGTGAATGTATTGAACTAAATCTCATTTCCGAAACATTGATCCTCATTCCCGAAATGGCTTTCATTACCGCAACATGTATCTTTTTTACAAATTAAGTAATAATTAGATAATCAAATTTTTTTTTTAAATGTATATACATATTATACAACACTACTTATTTAAGGTGTGCTACATAAAACATGTGCATGTTATTTTTTAGTAAAACAAATAAATAAAAGAAGTTGTAAATCATCATGTATGTTTCGGTAATGAGAGAAAATAAGGAAATTACAAAAAATAATAATTATGAAAAAGTAATCTCTTCAGAGTTTTACATAGCTTTGAGCATTAGTAATAAGAGTCTACTTTAACATTAGCCAAAAAAAAAAACACATTTTTAACCATGTATTTAATGTAATGTCATGTTGCGGTAATGATAATTTTTTATAGACTTCATCGAAAAATGTAAATAAATATATAGGAAATATTGTTTAAAGTCTTCTGAAAATAATGGTTATAGTAAGTTCATACCTTAATCTTATATGTGCAAAAAAAAAAAAAAAAAAATTCTGACGCTGGACACCTTCTAAATCTGGATTTCGTGAGAATCACCCATTTAGGCTGTTACCAAACGAACAAAATCAGTATCAACAAAATTCGTTTTTGCAGAAATTGCATATGAAGTGCATTTAGATGTATTTGCACATGATAATGCAGCTTAGAGGGACATGGAATGCTTTAACCTGCAGTTACAAATTCATACATAATGTTTTGATATTTTAAACAAGTGAAATTAAAACCGCCAGTAGGTGGCAGCAAGCTGTTAAGAAGTGAGCCATTGCGATTAAACCAAATCATTTAAAGGGTTCAATCATTCAGGAACAAAACACCGTCATGTTGCTCAGAGATGCAAAACAATGCTTTGGCTGTTTTCGGAACGATTTTTGTTGGTCAAATTGAGCAAAAAACAGAAGACGCTGTGTAAAACGTAAGAAGGGCTGGGCGATTCTTTCGATTTTTCGATTAATTCGAATTTAAGTTTTAAGACAATTTAATTTTTTATTAAATCGAGGTATCGCGATTTTTTTTATAAATACATATGTATTCAGAACGGAAAACAAATAACGCGTTCTGGTAAAATAACACGAGTCACTAAGGGGACATGATTAGCTGCTTGCTAGCAAGTTAGCCTGTCACATTACAGTACATACAATTTCACTTACCACATACACAGAGTAGAGAGATGATTGAAGACAATGGCGAATTATTTGCATATCAGGGCTCTAGAGTGCGACTTAATTTCTCAATGGTGCGACTGGTGCGACTCGCCGTTCAAGGGCAAAAAGAATCGATTTTAAATCGTAAATCGGATTTTTTTTTGTGAAAAAATTGGGGATTTTATTTTTAGGCCATATCGCCCAGCCCTAAACGTAAGTCTTTTAATATTAACAGCTTGTTTATTGAACTGTTGTATATAGAGATGCACTGATTGATCGGCTAGCGATCGAAATCGGCCGGTTTTTTGCATGATCGGCCCGGATCGGTGACCGGCCGGTCAATTTCTCCTCTTGCCGATTCCTAGCCGATCCTTTTATTGCCAGTGGCGCATGCAATTACGTCACAGCCACGCAGTCGCGTGTAAACATGTCTTTGGTGTGAGTGAAGAAGATGACACAAAGATCGCAGTTTGTAACATTTATAAGGCCAAAATACAACGTGAGGGAACAACCAGGAACCACGCGTGTGTTCGGACATGTGGTAGATCGCGCCCCCGCTCTGCATATTTTGCATGTCTCTCTTAGTTAAATAACCCACTCGTTAAAAGTAAGCTCCGTGAATGAACTGTGTTCCGATTGACATGGTCCTTGCCCAGTGTTCATTGCTCCCTACTCCCTGAGCAGGGGATATCCGTTGACGTTTACTACACTTTCATTCATTCACATATTTGCGCTGCGCCTCTGCATATAGCCTCTTCACACACTAATAGTTCGAAGCGAGCATATGTTTCATTTGAAGGTAATTTAAGCGTGCGCGACGTGAATTTAATTTGTATTTATTTACAGATGCATTTATGTTACACTTCTCTAGTAAATATCATCTGTGTGTGAAGCATAGCGCAAATATGTGAATGGATGTTACGAAGTGTAGTACCGCTGGATTAAAGGTAGAAATGCTTCTCTTTATCAAGAAAACTTTGCTATTAATGCTCAAGTAATAGCATTTAGTACTAGCATTGGTATTTATACCTGTTTGAAGACACAGTGCATGTTTTGTTATTAAAGTTATTGTCGTGAGATGATCCTGTAATTAATGTTTAAAAAAAATCCATATAAAATTAATTGAAGAAAAGTCGATTTTTGTATGCCTGCTTTGTTACTTATATTTTATTTCTAATGTTTTCAAGGCTTAGAGCATTTTATTTTGTTAAAGTTATTTTAATATGAGAAGATGCTGTAATGTTTATACATTTCTTTTATTATAAAATAAAAAAAAACATTGAGGAAAAGATTTTTGCTAGTATAACTATATACTATGTTAGTTACAGGAACTCATTTTATACCTTTTTCAAAGGCACAAAGCACTTTATTTTGTTGGTAAAGTTATTTTGTTGCAAGAAGATCCTGTAATGTTTAAAAATGTATTTTATTATAAAATAAATTTAATTAAAGAAAATATTTCTGTATAGACCCATGATTTCGTTACAGTTCTTAAAAAAAAAATCGGAATCGGCAAAAACTTTACTGAAAAATCAGAATCGGAATCGGCCAAGGAAATTGCAATCGGTGCATCTCTAGTTGTATAAAATCATTATCTCATTTGTAGTCATGCCGATTTTTGAAGGAAAAAACACCACTCTTCATGTGATATTAACTATATGAAATTATACAAATACATTTTCTGCCCCCATATCTTGAATTATGTGATCATTCTGAATACATTTTAATAGACAGAATCATGCAGTGAAAGAACACACTCTAATTGTGTACTTACTAGACTTCATCACGTATTTGTGATGTTATGTGTGATTGTTAAAAGAACAATTACAATATTGTTGCAATGATATACATCGCACACCCCTAGTCACTCAGTTAATTATCTTGTGCTTCGTTGACTCTTCTGAATTATGTGGCATTGATAAGGAGTTATCACAAACTAAGACTATGCAGTTAAAACTTGAAATGGCCTTAAAGTGTATGGAAAGAGTCTTAAAACAGGTATTGAATTTAACGCCACGATTCCTGTATATGCTCTGAAAATTGAATTTAATATTAATTTAAACAGTTAAGAATAAACAATGATTATACATTAAAAAACACATACATAGTAATTGTTAGCAAACATTTCTGACAGGAAAAGGAAAACATTTCAAAATGTAATTTCTTTTTCCATCATCTCAATTTTGATTCTGACATAGGTAATGTGATCCTGAAATTCTTCAGACGCTGGCCTGAATTCATCCAAAGCTTTGTCATACTCTTCCAGGGCCTTATTAAGTTGATCACGCTCAATGCTTCCAAGAATGGCCTCAACAATCATGTCGATCCCCAAGAACACCACTCCCAACCCAACACTAGCCAGTGCCCCTGCTGCAATACGTGCACATTTACCTGTTATGTTTGCCAGAATAATTCCTTTATCAATTAAACAACCAAGTAAAGTAATAGATCCCGCAGTTGCAATACCACAGATTGCTTCTAAAGATTTTGAAATTGCTTTAAAGTCTGTGACAGACAGAGACAGGGTCCGCAGTTTCTCATACAGGGTGGGTTCCAGCATCTCCTTCAGCTCCTTGTCAATTGTCTCTACCACAGCCTGAATCTTATGCATGCATGCAATCATCACATCACAGTTCTCCTGGAGAGAAGCATTCTCGTTCAGGGCGATATGGTCGAAGGAACAACACAAGTGCTTGTTCATAACATCAATGAGTTGGTTGGTGGCTCGGAAGTTGTTTTTCATCAGATCTTGAAGCTCTTGACTTTTGCGGATAAGCTGCTCCCTTCTCTTGGGATTGTCTGGGTAGAAGATATCACTCCACATTTTCTTTATATTAGGATCCTTAAGAAGAGAAACAAATTTTAAAGAAACTATGATTAAACAGACATTAGTGAACTGTAAGTAAATGGTAGGGCCTTGTTATTAGTGACAACTGACAAGTGGCTCTTAATTATGTCCCAGAAGAAATATTCAGTTGTCGGTTTCATTATGAATCTCTCTCTTCTCAAGGATGATTGGTAACCATTACTGTCATAGTTACAGTATGTATCTTCACATCTCTCTAGTGGACAAATGAGTAACTGCATCTCTTATCTGTGTGATTCTGCAACTGCTTTAGACTTGTTGCACCAGCTGGATGTACACCTGCTTGCAAGACTAGGCTGGACATAAAATGTGCTTTAAGTTGTGTGTTAATTATTACTGCAGACGTGAACCGTAATGTTTATGGTCTTCGGGCAGGATAAGCGATATCAGCAAAGCTCTGTGTGGGCTGCCGACAGTAATTGACCTAATACAAATATATTTCTGTACAGCATGTAATATGCAGTGAAATATTACATATTATCTGGGATTATTAAAAGAAACAATCATCATCTTGCTTGGAAGGACAGTATATATGCTTGGAAATATTTCATGTCTATAAGTCCATTCATTATTTGTAGAATGCCTGCCATCCAGTAATCGCAGTAAGTTTTAGAAATAACATATCAGCATACGAGAGTAAAATTTGTAAGCAGTGTCATATGAAGTCACATTTAACCTATCCAGGAAAGACATTCATTGTACATAGTCAATAGTCAGCTAGACAAAAACAACTCTATAGAGAGAGGCATTGTATAACATACTGTCCATCTCAGAGTTAGGAAACCGTGATATGTGAAGGACTGTCTGAGAAACCACAAACTCACTAATAAACAGCTGGACTGATCAGACACACAATTACTTGTTTAACAATAAATCTTTAAAACTCACCAACAGGGAAATTAAACTGTCCCCCAAAAAGGGACAGTTTTTTTTTTGTTTTTTTTTTTTAATCAGTAAAGAACAGTAAACATTAGGGGTGTGATGATGCTTATACCACGAGACTGGGTTCACGAGAACAAGACGAGATGAGATTTGTAAACTTAAAAAAAAAAAAAATTCTTAATAAAATATATAGTGAAAATAGTATTTTATTAAACACAAAATGCAAAAAAAAAAAAAAAATATATATATATATATAGGTGCATTTTGATTGGAACTTGTAATCAATGAAATTAAGCTTCTATTTTAATGAATTATTTGCAGTAATAAGCATGTAAACTAAAGGTGCATGATTCTGGATAAATTGAAAATCACAATTTTTTTTAATAAATTGGAGATCAGAATTCTAGCACTATTCTGAAGGAAAAAAAACTGATTAGAAATCTAAACAAAATAACATAATTTACTAGTGGTTCTGGTTTATTGCTTAAATCTTTTTAAAAAATATATTCGATCAATAAAAAAAAAAAAAAATGTCGGTGACTCAAAGACTTTTATAAACACACTATTGCAATCTCCTGAATGCATGATTCAATGATAAATACTTTTTTAAACGTGCAGTTGTTGCCAACTCCTGGCAGAAAAGGATAAGCGTTACAATATGTACAAGTGTTACTTATACTTTTGTTTTGATCGCTACTGTAGGCAATAAGTGTTTATACCCATACTATAAACTTTTATCCCAGTACTTCTATTATTTAAATGTCTGCAACACAGAAACAATATTCATTTTGTGGTTGAAAAGACTGTTTGTGTTGCTCTTTCTGGATCAGTAGTAGCAATAATGTCTTAAACACTTGTTGACATTGTTTATTGTCAGTGGAGCGCGAACAGCACGATGTGAAACAGTCGTACTAAACAAAGCTGAATCATTGTCATTCAGGAATAAAATTGTGTGGGTTTGAACAGAGATGGCGATCTTTTAAGGATTAATCATGCAGCTCTAATTAAATGGCATTTCACAATAAAAGCATCTAGATGCCAAAGGTTTCTCATTGAAAGTAATAGAGTACCCTGCATGTCGAAAATGTTAAAGTGGTACCATGTGCTTTAAAATGATGCCAGAGATTCCTGACCAATATGTGACGAGTTGTGAGAATGCGTAGAAGTTATAAGCGCTTTAAAATACTTACAGCCTGGTACAGAAGACTCCTTTGTGGTCTGTCCTTTCTTGGTTTCTCAAATGAATGCCCAGGAGGTGATTAAAAAGAATGTAATTTACTGATTACAATGTCTTTCTCTACAGTAGTAGATGCCCTTCAGGTCACAAGGAAGCATCTAATGTAACTCTTGCCATCTTGAATATTTAAAGCTAATCCTGTGACCTCCCCAGTGAACACAGACTGGAAACGCCCCTCTTGAAATTTACTGTTCTTTAACAATCCTCCTCCACATTTGGCAAGCTTCCATCCTCTTGTCTGCATCATTTATCACCCACAGCAATGAAGTTCCTGCGTAATACTTAAGTGGTTGTAATTCATGTTCATAAAATGTATATGGCCCAATTTGTAAATGAGTGGCATGCTAACCCAGGTAAAAAAAAAGTGCACTAAAATGCACTTTATTTAAGTATACTTAGTACACTTTTCAGTAATGTACTAAAAGTGCTCTATTTTCGCACACTAATTTTGTACTTAATGTACTAAAAGATAGTATTAAGTATATGTTAAGATAAACTTAATACCATCTAAGTGTACTCAACTGTGCTATTTTGAGACACCCTGAAATTGAACTAAAATGTGCTTTTAACATACTATATCTGTATTTTAAAAAATATATTTAGTTACAACTAGAAATACACTTGAACCCTATTTTTAAGCATTTATAAATATATTTAAGACTAATTTAAAGTATAATAGTAATATATTAAGAGAATATTCAAAATGTGAAAAAAGTGTGCTAAAATACACTTTAAGTATACTTAGTACACTTTTCAGTAATGTACTAAAAGTGCTCTATTTTCGCACACTAATTTTGTACTTATTGTACTAAAAAATAGTATTAAGTATATGTTAAGATAAACTTAATACCATCTAAGTGTACTCAACTGTGCTATTTTGAGACACCATGAAATTGAACTAAAATGTGCTTTTAACATACTATATCTGTATTTAAAAATATATATTTAGTTACAACTAGAAATACACTTGAACCCTTCTTTTAAACATTTATAAATATATTTATGACTAATTTAAAGTATAACCATAATATATTAAAAGAATATACAAAGTGTGAAAAAAGTGTGCTAAAATACAATTTAAGTACACTTAGTGCACTTCCCTAATGTACTTAAAGTGCTCTATTTTCGGGCACTGATTTTGTACTCTATATACTAAAAGTTATTCTTAAGTACTCCTTAAGATAAACTTAAGATCATCTAAGTGTACTCAACTGTGCTATTTTGAGACACCATGAAGATGAACTAAAACGTGCTTTTAACATACTATCTCAGCATTTCCAAAAATGTATTTTGTTACCACTTATAATACATTTGAAACATATTTCATAAACCTTTAAATATACTAATTATACATAAAAAAATAAACTTACTGATTATTTAAAATACAATAATAATATATAACAAATGTAAACAAGGCGTATTTATAATGTATTGCCCACATGTTTTTTATTAATAAAAAATACACTTATTAATTATTTAAAATACATGAATAATATATAAAAAATGTATACAAAGCGTATTTATAATGTATTGGCCACATATATTCATTAATAAAAAATACATTTGTTGATTATTTAAAATACATGAATAATATATGACAAATGTATACAAAGCGTATTTATAATGTATTGCCCAAATATTTTTATTAATAAAAAATACACTTGATGATTATTTAAAATACATGAATAATATATAATAAATGTATACATAGCGTATTTATAATGTATTTTTTATTAATAAAAATATGTGGGCAAGACATTATAATTACGCTTTGAATAAATTTATTATATATAATTGATATATTTTAATTAATTAATAAGTGTATTATAATGAATAAAAATGTATGGGCAATACATTATAAATACGTTGTCACGAAACGTGTAGGAAAGCAAAAAATAACATCTTCAATAAAAAGTCTTCAATAAATCCTCAGGCAGAGTAACAATAGACAGGAATGGCGGGAGAAGACGCGCACACAACAAAGGAACATAGGTGTAACGCTTGTAGCCGGACAAAGAAACAAGGAAATCAAACAAACTTATAAAGGGGAGATAATTACAACAACAGGTGGAGGGGATCACACTAATGAGCAGGAAGACCAAAAAAGGGCATGGGAGAAACCAAACAGACAGTCCAATGGGGGAAACACTGGGAAAAACCAAGACAAACAGTCCAAGGGCGTGACATACACTTTGTATACATTTATCATATATTATTCATGTATTTTAAATAATTAAGAAGTGTATTTTTATTATTAAACATATGTGGGCAATACATTATAAATATGCTTTGTATACATTTATTATATATTATTCATGTATTTTAAATAATCAACAAGTGTATTTTTTTGTAATAAAAATATGTGGGAAATACATTATAAATACGCCTTGCATACATTTGTTATATATTTATGTATTTTAAATAATCAACAAGTGTATTTTTTATTGATAAAAATATCTGGGCAATACATTATAAATACGCTTTGTATACATTTGTTATGTATTATTCATGTATTTTAAATAATCAGTAAGTTTATTTTTTATGTATAATTAGTATATTTAAAGGTTTATGAAATATGTTTCAATCCTATTAGAAGTGGTAACAAAATATATTTTTTGGAAATGCTGAGATAGTATGTAAAAAGCACATTTTAGTTCATCTTCATGGTGTCTCAAAATAGCACAGTTGAGTACACTTAGATGATCTTAAGTTTATCTTAACATATACTTAAGAATAACTTTTAGTATATAGAGTACAAAATTAGTGTGCGAAAATAGAGCACTTTAAGTACATTAGGGAAGTGCACTAAGTGTACTTAAATTGTATTTTAGCACACTTTTTTCACACTTTGTATATTCTTTTAATATATTATTGCTATACTTTAAATTAGTCATAAATATATTTATAAATGTTCAAAAGTAGGGTTCAAGTGTATTTCTAGTTGTAACTAAATATATTTTTTTAAATACAGATATAGTATGTTAAAAGCACATTTTAGTTCAATTTCATGGTGTCTCAAAATAGCACAGTTGAGTACACTTAGATGGTATTAAGTTTATCTTAACATATACTTAATACTATTTTTTAGTACAATAAGTACAAAATTAGTGTGCGAAAATAGAGTACTTTAAGTATACTTAGTACACTTTTCAGTAATGTACTAAAAGTGTATTTTAGTGCACTTTTTTTTAACCTGGGAGAATTACCACACTCAAAATCAGTTTAAGTGTTAGTGCTAATAATGCATTCATATTAAGTGTACTTAAGTACAACTTTTGGGAAAATGTACTTCTACTACAATACATTACTAATAGATTTTTAATAAAATCAATTTAATGTAAACTTAAAATTACCACACTCAAAATCAATTTAAGTGTTAGTGATAATAATGCATTCACATTAAGTGTACTTAAGTACAACTTTTGGGAAAATGTACTTCTACTACAGTACATTACTAATTATTTTTAATAAAATCAATTTAATGTAAACTTAAAATTACCACACTCAAAATCAGTTTAAGTGTTAGTGCTAATAATGCATTCATATTAAGTGTACTTAAGTACAACTTTTGGGAAAATGTACTTCTACTACAATACATTACTAATAGATTTTTAATAAAATCAATTTAATGTAAACTTCACGAGTTCGCCCTTACATCTAATCTGCTTGAGCGAGTATTAAGCATATTTTGGCGTGCTGTCCTGGGGAAGGGTTCCGGGCCGGAATACAGGCCGGAACCAGAGAACTCCCCCTGCTAGTGTAGGATCGAAACAGATTAGAAGTGGGGAGTAGGGGTGGAGGAGGGATGCCAAGAAACTATCGCTGGATGGAGGTAAGACGGCTGGTAATATATATAGAGGATGCGCTGATTGAATGATTGGTTAAACAGGTTGCACCTGTGCCGAATGGGTTGATTATCTGATCGTGCTCCTCCTGAACCTTGTTTAATCAAACATCATTTAAAATTACCACACTCAAATTCAATTTAAGTGTTAGTGATAATAATGCATTCACATTAAGTGTACTTAAGTACAACTTTTGGGAAAATGTACTTCTACTACAGTACATTACTAATTATTTTTAATAAAATCAATTTAATGTAAACTTAAAATTACCACACTCAAAATCAATTTAAGTGTTAGTGATTATAATGCATTCATATTAAGTGTACTTATGTACAACTTTTGGGAAAATGTACTTCTACTACAATACATTACTAATAGATTTATATATTAACTTATTTTAAACTCAAGATTAGTATGTAAACAGTGTACTAAAAATCAACTAATGTTTAAAGCATTTAAAGCACACTTTTGAAAAACACACTAATAAAACTCTTTTGGATGTTTTTTCTGTAGTGTACTTTATTGTAGTACACTAAAAAATTAAGTATTACTGGTATTTAGTATACTTTTGTCAAGTGTACTAAAGTCCTACTGAAGTATAAACATACTTTTAATTAGTAAATTTATAGTGTATAACCATCAAACTTTTATTTAACACAAAAAAAAAAAAACAATGTACTAAAAATGTATTTGCGGGTATTTAAGTGTATTTTAATTGCATTTAAGTATATTTTTTTTTTCACCTGGGAAATGTTAGATATTTTTTTTCTTAGTAGTAGGGATGCTCATTTCGGTTAATCTTCCTGACCGACAACCGCTGCTCGTTATACGAACATTAACTGATACAATTTGAATAATAAATTAGTTTAAAATAAAAATAGAATGCACGAGTATCTGTGATAATACATTAAACATACAAGCAAATTTTTTATTTTGACGTGCAAACAGCAGCATACAGAGCAACAACAAAAACTGTTTTCACATACACTCAAAATATCACGCATCAGCAGCGCTTCTGAGAACAGAGAAAATCATTATTAAATAAAAACAATAATAGAAATAGGCCTACTGTCACGTCCACACACAAAAGGAGAAGGTAAGTATCTTTCGTGATATTTATTGACAATCGTGCACAGTTCAAACAGGTGAAGACAGGTGAGTGTTGGCCTCGGTAAACGAGTCTTCAAACACAATCCAACAGGTAAATACAAGTTCATAAGCAATCGTCAGCAAGAGCAAAAGTCACTTCCCTTAAAGTGGGTAATATGTTTCACAGGATCACACAAATGCAGTCCACGAGGAGCACAGGAGAATCAACAGGAATAGGAGAAGATCCACGGAAAGGTGTCCATGTAACTTTGATTCCAGCCGGTGAGTGAATGGCAGAGGTGAGTATTTAAAGGGAGTGGTGATTGCTGGTCCAGGTGACGGTAATTAGAACTCTGGTGATGGTTCACGGGCGTGGTGCAGTGGGGATTGGCTGATTGATGAAGGATCGCAGTGATTGGGACTGAGGGAACGTGCTGAGGGTGTGACACCTACACTGATATAGTTATTTAATTTATAAATATTAAGATGACAAAACTAAAACACACTGAATCCTTTTATGCGCTTTGAAAAACGGTACCGTCTTATTCTTCTCGTCGGACATAAATATATAGCAGACCAGCCTATACCCAAAGACTATAGAATACCTTAAAGCGACTTTGCTATACCTCAGTGTACCTAGTTTTTAACATGTGGACATGCAGTATGGATAGACTGGACCGCTGCCTGTTAACTGTTAGATCCACGACAAAAACACCATCACAAAAATCCTTTCAATTTGCGGTTCGGGTCTTTTTTTTCCCACTGGTCATATGTGGAGAAAAATGTTTTCACAGCGTTCAATAGCAATCACAGACATTTCTGTTGATGTCATTATCGCAGTGGCCAATCAGAGGCGGCTATGTTACAATCCACTCACCTCTCAAAGTGCCGGTTTCAGTTTTGCTGATTTCTACACATCTGCGAACACTCTCATTAAAACAAAGAAAGTGTAGTCATGATGTAAATAAGAGATTAATTGTACAGTGTAAAGATTATTTTATTACTTTAATTATTAACTTTGTGAGATAAACTCATGCAATAAACTACAGTAATGTATGAGTGTCAGCTTTCCAGTGATTGTAACGGGAGCGCCTATTGCGCACTTTCTAGACTATAATTAATTCAGAATTTGAATAAATTCACTCACGGTTCACTCTCTGATAACCCAATATTGCCATTGCCATCGTGTTGCATATAGGCTACTACATCAGTTGCATCGACTAAGTGAAGGTAAAGCAGGTGCTTGCGCAGCAAGTTATGTCTGCACTGCAGATAACTTACTTATAGTGTTATTTTTTTTCTTTCACCATGCAGCAAACATATAAAAAAGGGGGAAAAATAAAAAAAAACTTTTAAACCGTTTAACTGAAAGTAACTCTCTTTTAATGTGCGTTCACACCGGACGCGACTTGCGCGGAAAAAACGCGCTATTCGCACGTAGTTGAACGCTTGAACATTTAAGTTTACTCGCGCCATTCGCGCGTGACATTTTCTTCACAACAGACGCGAATTCGCGTCATGGGAGGGGCTTCTGCCACTCGTCAGCGGGAAAGTAGTTGTAAAATAGGTGAATGAGCTCAATTTGCCAGCTTTAGCTTGCTTGTAGTCTCAATATGTATGTATAGGTCAAATTGAGTAAAGAGCGTTTTTTCAAATTTACCAGATTGTCCGACCTCTTCACTCACTTTCTTCCTATCAAGATCCTTTTTATTCCTGTTTCTACAAAAGTCCAAAGATGTATCGTACAGCTCTGAGTAACCACAGACAGCAACGGTGATTTTGTCCTCCATTGTTGTTTCGGATTTCTGCCTCCGTCACTACTAGAGCAAGCTCCTGATTGGTTAACGCAGCGCGGATTTTCGCCAAAATTCAGATTTTTGAACTCGCGCGAATGGCACGGCAATCGCTTGAAATGCTCAATGCGCGCCGCTTCATTCGCGCTATTCGCGCGTTTCGTGCCGCAGGATGGCTATTCGCGTCTTTGCATTGACTTAACATGTAAATCACTCGCGCTTGCCGCTTCATTCGCGTCCGGTGTGAACGCACCTTTACTCGGTTAAACGGTCAATATGAGCATCCCTACTTAGTGGTTAAACTTCATTAATATAATTTAAATTCAGCAGAGATTACCATGTTTGTCAAGAGGCAACTGATTCCATTGCGTGTTTTTTGTTTTCAAGAGACATTTTGGTATCTGTACACACATTCCCATGCGTCCTTATCTGGGCGTTTCCCAAAAGCAATGTTGGCTAACTATGGTCATTAGTTCCGTTGAACTCCATCTGTTTGTTAAGTGGTGGATATTAAACATTTTAAACCCTGTCCACTAGGGCTGGGCGGTATGACCGAAATTTTATTTCACGGTAACGATATCTTTCACGTCATAGTTTTTTATATAGGTAGTTATTCCAGAAAATGTACAAAAGGGCTTTATATAGTAAACTAGTAGCTAAAGTTCAATAACAAACTTTAATTGTTGGCTTGGAGAGCCAACCTGGGCAGCCTTGGGGCAAAAGAACCAGAGCACTTGTATGTCCGAGTTCTGGCTTCTAAATGAAACCCTGTAAAAAGTCTTTGAATTAAGATCTGTTTTCCTGTGGCCCCCTCTTGTGGACAACATTAGCATTATGAACCACAGTAACATTCACAGCATTCCAGAGCGCGAGCCGTCAGATCAGGTTCTCATGAAAGCCGACACGAGGCTTGAAGTGTTACATAAAGCAGCTAGCAAACACCTGAATGTAGCTGTTGATGTGTTATAATGGGTGGATGGCCTGAAATCGCTGGAATATTTACATTTTAAAGGCGGTCAAATTCGTGCCAGTGATGTAGTTTTGTGGGCACGTGCACAGAATGTATGCGATGAAGGATCTGCTTTTGGTTTTGAATAAAACAGCTCACAAACAGCTGAATTTAGCTCTTGGTGTGTTCTTATGGGTGGATGGAATGAAATCGCTGGAATATTATAATTTTAAGGGCGGTATAATGTGTGCAAATTAGTTTTGTGAGTATGTACACAGAATGTACGCGCTGAAGCAAAAGTGAAAGTAGGTAAGAGGTCACCGCTCTTGAGTGGAGTGGAATCGCTCCTTTAGAGGGGGAATTTTTTCTCAGCCAATGCAAGTCTATAAGAAATTTTTCATGTAAAAAAATTATAGTCTGATCAGTCTAAAAAGATATAGCAACAATCTTGTGGCCAGGGCACAGGTTCTCAACTCTGGCCCTCAAGGTCCACTTTCCTGCAGAGTTTACCTCCAACCTTGATCAAACTCACCTGCCTATAACTTTGTGGTAATGATGAAGAGCTTGATTAGCTTGTTCAGGTGTGTTTGATTAGGGTTGGAGCTAAACTCTGCAGGAAAATGGACCTCGAGGGCCAGAGTTGAGAACTCCTGATATATACCGTCATACCGTCCAGCCCTACTGTCCACACTAATACATTTTTGTTTGAAAGTGCATCTTTTTCTTCATTTTGGCCTTCTGTCCACTCTACTGAACACAAGCTCATCATCCGCTCGTGACTTGTGAACGCGCTCTGACGTAGAATACGCAAACACCGGAAGCGATCTGTCGCGTGTATACAACACTCATTGTTTACACAGTGCACAGAGATTGTGGGTATAACGTCTATTCAAAACGGTAATTACTTGCGTGTATACTGATTGTTCAAACCGATTTAAAGCTAAAAGATTACGTTTCATTGCACAAACTCATCCGGGACTTTTCACTGATTTCCCCTTACGGTGTTTGCGTATTCTACGCCAGAGCGCATGCACATGTAACGTGCCTGATGCCAAACTCTTGCTCATGACAGATGGATGTGGCTGTGTATCAAAGGTAAAAAATTATATAAATACTGTTCAGTTCCTCGCAAAAACCGATCGTTTCATGTCTTAGGACATCAATGTATCGTCATGAGTCGCAGGGTGTAATTTGGATTTGTCTGTGCATGTTATTGTTTACTTATAAAGGTTTGGTGCCCATCCACGTCCATGATATGGCTGACAGACTGCACCGGTTTGAGTTAAAAATCTTGGTTTGTGTTTTTCTGAGGAAACAAAGACACCTACATCTGGGATGCCTTGGGGTAAGCAGATAAACATCACATTTTCATTTTTGGGTGAACTATCCCTCTAAATACAGCCTAATTGTGCAGCATCTGCGCCTATCTAGCTTACTTAAACATAGTCGTCACTACGCAACAAATAATGGTGTGGCGAGCGCACTTTCCTTTGCATTGAAGCAATAACCAAAAGTTTTTAAGCTTTAAAATAATTTCTAGAACTTTATCAGTCTGTGGCACTGCTCAGGTGTTATGAGAGCCCAGGTTGCTCTGATAGTGGCCTGCAGCTCTTCTGCATTGTTGGGTCTGGCATATCGCATCTTCCTCTTCACAATACCCCATAGATTTACTATGAGGTTAAAGTCAGGCGAGTTTGCTGGCCAATTAAGAACAGGTATACCGTGGTCCTTAAACCAGGTAGTGGTAGCTTTGGCACTGTGTGCAGGTGCCAAGTCCTGATGGAAAATGAAATCTGCATCTCCATAAAGTTACTCAGCAGCAGGAAGCATGAAGTGCTCTAAAACATCCTGGTATACAGCTACGTTGGCCTTGGACCTCAGAAAACACAGTGGACCAACACCAGCGGATGACATGACACCCCAAACCATCACTGACTGTGGAAACTACACTGGACCTCAAGCAACGTGGATTCTGTGCCTCTCCTCTCTTCCTCCAGACTCTGGGACCCTGATTTCCAAAGGAAATGCAAAATTTACTTTCATCAGAGAACATAACTTTGGACCACTCAACAGCAGTCCAGTCCTTTTTGTCTTTAGCCCAGGCGAGACGCTTCTGACGCTGTCTGTTGTTCAAGAGTGGCTTGACACAAGGAATGCGACAGCTGAAACCCATGTCTTGCATTCGTCAGTGTGTGGTGGTTCTTGAAGCACTGACTCCAGCTGCAGTCCACTCTTTGTGAATCTCCCCCACATTTCTGAATGGGTTTTGTTTCACAATTCTCTCCAGGGTGCGGTTATCCCTATTGCTTGTACACTTATTTTTTCTTCCACATCTTTTCCTTCCCTTCGCCTCTCTATTAATGTGCTTGGACACAGAGCTCTGTGAACAGCCAGCCTCTTTTGCAATGACCTTTTGTGTCTTGTCCTCCTTGTGCAAAGTGTCAGTGGTGTCTTTGTCTTTTGGACAACTGTCACATCAGCAGTCTTCCCCATGATTGTGTAGCCTACAGAACTAGACTGAGAGACCATTTAAAAGGCCTTTGCAGGTGTTTTGAGTTAATTATCTAATTACAGTGTGGCACCAGGTGTCTTCAATACTGAACCTTTTCACAATATTCTAATTTTCTGAGATACTGAATTGGGGTTTTCATTAGTTGTCAGTTATAATCATCAAAATTAAAAGAAATAAACACTTGAAATATATCAGTCTGTGTGGAATGAATGTATGCATTATACAAGTTTCACTTCTTGAATGGAATTAATGAAATCAATCAACTTTTTGAAGATTTTCTAATTATATGACCAGCACCTGTAAAGTGTAGAGACAATGTTGCCTTTTTTGCTGTATTTCATTAAAGAAAACAATTCCAAACAAAGCCACGTTGTACGTCTCTGCAGCAAGACAGTGGTGTTTTCTTACTATATGAATTTGCATTTTGAACGAATCGAGTGAGTCAATGATTGAAGTGTTATAATGTACGAAGAATAAACACAATAACTAGCCTATAGGCTATTTTAAATGGTTTTCAGAACAAAACAAGAATGAAGAATATAAGTTGTTAAACCAGCCAAAACGAATCAGGGCAAAGCAAAACTTGAAGCAAACAAGGTTGTTCTCACGCAGCCTACCTCTCTCATTCAGCATGAATCCAATTAAATGTGTTCATATTCGTGATGTATTTGAATACTAAACTATTATGTAAACCAGGCTTTATACTTGACATGCTTAAAAACATCCTCCTCACATGAGCCAATATGCGTTTGGCCTGACCTCAGGCTGAAAGGCACGGATTGTACTACACAGTACGCACTATTTAAATTTAACATTGTATCTATTTTTTTCACTATTTTATTCTGATATTGTCCAGGCTGCAGCATTTGCAATGCTGTATATGTGTGCGTGAGGCACCGGCGTGATCGAACAGCAGAACAACTCCATCATTTTTGAGATAATTTTACAGATCATTTAAGACTGCAGTGTGTTTACTTTTATTTCTGACATCTCAGTCTCCTTTCCATGAACTTTTGTAGAGTGCTGCTCCAAAAAAAAAAAAAAAAAAATCAACATACGTCACTGTCTTTTCCCTTAATTTTGAACATCTGTTAATTAGGCTATTGAAGTCAAATATATTTTGTGTATTCATTCATTTTATATGTAGACTATGATTTAATTTAAAAAAAAAAAAAAAACATATTATATTATATGTAACTGCGTTACAGCAAAAACTAATATATGCATAAGGGCTGCTCGATTTTGGCAAAAATCATAATCACGATTATTTTGGTCAATATTGTAATTATTTACAATTATGTGATTATTTAAACTATTATGACAGGCTCCAAAACTTTACATAGTGATTAATTTAAAGATAGCAATACAGCGGAAAAAAAAGATACAAAAAAAAAAGAACGGTGCTTTAAAAATACTGAATACTTTTCAGAAATTGAATGTATTGTTTGAATAAAACAGCGTCTTCACTGTAATAGTTAAACATGCTTTGTTTCTTATTAAAACTAAAAAGGTCCTTCATTCAAGAGCAGTGAGTGATTTTTCTTTTTGTATTTTTACGTTTTATTCATATTAGGCACAGAGACGGCAGAAGGAATATTATGTGTTGCCGCTTTGACCACACGGACCCATTATACTGTTACACACGTATTTTCATTCTCAACTGTTTATGATCATTTAAGACATAACTGACAAGAGTTTACATGAATAATCACCAAGCGCCTCATTTTGAAATATTTTTTGCGTGTATTTGACCGTTTAGGCGCACCCTGAGCTAAAAGAAAACTTTAAATGTCGGCTCTGTCTCTGAGCACATACAATGAACAAGTTTTCTTATGCGCTATTAAAAACATTAATAAACCAAGAACGTCCTGTTTTATGAAAGTCACGTTACATGATTTAGCTGATTTGCATGTGAAATTAGGCTTTTACGGAGGAGCGAAAGCGCACCACTGGTAAGGCGGTGGAGTGGGGCGCAATAATCGTTTCTCTAGATTACTGCATTTTCATGATTGTTTGAAGCAGGAATCGAAATCGAAACCGAATTTCAATTAATTGCACAGCCCTAATATGCATTACTCCCAACACTGCTGGTTACTCATTCACATGCATGCTTTTCTGGGCTGCCTTTCCCAAAAGCATTGTTGGCTGACTATAGTGATTAGTTCCAGAGAACTCTATTGGTACTGACAGATCTTGCAACCATAGTTGCTCTTGGGAAACACACCCCTGGTTACTCATTCACATGTACCTTATCTGCAATAGTCTTCTTAAGAACCAAATCACAGCTATGCAGATGTTTTGATACGCAGATTTATCTAGCCTAGACCTTTATCACCAAATGACTAATGCACTGATGAAATTAACAGTTGGATGTGTCAAAACTTTCTTTAGTTAAACACGGAGAAAACTGAAGTCATTGCATTTGGAAATAAATATGAAGTTCTCAGCATACTATCATCTCAAAAACATTGCACGAATTTGATGTTTTGTTTCTAGTCAAGATGTGGAGAAACTTGTTCATGCCTTTATCAGCAGCAGGGTGGACTATTGTAATGGTCTCCTCACCGGCCTTCCCAAGAAGACCATTAGACAGCTGCAGCTCATACAGAACGCTGCTGCCAGGATTCTGACTAGAACCAGAAAATCAGAGCATATCACACCAGTCCTCAGGTCCTTACACTGGCTTCCAGTTAAGTTTAGGATTGATTTTAAAGTACTTGTTTTTAAATCACTCAATGGCCTAGGACCTAAATACATTGCAGATATGCTCACTGAATATAAACCTAACAGTCCATTTAGATCACTAGGATCGAGTCAGTTAGAAATATCAGTGGTCCACACAAAACAAGGGGAAACTCCTCAATTTAGTTGTATAAAATTTAAGACCATAAAAAGTTTTAAATATGTTAAATAGTATAAGAAAAGTCTTAATTATAATTTTAGGAGGTGTTACAGTTGGGGATGGAAATACGAGATTCACGATAGGGCATTAAACTTCAAAAGGCAATGATGTCATTGAATAAATATGCGCGCTGCACATTTCAAAGTCAAAACGCGGCACGGATGTCTTTATATGAATGTATCTGAAGGGAACCGACTGTCCTCAGAAACATGTCATTGGCATTTTCATTTCATGCCTGATACAACTGCATTAATGCTGCTTTGTGTACAGCTGTTACTAGGGAAACCGTAATATTTCAGCGCTCATAAAGCGCCACCTTGTGACAGAATTAATTTTTATTTCCAGTACATTTTTTCACTAGTTTATGGTCAAATATTGCAATTATTGACCCATTATTTTATGCGGCAAATACACGGAGTTGTAAATATGAAAGAAGTTAATATGCCTTCTAAAAATCTAAACAATTAAGACAGTAGTATTTATGTTTTAAATAAATATAATAAACGATATACTTGATTTATCCCTTTTTATGGTATAAAGGCTGAGATATTTAGTTTTTGTGAAAACCTGTATCTGAATTATAAATCATGTCATTTTATGACTTAATATTCTACTGTACATTGTCCAACCTCACTCATACTGTTCATTTGACATGTGCAGCTCTTAAAAAATTGCCTTAAAGGTTGTATCAGCGATTTCTAGCCTAAAACATAAAGTGTCTGTGAAAAAACCGCGTCTCTCTGGTCAGCCTAGGGTCCGAGATATGCCAAAAAAACAATCGGCGCTATCAACTGTTCCACAGATAAACAAACAGTGTTCCAACCAATCAGCGTCAGGGGTTTGGTGTTGTGGACTTTCCTACTGGTGCAGGGATGTGAGGGAGGCGGAGCGAAGGTCCACAACACCAAACCCCTGACGCTGATTGGTTGGAACACTGTTTGTTTATCTGTGGAAAGGTTGGTAGTGCCGATTGTTTTTTTGGCATATCTCGGACCCTAGGCTGACCAGAGAGACGCGTTTTTTTCACAGACAATTTATGGGGCAGGCAGCGAGCGGATCGTGATGAAAGGTCAGCTGAATTTGACACTTTATGTTTCAGGCTAGAAATCGCTGATACAACCTTTAACTTGATTTGTAAAAATTCTGCAGATACACTAAATAGTAAAATAAAATCTCTTCCTTGATATTTGTTTATATTTGTGTATTGAAAACATTTTTTATTTTCTATATTTAAAAAAAAGGTCTTTTTTTATCTGGGCTAGTTAAATTAATTTTCGGGCTACCAAAATCTGAAGGGCTGAAGGGCTACCAGAGATTTTGCAAGTTTGCAAGCCCTGCCACGGTTGGAATCAGATTCCAGAACAAATCAGGGGCTGTGTCATAAAAGATGCTAAGAAAAGCAGGGATTAAAGTTCAAAACTTGACTTGAAATAACCTATCAAATCAATCGTGACTGAAACGATTTTATAAACAACAGTTTTAGTTCACGCAATCTCACTAATTTGATCCAGGTTTAGTGAGTCAAGAATCAGATAATGTCAGCCCTTAAATCGATCCACCATGGCAAACAACGAATATATTTGTGGCTTTTAAAGCATTTGAGATGTCAAGTTTTTTCTTGTACACAACAAATATGTCACAGTTATGTTCTTCATCTCTAAATGTTAGAAAGTCATGCAAATATATCCATTTTGCTGTCAGGCAAGGCTTACAAGGATGAATGAGTTCTGCTGCAATAAACAGCAATAACACAAACACAAACACAGAATAATAGCGCAATAATTTTGTGTAAAATATACATTTTTGCTAAAATATTTGATGTTGGTCATTAAATGTGACACATGTAGAATTTTAATCCTATATATATATATATATATATATATATATATAAGTGTATTTTTATGAGCGCATTAACTGTAAGTCAAATGTAAGATGGCAAATACAGCCCTAATTATCAGCTCAAATGAGTTAATGTGTATTCCTCTTATCGGTTTAATGTAGTCTGATTTCTATTATTTATTTTCATTTTTAATTGAGTGATTTTAACGTTTAATTTAGTGTTTTTAATGCTTTAATTTTGAATTGTACTGTTTTAATGTTCCACTAATATTCATAAAGGTAGAGCTGTCATAAAAGCAGAGAGAAAGTCTGCATGGCTAGAAAATGTCATTAAATCTTGGGCACAATAATTTGAATGCAGAGTATACCTGAATAATTGTGTGTGAGCGAGCCAGTGGTAATATCAATGGTACATTTTTTTTTTTTTTTTTTGTATTCGGACAAGTGAATGTCAAGCCCTGATTATTATTCTTAACTTTTTAATTAATTTTGAATCAATTTTTAAATCATGTTAAATGTTCTTAAATTCTTTGTTTAGATTTTTTTCTCCTTCTTATATTCAGCATTTTGAACCATTGTGTGTAAAATGTGCTGTTTAAATAAACTTGCCTTGCCTTATCTGGTTACTCATTCACATGCTGGCTTATCCAAAAGCATTGTTGGCTAACTGTAATTGTTCCTTGGAACTGGTTCTGACAGAACTTGCGACCATTATCTGTACCTTATCTGTGATAGTATTCTTAAGAACCTGATTGCTAGGGATGGGCATTTTAAGCAAAAATAATGTTCAATAATCACTGGATATTATTTGTTTATTATTCGAAAGTTGCACGCATAAATAGGCTAGACACCCATAAACAGAGATAGAGAAAAAGAGACCGTTCACACTTTCAATCTTTATGATAACAAACTGTTTAATTCATTAGAGAATCTGTCTTAACCCAAGCCATTTAATGGTTGTAATGTATGATTGCTGACACATTAATATAATAAACAAAACCGAATGACGGCAATTATTAATAAAACAGTCTCTCGATTAGCATGCATCATCTGCTTATAAGGCTAGGACATCTCCATTTTAAAAATGAGCATGAACATTCATAGCATTTAAAAACAAACAAACCAAAACAAAGCCATATGATTAGTTAATCCAGGAATATTAGGCTTAAAACATTGCAGGCTAAAACATGCATGAATATTAGGCTTAAAATGTGAACATCCTGAATAACATTCATTTTAACCCTCTGGAGTCTGCGGGTGTTTTGGGGCCCTGAAGAAGTTTTGACATGCCCTGACATTTGTGTTTTTTTTTTTTTTTTCTCTCAGAATTTTCGATAAAACTTACTTCGTTTAAAAGTATACATATCAAACTATCTCTAGACATATTGCTCATGTCTCTGTGTTGTGTATTGGCTGAGTTATAGTCTATTTTAATGACGCGTTTCTGAGTGAAGATCACGCAGTCTAACACGGCAGACACCATGTTTGTTTTCTGTATTTTGCAAAATCACAATGTGTTTTGTTATGAGTGTATACAAATAAATTTATCTGGTTACTCATTCACATGCTGTCTTATCTGGGCTGCATATTCCAAAAGCATTGTTGGCTAACTATAGTCGTTAGTTCCATTGAACTATATTGGTATTGGCAGAACTTGTGACCATGATTGCTTTTGGGAAATATACCCCAGGTTACTCATTCACATGCATGCTCATCTGGGCTGTGTTTCTTAAAGGCATTATTGGCTAACTGTAGTCGTTAGTTCCATTGACCTATATTGACCCCTTGGCGTCAATTTTTAACGCTCAAGGTACCCGCATGTTGTCATGTTGTCTTGTAGCATGTAGCATGTAGCATGTTGTCTTTTTAGCATCATTTTTTTGTTGCACAGGTGTCCTTTTAGCACCACTTTTAAAAATGCAGGGTCCTCTATTGTTTTCAGTTTTTTTACTGTAATTCAATGATTTGCATGCATGTATGAAAATGGAAAGAACTAAATCTAAATTTATACATTAATTGGAGCAACTAACCTCACCCTTACCCACTTCTGAACAATATAAAAACATGCAACAGGCAAATATTAGTATTAGTACAGTCACAGGTATTTATTGTAAGAGCCAAAGAGCAAAATTTGCTCAGTTGCACACAGACTGCAGCAGCAGCACAGTGAACACAGAGGATGAGCTTTATGTTGGACGGAGTCGCGATTGCATCTATTCCAATCACAAACCAATCATTTTGCCGGAAGACTTGGAATATTAATTTTCTTTTAAAATAAATTTAGACTGCCTGTTGCTTCATTGCCAGTTTAGGTGCAGGGGTTGGGTTATGTGCTTGTAAATGTGCATGTGTAAATGTCAGATGATGTTTGTTCAGTCCTGCTCCTGAAGAGCCTTACCTTAACCTTAACTCAAATACATCTGAACCAACTGATGAAGATCTTCAGGAACAGGTCTGAGAACTGCTTTATGTAGTCCAATTCAAGCAGCAAAAGATCAGACACAGCGCCCTCTAGAGACTTATCACACCTCCACTGGGAACACCAGCAGGAAAACTGGCATTATTTTGAGTAACAAATGGACTAGTCCATAAACATAAGATTATTACATCAAATTAGACAGTATTTTCATTTTGTAGCAAATCTGTACATTATCCTGCAGGCTAATGAGAAATACAGTATGTTGAATGACAGCATGTTGTCTTTCTGTTTCACATTAGGAGTATAATTTTTTTTTTAAATCAAAACTATTGCATTTTTTAATTATTGCATATTTTTTTAACTAATTAATAAAGTAACAAACACAACAAAATTGCAAAAAAAATAAAATAAAATAAACTGAAATTGTAGAGAAAGCAAAAAATATAAAAAGCTCATTAAAAAAAAAACATTTTAATGATGCTAAAATAACACTAATCTGAACACAAGAGCATTAAATATGTACATGGGTCAAAGACATTAAGATGTCCTTGTCTAAAAAAATGTACAAAAGTGATATGTCCATAGAAAGCACATTAAATGTAAGTAAAGTGTCTACTTTTAAGGTTTCAAATATGTTTTTGAAGAATAAAATGTCAAAATTTGGTTGAAATAATGTTACATTTCCATTCAGTGTTACACAATAGTTATGTAAAGATTCAAACAACATGCTTATTCTGTCGTGTGTGTATTCAAATATATAAAGGAATAAGGGAGCATGTTAAATGTCATTGTGTTTTAAATGAGTAAAAAACTTTTGGTGACAAATGGGCAAAACATAGGATAGTGACAAATAAAAAAAGAATTATTAATTAGTATTTGGGGTGAAAGTATTTAATCTTTTAAAATGTCAAATTGATTTTTGTTACCATGCCTGACAAGACTGTTACACCTAATGACATTTTAGTGGGTGTCTTCTGTTAAAATAGTGAAAAATGTATGATATTTATTTTTTTTTGTTCAGATTTTTTTTTTTTTTTGTATTTTTTAGAATAGTATTATAATTAGTTTTTTAATGCTTCAACCCTTTTTTTTGTTTTTGACCCACATACTTTATTACAAAGAACAGCCATAACCACAAATCATAGTTGAACACTACATTTATTGTAAATATTATAATATTACTGTAGCACAGTCACTGCAGTATATCTGAGCATTAAAAAGTCATTTTTAGTGTTGGGTAATTGTTGAATAGTTGGTTCTCACACGTCAAGCATGCTGGGCTTCTGTCTGCCATAACTGATGTGTGCGTTGATTCATGTTTATATGTGAATAAAAGCCGAAATTAAAACTGTTGTTGTGTAGACCAGTGGTTCTCAATCCTGGTCCTGGGGGACCCCTGCTCTGCACATTTTGCATGTCTCCCTTATTTAACACACCTGTTGAGATAATCAGCTCATTAGAAGAGAGATCCATAAACTGAACTAATGAGCTGATGATTTCAATCAGGTTTGTTAAATAAGGGAGACATGCAAAATGTGCAGAGCAGGGGTCCCCCAGGACCAGGATTGAGAACCACTGGTGTAGACTGTCAATAGAGAGAACAGAAACCTTTTAGATTTCATTAAAAATATGTTCATCTGTTATGGATTTCGGCATTTACATGCTCATCTGAAAGGATTATTTCAGGTCTGCTCTATCATTTTCAATCGAATCAAAATGTTTCAATCAAATGAGATCCAGTCACCAAAGGCCTTTATCTATTCTAAATTAAGATAAATGTAACAGTAAAATTACAATGCTGAAACACGCTACCTTTCACTAGCTCATATTTAGGTGTTAATAATTGACTAAATGAATGATTGCAAAATGAATATATGTAACTCTCTTTACTATAAATTCTTAATCTAATCTTGTAATTCAGATATCTGTAACTAAGAATGAATGCATTAATTTGAGCTCAATTCCACTTCAGAGAACAAACTTCGCCACGTTTCTCTACAGTGCTTTTCTTCTGGAAGACTTTCCCGTTGGGTTGCGTCCTCCAGGTCAGTGTGACGTCCTGATCGCTCAGCGTCTGCTGCAACTAAACCACAGAAACAGCCTTCCATTAATCCCATGCAAAATAAAAAATAAAATAAAAATCCAATTTTAAGGCATTTCAGTTCAAAATGAACATCTCTGACTTTATAAATCTTACAGAAAGAGTAGTAATTGTCAAAAGTAAACTATATACAGTGAGGAAAAAAATATTCAATCCCCAGATTTTGTAAATTTGCCGACTGTCAAAGAAACAATTATTCTGTCATTTTAATGGTAGCTTTATTTGAACTGTGAGAGACAGAATAACAACAAAAAACTAGATAAAAAGTTTGTTAGCAAACTTTAAGTTGGCTTGAGAAAGCCTAGCCAGTAAGTTTTAAGTAGTTTTAAAAGCTTTTAGTTTAAAGAAAGTTTAAAGGTTTTCAGTTTGAAATAGTTTTAGTTTGATTAATAAAGTTTGAAGATAGATAGGCTAGATAGATATAAATAGTTTGAAAATAGATAGATTTATGGATATAAATAGTTAGAAGATATAAATAGTTTGAATGTGAATAGATGCTAAGGTGTTGCTATGCGGTTGCTAAGGTACCCAGGGTGGTTGCTAAGGTGTTGCTATGCGGTTGCTATGCGGTTGCTAGCATTATTTAAGCAAGACTAGCAAGTTGCTAACATGATTTTTAGCATGACTAGCAAGTCGCTAGCATGATTTTACCATGACTAACAAGTCGCTAGCATGATCTTAGCACGACTAGCAAGTCGCTAGCATGATTTTAGCACGACTAGCAAGTCGCTAGCATGATTTTAGCATGACTAGCAAGTCGCTAGCATGATTTTAGCATGACTAGCAAGTCGCTAGCATTATTTTAGCATGACTAGCAAAGTCGCTAGCATGATTTTAGCATGACTAGCAAGTCGCTAGCATGATTTTAGCATGACTAGCAAGTCGCTAGCATGATTTTAGCAAGACTAGCAAGTCGCTAGCATTATATAAGCAAGACTAGCAAGTCGCTAACATGATTTTACCATGACTAACAAGTCGCTAGCATGATTTTGATTAATAAAGTTTGAAGATAGATAGGCTAGATAGATATAAATAGTTTGAAAATAGATAGATTTATAGATATAAATAGTTAGAAGATATAAATAGTTTGAATGTGAATAGATGCTAAGGTGTTGCTATGCGGTTGCTAAGGTACCCAGGGTGGTTGCTAAGGTGTTGCTATGCAGTTGCTAACATTATTTAAGCAAGACTAGCAAGTCTCTAACATGATTTTTAGCATGACTAGCAAGTCGCTAGCATGATTTTACCATGACTAACAAGTCGCTAGCATGATTCTAGCATGACTAGCAAGTCGCTAGCATGATTTTAGCATGACTAGCAAGTCGCTAGCATGATTTTAGCAAGACTAGCAAGTCGCTAGCATTATTTAAGCAAGACTAGCAAGTTGCTAACATGATTTTACCATGACTAACAAGTCGCTAGCATGATTTTAGCATGACTAGCAAGTCGCTAGCATGATTTTAGCACGACTAGCAAGTCGCTAGCATGATTTTAGCATGACTAGCAAGTCGCTAGCATGATTTTAGCAAAAGACTAGCAAGTCGTTAGCATGATTTTTAACATGACTAGCAAGTCGCTAGCCTGATTTTAACATGACTAGCAAGTCGCTAGCATGATTTTAGCACGACTAGCAAGTCGCTAGCATGATTTTATCATTATTTTAGCATGACTAGCAAGTCGCTTGCATGATTTTAGCATGACTAGCAAGTCGCTAGCATGATTTTAGCAAGACTAGCAAGTCGCTAGCATGATTTTTAACATGACTAGCAAGTCGCTAGCCTGATTTTAACATGACTAGCAAGTCGCTAGCATGATTTTAGCACGACTAGCAAGTCGCTAGCATGATTTTAGCACGACTAGCAAGTTGACTAGCAAGTCGCTAGCATGATTCTGGCATGACTAGCAAGTCGCTAGTATGATTTTTTCATTATTTTAGCATGACTACCAAGTCGCTAGCATGATTTTACCATGACTAACAAGTCGTAGCATGATTTTAGCAAGACTAGCAAGTCGCTAGCATGATTTTATCATTATTTTAGCATGACTAGCAAGTCGCTAGCATGATTTTACCATGACTAACAAGTCGTAGCATGATTTTAGCATGACTAGCAAGTCGCTAGCATGATTTTAGCATGACTAGCAAGTCGCTAGCATGATTTTAGCACGACTAGCAAGTCGTAGCATGATTTTAGCATGACTAGCAAGTCGCTAGCATGATTTTAGCATGACTAGCAAGTCGCTAACATGATTTTACCATGACTAACAAGTCGTAGCATGATTTTAGCATGACTAGCAAGTCGCTAGCATGATTTTCCTACGACTAACAAGTCGTAGCATGATTTTAGCATGACTAGCAAGTCGCTAGCATGATTTTAGCACGACTAGCAAGTCGCTAGCATGATTTTAGCACGACTAGCAAGTCGACTAGCAAGTCGCTAGCATGATTCTGGTATGACTAGCAAGTCGCTAGTATGATTTTAACATTACTAGCAAGTCGCTAACATGATTTTAACATGACTAGATAGATAGATAGATAGATAGATAGATAGATAGATAGATAGATAGATAGATAGATAAAACAAATTCGGTAAAAAAAATAATAATAATAATAAGAAGAAGAATAAGTTTAAATAGGATTTCAGTAAGTTGGCTTTCCCAAGCCAACTTAACTAGAAAAACACATTTTAAAAAAAGTTATAAATTGATTTGCATTTTAATGAGTGAAATAAGTATTTGATCCCCTATCGATCAGCAGGATTTTTGGCTCCCAGCGTCTTATAGAGATCACAAACTGTGATTAGAAGCACTTTCTTAAAGGGATTGCTCCTAATCTCAGCTTGTTACCTGTATAAAAGACACCTGTCTACTGAATGAATGAATGAATGAATGAATGAATCAATCAATCAATCAATCAATCAATCAATCAGATTCCAATCTCTCCACCATGGCCAAGACCAAAGAGCTGTCCAAGGATGTCAAGGACAAGACTGGAGACCTACACAAGGCTGGAAATTGGCTACAAGACCATCGCCAAGCAGCTTGATGAGAAGACTACACGAGAGGATCTCGTCAATGATCTCAAGGCAGCTGGGACCATATTCACCAAGAAAACAATTGGTAACACACTACGCCGTGAAGGACTGAAATCCTGCTCAAGATAGCACATGTACAACCATCTGAAGTTGGCCAATGAACATCTGAATGATTCAGAGGAGAACTGGGTGAAAGTGTTGTGGTCAGATGAGACCAAAATCCAGCTCTTTGGCATCAACTCAACTCATCGTGTTTGGAGGAGGAGGAGGAATGCTGCCTATGACCCTAAGAACACCATCCCCACCATCAAACATGGAGCTGGAAACATTATGCTTTGGGGGTGTTTTTCTGCTGAGGGCACAGGACAACTGCACTGCACCAAAGGGACGATGGACGGGGCTATATAACGTCAGGGCCAGGGCATTGAAAATGGGTCATGGATGGGTATTCCAGCATGACAATGACTCAAAACACAAGGCAACAAAGGAGTGGCTCAAGAAGAAGCACATGAAGGTCCTGGAGTGGCCTAGCCAGTCTCCAGACCTTCATCCCATAGAAAATCTGTGGAGGGATCTGAAGATTTAAAGACCTGGAAAGAATCTGGAAAGAGGAGTGGGACCAAATCCCACCTGAGATGTGTGCAAACCTGCTGGACAACTCACGCAAATCAATTTATAACTTTTTTTAAATGTGTTTTTCTGGATTTTTTGTTGTTGTTGTTGTTAGGAGCTCTGTCAAGAGCAGGTCGATTTTGGCCCATCTAATTAATATTCATGAGCCTCTCTTCTGATTGGCCTGTTGTTTTCTGAGTGACGCACGGCCAGGCCAATCACAGGTAACTACGGTCATGTATGCTTTAGCCCAGAGCCATAGAGAGAGCTTAGCCTGCTGATACTCAACAGAATATTTCAGAACGATCATTAATGTTTTTTTCTTTTTCAAACACCGAATGCAGTAAGCTACATAACTGTTGCTTTAGTAAAGCACCTTTCACAATGCGCACTGATTCTGGAAAATTATGTGAACGAGCGCTGTGTGAACAAAAGCCAGAACCAAATGCCATAAAGGCAGTGTTGTAGAGATGATGCATGTTATCGTGCGACTCTTCACGACTACAAAATATGTGCAAAATGGAATGAAGCAGCAATCTGGGAGCTCCTCACTGTCAGCACTGAAGCACAGATCGTTTGTCAGGTTAGTGTAAGTTTAGTGAAATGTAGAGATCGACCGATATGGGTTTTTCTATAGCCGATGTTTAGAGGTCAGGGTCAGCCGATGGCCGATATGTGCTTCTGATTTTTTTTGGTCGATTTTTAGGGCCGATATCTTGAAGTTCTTCCCTTTATTTGCATGCTAAAATGTCACACTAATAATAAGTGGATGCACATCATTTCTAAACTTAACATGAACAATGAACACAATGGACCATCTTTCGGATCTTGATTTTGTGCAGCGCATTAAGATATAAAAGATTTAACCAAAGTTAACCAAACAAATCGAACTGACCAAGTATTAAATATATAAAACAGATAATATAAAAACAGTTAATCATTTACATAGAAGTTTAAGAGCTGAGATTAATGTTAAACTTTAATGTTTTAAATATAACATTTTGAATACAGAAATTTTTAATGATTTCTATAACTGAGAGGACCTGCCAGCCACCTGCTCCTATATTTTTTTTCTCTGATTTAGCAAAGCGCACACGATCTTCCTATTACAATTATTCTAATTTTTAGTTTTGCATGATAATATGATGAATGGATGGTTCATTTTAACAGCTGATCTTCACATCGCTGCACACTTATATAGGCTTAATCACTCTTGCTTTTAAGCCAAATCCATGCTGAAAAAAATAACGTTTACTGACATCTGGACGTGGCCATATATGTATAAACTCGCAGTATCTGAGGTGACGGAGAGGACGTTGCGGGCGCATCAGGTGCAATCATCAAAATATTTTTAAAAGGAAGCTGGCACCACGGTCCTGACCACATATCTCAGGTTCAGATTTTAGAAAATGTAGTTAATGTTTACATCATTATTGATTTATCTCATCCACCCGCGACCCACCCACGAGTAATTAGAATGTTTTTTTTATTACCAGACCCGCGAATATAACCACCCTCCGTGCGTCACTGTCTCCGAGCGAGGCGGAGTAATCGCAAAGCTGCATTGTTAGTGAGAGCCTTCTCCACCCCACGGACAGAGTGAAATTCTCCGACTCCAATACAGGAAAAATAAAACAGAACTAATAACACTGGGACTAATACGTTAGCAAGCTGCTGATCGTTTTCGACTACAGTCTTTAAACTTAACTGCAAGCAAACCTTTAACCAGCCGTAGCATTATGCCAGTTCCCAACAGTTCTATGCTTTTCTTTCACTAGATGAAAGCAACACTTCCTAGTTTACTAGTAATATATAGTAAATATATGACCATAGAACAGAATTTAAGCCTTACATTTATCTCTCAGAACTGTTACCGAATCTTACAAAAGTTTTGACTTGGGGTCCTTCACAGCAGCATGTTGCGCCTCACCAATAACACGGGGCTGCCCGTAGACGTGCCTGACTTTAAAACGTCCGATGCTGATATATTAAAAAATGGCAAATATCGGCCCGATATATCGGTCGACCTCTAGTGAAATGTACGCGTCGCATTACACCTCACATCCAAATGTCACATGTCTTTATGGGTTGTGTGTAAAGCATGCACAGATTCCGGAAAACAACTGTGAATGAACCAAATGAAACAATTCCGGAACAAATCATGGGACACGTTATCCGTGTATTTTCCGGAATGGCTGTGTGAAAGAGGCTGAAGCTGACATGCCACTGGTGTTTTATATTAACGTTGTTCGGAAGCCTGTGCAATGATGTAGTTTCCTGACATCTATTGACTGAACAGGGTTTTCTCCACTTGTTTTCGTGTTGTTGTTGCTCAGCTATAAAATGTTGTTGGGGGTTTGACAAAAGGAGGGTGGGACGGTGGTTGGTGTTCGGGGAAGTCACAGCGGCTCGTGAAGAGGAACAGCTACTTTAAGCAGGCTGTGTGCCTTTTACTGTGGATTGACTGTTTTGAAACTTATATGGTAGTTGCACAGCCCCTAGACCTCAGTTATCATGAAAAAAGCCAGGAAATTTCGATTTTGACAATATGGGACCTTTAAGCATCACAACTATTTTCAACATTGATTATAAATTGGCATATTAGAATGATTTCTGAAGGACGGTGTGACACTGAAGACTGGAGTAATGATGCTGACAATTCGGCTTTAATTACAGATATAAGTTAATTTTTAATGTATATTTGAATAATAGAAAAACGTTGTTTTACATTGTAATAATGTTTCACAATATTAAATTTTTTTCTGTATTTTTGATCTTTAAAAAACTTACAAATCTTACTGATCCCAAACTTTTGAGCTATATATACACATAGCTTTACAGTTTTGGGGAACTGATTTCATAGGGTCCTATGACACCCTTATGAACCATAGTTTGTGAAACACTGATGTAGACGATACATTAAATTAAAGTCATATTGTCTTATTATAACCAAATGAATGTACACAATAGTTCAGATCAGACCTACCTGTGCTACAGTAAAAGAAATGAGGCACAGGGCAGGATGCTTCCTCAATTGTACCAAAATAATTATTTGCAACAGCACAGTTTCCATTCAACAGAGCAAATGTCTGAGTAGTGAGTTTGGTTGAGGAAGTAACATTGGCCTGATCTGACCACTTCCAGGTGTCTCTGTACAATCCGATCCAGGCTGTAAAATCTATTAGTTGGACTATCTGGTCATTGTCAGCTTGACTCCTAATGGTAGCCAGGTCTGTATAATGTTCTCTGCAGAACTTCCGAGCATCATGCCATGTCTTCATAGTTTTGATAAAAGTAATTTTCTGCGTTGCATTTGTACTTTCTGTGAAAATACACAAATAGAGTCAAGAAGTTAAAACCAAATGAATTATTCAAAAATGTCAACTTTTGCAGTTGCCCCCCCTGTGGTTAGTTATGGAATCCTCGACAGCCCCGCTGCAACTGCTTTAGCCAATCTCAGGCCCGGTTGTACTGGGGAACTAGACGGTGCAATGTAACCCTCAAACAAAAGCAAAGCAATTAAAGATCTGCCAAACTATCCAACGTGTTTTTGCAGCGTTGAGCAATGTAGCCAATCATAGACATATCTGTTGTTTCTGAACAATTAGAAACACTTGTCAGAATTCACTCACCGCTGAAAGCGCCAATCGGTTTTTATGAAGTGCCGTTTTGTGCGCTTGTGAATCATCTTATGAGTGTAGACGCGATGTAAATACAAGATTAATTGTATAGTTTAGAGAGCTTTATTAATCATAATGTAACTTTGTGAGATCTCTATGAACTAAGATTAGTGACGCTTTTAGTGATACTGTAAGTGGAGCATAAGTGCACTTTCCAGGCTATAATCCAGAGTTGCTCAACCCTGTTCCTGGAGATCTACCTACCTGCAGATTTTTGTTCCATGCCTGCTCCAACACAGCTGTCTGTAATTATCAAGTGCTACCTAAGAGATTAATTAGCTGGTTTAGGTGTGTTTCTTCAGGGTTGGAGCTGAACTTTGCAGGATAGTAGATCTCCAGGAACAGGGTTGGGCACCCCTGCTATAATCCATTCAGAATTTGTATGAAACTTTAGTTTTTCGGCACATACATGCTGATATGTTTGCCTTCTCAAATCATCAGGACTTGCCCAAAATGAAATCTATAGATATAAAACAATGGTAGTTTAAACGTTACAGATAAATGTGCGCTATTAGGCGCATAGTTTGTGCAGAAAGTGGAAGCTAAAGCTTGCAGGACATCGAGGCGACAGCGCAACCACTTGCATTTTTTTCATTGGAAGTAATTTAAAATTATCCGTCATTTTTGCTCACAAAGTAATACATCAAAAAAAGGTCACAGCATTTTTATAAAATAAAGAAAACAAAAATGATGCGCTTTCTGCCGTCTGGTTCTTGAACAGGAGTGCTTAACAAAAATGAAGCGAAATGCATGCCTCACAGACATAATAAATACATTTATAGAAAGCTTTAAATTATTACTTAATAAAAAAAAATCGAAAACAAAAACTCTTTCTCTCTAAAGGCGCATCCAAAAAGGAGATTGCGAGTCAGGATCTTTGCGACACTGACTGAGAATACACAAATTTATTAATAAATAATTCATTTATGTCCTTACTCTTTCCTCGACACATTCATTGTTATTTATTTTTGCCGGAGCTTGGGGTAAGTTTTAGCCTATTGTGTGCACCTGAACGCAGATTCAGCTGCGCTGAAGCACACTAAACGCCGTCCGAGTCGGTCTCGAAAGTGAAAGCGAAAGTGAAGTTTCGCGTTGTTTCCACCAGCGCAGCATTTTTTTCTTCACCATAATTGATGGATGTCTAAAATATAAAATTAAGGAGAAGCCTAAAACAGGCCCGATGCCGGCCCGGGTCTGAACTATGACGTGAAAATTGGCCTATTGGCTTGGGCTAAAATGCAGCGCTTTAACTGACTGCTTTGATGTGCTGCAATACGGTAGGGCACTGTTTTAATGCTTACATCCCAATTTCCCCCCCCCCCCCGACTCAAGAGTCAAATGTCACCCATGAGTAGAAATATAAGAGAGTGGGCAATGTACTTGACTGTACCAATATGTTTACCTACAATGCTGAACCGTCAGTGAAGAAAAAAAAAAAATCATTGTTTGAAATTGCAGACTGAATATGATTAGATTAATAGACTGAACTCATTGTGGATTCTACTGTTCGAACTAGTATAGTCCGATTCACAAACAAATGACTCATTGAATCTTTCATTTCATTTGGCTTCCCAACATCTGAACTGCAAGCTATTATTCCATTCAGCATTTTCTATGTTGAAATAAAGTGAGGTTTACAGAATCCTTGTTAACTTTATAGTTTTACCTTTTTTGTCCAAAACTTAACCTTTTTGACAGGGTTATTATAGTTAACTAAAACTGAATTAAACTAAAAGACTTGAAAAACAATACATGTTAACTGAAATAAATGAATTATGTACTTCTGCTAGTTTTCAAGACAACATTCCCGATTTTCATTTAGTTGAAAAAACTAGTTTAGAATGCAATCTAAGGTTTTAGTTTATCTTGATGTACAAAAACAAATAAAACTGGAAAAAAGCTATATAGACATTTAAAAAAATTTTTTATAAAAATAAAAACTCAGACAACAACAACCAAAACATGAAAACAGAAAATATTCAAACAAAAGTTATAACAGCATCATAGTGATTAATGATGTAAATTTTCACCCATCTGTATATTAGTCTACATTCATAGACTGAATTAATAAGTCATCAGTAAAGAGAGATTATATGTGTTTCTTACCATCGTAACAGATGAAAAAATATAAACTGTTGCTGGACATATCATACCAGGCTCCACTAGTCCCTATTATAGCACTCTCCTCTCCATAACCGTAGTTATTTGGCTGGTCTAAAGCCCAGGACTGGAACACCGGTTTCTCTTCGTTATAAGACCAGCGCCAGCTGTTGATGTCGTCGTACAGTCCGATCCAGGCGTAGCCAGAAAACTGATTTTCATTTGCAGCTTCTCTCAGCCTTTTCCAGTTTTCATTACTCTGAACGGTGGCCAGGTCAATATGGTGTTTCCTGTAGTAAGTCTGGGCATCTGTCCACGTCATCAACTGCTTGATCAGAATATAGTCTTGCTCTATACACAGAGTTAATGACAGGAGTCCTGCGAGAGAATACACTCATCTTATTATTTTTCCTTCTTAAAGTTTCCATTTGGCTGGCTTTATTTCTCTGTGTTCTTGTTTTTATTCTGTCGTTTCAATACTGTAATTTCTATATTCGATACAGTACTGTAAAACAACGTGTCAAAAAAACTCTAGTTTAACTTTATGAATTAAAAGGTTGCTGTTTGGAGTTGATTTGTGAACAAAAGTTATTATTTTTAATTATATTGTTATTATTAGTTTGAGCTAATATAGAATTATATTAAGTTGTAATACAAGTGCACTTCAAAATAAAATGTTCCTTATATTATTTTAGTTTACTTTAGTAAAATTACAATATGTCTTATATCTTATTTTCTTCATTTCTGCATTTGAGTCAAACTCTCAATCATGGCTCAGTGCAAATGTAGTATTATACAGACATTATCAAACCTATAAGACAAGTGAAGTCTGTAATAAAATAAGAACAAATAAGCAAAGTACAACAAATGGCACAAATAAATACGATAGAACAAATGTTTAAGTGGTAAGTGATTTTAATGTTTTGCATAATGTTGTACCTGAAAGAAAAAGCAGCCAAATTTGGTCCATCACTTTGCCAGTAGTTTTTGTTTCTGGAAAAATCCAAAAATACCTAAATTAGTTCATTGATATACCATCTGCATAGTTGAGGAATTGGCATCACTGTTTTTTTAAGGTTACATTTATGCATTTGTGTAAGGAAAAAAAAATGCATAAAATGCCAAAGTATTATTTTGTTAGCAACAATATGATGTGAAAAGTACAGCATAATTAGTAATCCGCCGTTCATCCCTGATGAGTGAAAGAGAACTAACCTGTTAAACTGATGAAGTGCTGGTCTGCCTTCAGTGATGGTGACTTCTCAGATTGTTTCTCAAGTTCCTAATCTTGTGCTCTTTAAGTGGATTTGTTATGTTAAGAAGGGGATTTCACAGTCTGATATGCAAAGTGTGAACTTTTTTTTTTTTTTTAGGTTCCTTCTTAAGGTGTTTCGGTGGATCATCTTAGGAAACTCACTATCATATGATTCCTTGTTAAAATTTAAATTAGAAGTTAGACATTTAGACTGAATCTTTGGATGGCAGCCATCTATTATTGTAATCTCAAGAATATCACAAAGTCATTGTGCCATCTATATATTTATTAATTCCGTGTTTCTTGATTTAGTATCTGCATATAATGATCCCAGAACCCGACTGAAGATGTTCATTGGCGGATCATGCATAAATCATCTTTAAAACATTAGACAGATGATAGTAGTCATGATTTTCTAAGTAGTATAAGAGGCTGAGTGCATCTTTCACATAGTTTTGACCTGATTAAATAATAGAAATAAATTTATTTAAAGTGGGATGCTGTTACCTTAATTGTTTTGGGTGTGTAATCTTATTGTATCTTTATTTTTCATTTTAAATGCCCTTGTGGATCATGTAAATGCAAGTCTATGCAAAACACAGGGTCATCTCAGAAAGACGATACTTCATGTACAAACATTTACAGTTTTTATTCTGAAAATCTGCTTTTCTTTTAATCTGAAATTAACTTTACACTTTCACGTATGCATTTGGCCAACACTTCTGTCCAAACTGACTTGTGTTGCATTCAAGATGCACATTTACATTTGATCAGTTCTTGCATTAACTGGAGAAAATCGCACGCTTGCTCAGAGCCACATAATTTGATCATGCGTTTGGTTTCTTTGTTGGTTGTCAGCTGTGTTTGTGATTTAGTAGAGTATGTTTTTCAGATCATGACAAATTGAATGCCTTTGTTGACACTTTAGCAGTTATTTCCCTATGCAAATGTTAGTAGGCTTGTGCTTGACCCTATTCTTGTAAATTTAGAGTACAGAAACAACAACATAATAGCATTTTATTAAAAGAGATGTTATATTTATTCATTTAAAATTATAGACATAATACTATAAATGTTATGGTAATGACACACACAAAAAAAGATTACAGAAAAGTCAGCTTGTGTTGTTTCTTTGGTTTTATTTAGTGCCACTTTCATGTGAGTGGTGTAACAGTCTGAGGTCACATTTTCATTTACATAAATTAGAAAAATTTGCTATAAACTTAAACCTCATAATGTATGTAGGTCCATTTTAGACACTGAAAATATATAAATAAAAATAAATGCAATGTTTGTAGTAAGGGAGGGAATGAAACTGCCTCATTGCATGCATTGTCTTTCTACAACAACTGATGAATGAGGTCAACAAAATGTACAAACCTGCAGAAATACAAGTCTTACTGCAGGAGTGAAAGCAAAACTCTCTAGGAACGAATTTGCCTACGCCTGGTCTATATAAATAAATTAAGCTATATATGATGTTTAACTATAGAAATTTCAACTTGTGTTGTATCAAATCAGGAAAATACCATTACAGATGTTGTAATTTAGTTTTTTTTTTCAGTATGTTTTTGATTGTTAACTCATTTCGCTAACTCACCTGTGTTGGCATGATTAGAGATTATTTGCTTCTTGTCTTTGAATAAAGTGTCCTTGTGAAGGTCAAGATGGAAATCAGTGTGCACATGCGTTTATCTGCTTTAAAAAATAGACAATGCAGTGTGCAGGAATAAATGTATTCAATATAATTCATCAAGTTCACCCAATATTTCACCCCAAAATCATTGTGTTGGAGTCCCCTGCAACTGTTTTAAATGCATCTAAGGTAAAAAAAAAAAAATGTCACAACTTTGTACATTTTCTATGAAATATATACATTTATACATAGTTATTTGTCAGTGATTACGAAACTGATCATTCTAATCAGTTTTAAGCATAATGTATGTAAATCCCTCCCCTTAGTAAGCATACTATGTTCTGATTGGTCAGCTGGTCCGTCTGTTATGATGCTGACATATTATTGTAGCACAGTTTGTGGTGAGTACAAAAAAAAATACATGTTGGCCAATAGTATGGTATAAGTAGCTGAAGCAAGCACAAATGTAAGGGCATGTCAAAACATCTCAAGCGCCCCAAAATCACCTCAAGGTTAATACTTACAGACACTAGTCTACATAGTGGAAAAAACTTATTTGATCCCCTGCTGATTTTGTACATTTGCCCACTGACAAAAGAATGATCAGTCTATAATTTTAATGGTAGGTTTATTTGAACAGTGAAAAAAAAAAAAAAAAATCCAGAAAATTACATAGCTGACGTTACATAGCTCCAACCATGGTCTCTTTGATGCAGTGCAGTTGTCCTGTCCCCTCAGCAGAACCCCCCCCCCCCCCTCCCCAAAGCATAATGTTTCCAGCTTCATGTTTGTCGGTGTGGCTGGTGTTTTTTCCTCCTCCTCCAAAGATGGCGAGTTGTGTTGATGCCAAAGAGCAGGATTTTGGTCTCATCTGAACACAACACTTTCACCCAGTTCTCCTCTGAATCATTCAGAAGTTCATTGGCAAACTTCAGTCAGGCCTGTACATGTGCTTTCTTGAGCAGGGGGACCTTGCGGACGCTGCAGGATTTCAGTCCTTCATGTCGTAGTGTGTTACCAATTGTTTTCTTGGTGACTATGGTCCAGCTGCCTTGAGATCATTGACAAGATCCTCCCGTGTAGTTCTGGGCTGATTCCTCACCGTTCTCATGATCATTATAACTCCACGAGGTGAGATCTTGCATTGAGCCCGTTTTGTGTTTCTTCAATTTGCGAATAATCACACCAACTGTTGTCATCTTCTCATCAGGCTGCTTGGCGATGGTCTTGTAGCTCATTCCAGTCTTGTGTAGGTCTACAATCTTGTCCGTGACATCCTTGGACAGCTCTTTGGTCTTGGCCATGGTGGAGAGTGCTCCTAATCTCAGCTCCTTACCTGTATAAAAGACACCTGGGGTCCGTTCTTCGTACCTCGCTAACTAAGTTAGCTGGATTTGATTGTTGACGATTTTGCGTGATCTTGGATCGCTCGGTTCTTCGAAGCTCATCCGGGACTTGCTGTCATAGCAACAGCTCTGCAAGCTTAAACCTGCTCTGGAGCAGGTTTATTTCATGTAAACAGGATTTAGGCTGCGCTCCTGGCGGGTTATGATTGGTTGAAATGGCGAGGTCACATCTGATTGGTTAAAGAGCACGACTAACGCGGACTGACTCACGTGGGAAAAGAAAAGTATCTTGCAAGAAAGTGTATATATATGACAGGTTCCAAAAAATATTTGGCAGCACAACTGTTGATATTATCCAACATTGATCATTCTAATAATAAATCAGCATATTAGAATGATTCCTGAAGGATCGTGTGACACTTAAGACTGGAGTAACAGCTGATAAAAATTCAGCTTTTTATCACAGGAATAAATTCTATTTCAAAGTATGTTAAAATATATATAAAAAAAAACAAAAACATTATTTTATTTTGTAAAAACAATTTGCAATATTACTGTTTTTTCTGTATTTTTAATCAAATAAATGCAGTCTTGATGAGCATAAGAGACTTCTTTAAAGACTACAAGTCTTACTGACCCCAAACTTTTGAACGGTAGTGTATAAAAAAATAAAAATATAAATAAAATAACATATCAAGGAAAAAACATGTAACATGGGCAGCATTAACGCGTTTAATTTGTTCACTACTTTTTGCCAGCCCTCTCTCCTTGCTTTTCCAGCCTTTGCAGTATTCCCTTGCGTTTTAATTAAACTCTGAAACTCCTGAAATCCCTCAATCAAGAGTTCTTGCTCTGCTGCAGAAAAATACTGAGCTCGCTCCTTCGTCATGTTCGCCGACCAATCAAAGCGTTGCCGATCAGTGTTTCTACTATCGATACGTAGCCCCTTTTAAGCCACCCAGTGATCTCAAATAACTTCATCCAGCTATACTAATCATCAACAACAGGTGCGTTCGGAGAACCGGAATAGTGAGCTCATAGTTAGCGTGATGATTTGATCTTGGATGTGTCATTTGATCCTGGATGTAGTAAGCGAGGTACGAAGAACGGACCCTTGGGACCCAGAAATCATACTGATCGACAGGGGATCAAATACTTGTTTCACTCATTAAAATGCAAATCAATTCATAACTTTTTTTAAATGCATTTTCCTGGATTTTTTTGTTATTCTGTCTCTAACATTTCAAATAAATCTACCATTAAATATATAGAATTATAGAAATTATTGTTTGTTTCGACGTTGTGTCGATTGATACAACACTAGATGTCGCTCAAAGTACCTCTGATATCTTTGAGAAAAGGCCAATGAAATTAGGGTGTGCAGAGTTTGCATAGCTGGCCACGCCAAGGACCTCCAGGTATAAATAGGCCAATGTGCGATCTGCTCATGTGTTCTATTCTTCAGAGCTGAATGCAGCGGCTCTTCGCGAGAAGCAGCATCACTCACCTCTTCGTCGTTGGATCTGAGGCACCAGTACCAGTCTCTCCCTTCTCAGACTCAGCTTGCTGCAGTAAGAGCCCCCTGAGTGTTTCCTAAAAGAGCTGACACGGTTGGATTGTGTGTTTCATTATGCCTTTCCATCAGTGTCCTTCTGGTTGTGGTTTCTACCAGCACGATCATTGTCTGCAGTGCTTGGGGAGTTTGTTTTGTGCTCTGCACAAAACCGGGGAGCAGGTGGGGGGTTAACAGGTGTGACGTTAACAGAGTATGTGCCATGTCCATCTCGGGATTCGGGTATGAAGCCAGTGCTGTAGCAGTCTCATGTGCATCAACTCAACGGTGTGACCCGTTATGCTATGTGCCCCAGGAGTCTCTGGAAGTTTCGTAGAGGGACCACTGTTCTGCGCTTGAGTGTTCTCATGCAGTTTAGCACTGACTGAGCACAGCGCTGTGACAGGCGTGCAGTCATAACGTCTAGGTTACGTAGGTAACCCTCGTTTCCTGAAGGAGGGAACGGAGACGTTACATGGGAATTCGCTTAGAATCCAATCATATCTGAGCCTTATACAAAAGGGCAATGAAAATTGGTGAGTGGCATTTGCCAGTCAGACAGGTTCTTCGCTGAGGAGCCGGGTTGAGCCGGCGTCAGCGCGACAACAGGGACGTGGCAGGGGATGTAACGTCTCCGTTCCCTCCTTCAGGGAACGAGGGTTACCTACGTAACCTAGACGTTCCCCTTCAGTCGAATCACTTCGACGTTACATGGGAACTGACCCTATGGAACAAGCCACGTCCCTGCGCCGCGTTACGCAACGACCACGTGCCGGCAGGCGGACGTGTCAACAGGCGGACGTTAACGTAACCTTCCCAACGCCCTGGGGCCCGAGAAGGGGGGTCCCCAGGGATGCCAGAAACTGAAGCAGGGGTTGGGGGGGCGGAGACATGAATTCTGATCTTGTGAAAAAAAGAAATTCAATATATCCGTAAGGGGTTTAGGGATATACGAGGAAAACAGAGGCCTTCTGGTTGACCACTGGAGAAATATAAGAAAAAGGAGACCCGGCAGGAGCACAGTCAAGAGCTACTCCGCATCTAGCCCAGACTGCGGGGCATGGAGGACCCAGGTTCGCCGGAGGGAACATACTGGGAGATAGCGCACGGATCCACGAGGGAATGGCGCAGCAAGCCGACACTAGCCGTCCTCCCGATCACCTGTCAGAACTCGGGAGGAAACGGCCTCTAAGCGAAGGTTGTAAAACCTGGCGAAGGTATTTGGTGTCGCCCAGCCGGCAGCTCTGCAGATGTCCGCTAATGAGGCGCCATGTGCCAACGCATAGGAAGATGCAACACTCCGTGTGGAGTGGGCATGCAAACCTAAGGGGCAAGGCTCTCCCTGATATAAGTAGGACAGGGAGATGGCTTCTACCACCCAATGCTCCAACCTCTGCTTGGAGACAGCATTTCCTTTCTGCTGACCTCCGAAGCAGACAAAGAGCTGCTCAGAGCGTCTGAAGTGCCGAGTGCGGTCTACGTAAGTGCGCAGAGCACGGGCTGGGCACAACGAAGCTATAGCTGGGTCTGCCTCCTCCAAGGGCAGAGCTTGCAGGTTCACCACCTGATCGCGGAAAGGCGTGGTGGGAATCTTGGGCACGTAACCGGGCAGGGGTCTCAGGATGACGTGAGAATCGCCGGGCCCGAACTCAAGGCACGCTTCGTCGACAGAGAAAGCTTGCAGATCCCCCACCCTCTTGATGGAGGCCAACGCGGTCAGGAGCGCTGTCTTTAAAGACAGAAATTTAAGCTCAACTGAGGCGAGGGGCTCGAAGGGAGGTCCCCGCAGGCCCTGGAGGGCGACGGAGAGGTCCCAAGAGGGTACGAGGCGCGGTCTGGGAGGGTTAATCCTCCTAGCGCCTCTGAGGAATCTCACGACCAGAGGGTGCTTACCTAGGGATGATCCATCCACTGCATCGTGATGTGCTGCAATAGCGGCAACATACACTTTGAGAGTCGAAGGGGACAGCCTGCGCTCCAACTTCTCTTGCAGGAAGGAAAGCACTACTGCAATCGTGCATCTCTGTGGGTCTTGTCCTCGTGAGGAACACCAGTCGACGAACAGACCCCACCTCAGTGCGTACGCCTGCCTTGTAGAGGGGGCTCGGGACTGAGTGATGGTCTCTATCACGGCCTGAGGAAGGCCGGCGAGGTCTGTAGCGTCCCGTCCAGGAGCCAGACGTGCAGGTACCATAGATGTACGTGGGTGCCAGATTGTGCCCATCCCCTGAGAAAGAAGGTCCTTCCTCAAGGGGATTTTCCAGGGAGGGGCTGCCGCGAGGGAAATAAGTTCTGGGAACCAGGTCCTGGCAGGCCAGTATGGGGCGACCAGGAGAACCTGCTCCTCGTCCTCCCTGATCTTGCACAGGGTCTGTGCAAGGAGGCTCACTGGGGGAAAGGCGTACTTGGGCCCCGGAGGCCAGCTGTGAGCCAGAGCGTCCCTGCCGAGGGATACCTCGTTGAGGGAGAAGAACTGCTGGCAGTGGGAGGATTCGGGGGAGGCAAACAGATCTATCTGGGCCTCCCCGAAATGACTCCAAATCAGCTGGATAGTCTCGGGGTGGAGTCGCCATTCTCTAAGGAGGGTGGACTGCCGTGAGAGCTGATCGGCTGCACGGTTGAGTTCCCCCGGAATGTGAATGGCTCGTAGCGATCTCAGCCACGTTTGACTCCAGAGGAGCAGACGGCGGGCGAGTTGTGACAAGCGACGGGAGCGGAGGCCGCCCTGGCGGTTGATGTAGGCCACAGTCGCAGTGCTGTCGGTACGCACAAGCACGTGCTTCTGACGCAACGTCGGTCGGAAGCGACGAAGGGCCAGAAGCACAGCCAGCAACTCGAGGCAATTGATATGCCACTGCAGTCGAGGTCCTGTCCAGGAGCCCGAAGCTGCTTGCCCGTTGCACACAGCACCCCAACCCGTGATGGAGGCATCCGTGTAAACCACGATGTGCCTGGACACCTGCCCCAGGGGTACTCCGGCCTGGAGAAAGGCAGGGTCTGACCACGGGCTGAATAGGCGGCGACACTGCGGGGAAACGCCAATCCGGAGTGTGCCACGGTGCCATGCCCGTCTCGGGACTCGGTCGTGTAGCCAGTGCTGAAGCGGTCTCATATGAAGCAAGCCCAGCGGCGTGACCGCGGCTGCAGCTGCCATATGCCCCAGGAGCCTCTGAAAAGTTTTTAGAGGAACCGCTGTCTTGTGTCTGAATAATTCTAGACATCTGAGCACCGACTGAGCGCGCTCGTTGGTGAGACGGGCTGTCATGGAGACCGAGTCCAGCTCCACACCGAGAAAAGAGATCCTCTGCACAGGGGAGAGTTTGCTCTTTTCTCGGTTGACCTGAAGGCCCAGACAGCTGAGGTGCTGAAGCACCAGGTCCCTCTGGTCGCATAACGCCTCTCGAGAGTGGGCTATCAGAAGTCAATCGTAGAGATAGTTGAGGATGCGGAAACCTGACAGCCAAAGAGGGGCCAGGGCCGCTTCCGCAACTTTGGTGAAAACGCGAGGAGAGAGGTACAGGCCGAATGGGAGAACTTTGTACTGGTATGCTCGACCCTCGAACGCAAACCGGAGAAAGGGCCTGTGGCGAGGAAGAATCGAGACATGAAAGTACGCATCCTTCAGGTCGATGGCTGCAAACCAATCCTGGGGACGAATGCATGAGAGCATGCACTTCGTCGTAAGCATCTTGAACGGCAGCCTGAGAAGGGACCGATTCAGGACTCTGAGATCCAGGATGGGTCTTAACCCACCACTCTTTTTGGGCACGATGAAGTAGGGACTGTAAAACCCTGACCTCATCTCAGCTGGAGGGACAAGCTCGATCGCATCCTTCGCCAGTAGGACTGCGACCTCTGCACGCAGGACAGCGGCGTGGGTGTCTGAATGGACACGAGTGTGAAGGACACCTCTGTATCTGGGCGGAGCTTTGGCGAACTGAATCGCATAGCCGAGACGTACCGTCCGTATCAACCACCGCGAGGGGCTGGGAAGCTGAAGCCAAGCTCCCAAGCGCCTCGACAGGGGTGTCAAGGGAACGTTGACCGACGTGACCGTGGTGGGGCAGCCTGGGGGGGGAACAGGGAGGGGAGACAAGCTGCTCTGAGCAGGGCCTACCTTCTTCCCAGGTTCCTGCGCTGGCGACAGACAGCTCCGTATCCGGCTCCGAGAGGGCATCCTGGTGCCGCCCGGAACGGGAACACGGGGCCGAGGCCCCGGAGGTGAAGGAAATTGCTCTTTTATTGAAGTTGTGGGTACCGCCGACCCGTGGGCCGGCGGCAGCGTTAAAGTGCACAACAACCCCCAGCCCTCCACCGGGAGCGGGGACGTAGATGTTTTCGTCCCCTGAAGAACAAACTTCTCCACCTCCGGGTTGCCCGCGTCAGGGACGTTTCGCGGCTCTTTTGCGGGTGTTCTTTGCAGGTCCCTGAGAGGCGGGCGGCGCCCTCGGCGACGAGCGGAGGGAGGCTGGGCCACTGGCGGCGGGATGGGTTTGTACTCGCGGCGGGGCAGGATGTGTTGGATGGCCTCCCTCTGCTTCTGGACTGCTGAGAACTGCTGGGCAAAGTCCTCAACAGTGTCGCCGAACAGGCCACTCTGGGAGATAGGAGCGTCAAGAAAGCGAGCCTTGTCGACGTCTGCCATCTGGGCCAGAGTGAGCCATAGTTGTCGCTCCTGGACCACGGCTGTGGACATCACCTGACCAAGGGAACGCGCCGTGACCTTCGTTGCCCGTAGGGCGAAGTCGGTGGCGGCGCGGAGTTCTTCCATAACCCCCTGGTCGGGACCACCCTCGTGCAGCTGTTTCAGAGCCTGGGCCTGATACACTTGGAGGATCGCCATAGCATGCAGGGCGGTGGCGGCCTGTCCAGCGGCGTGGTAAACGCGGGCCGCAAGGGCGGACGAGCGCTCGCACGCCCTGGACGGGAGATGCGGACGATCCCTCCAGGTGGCAGCGCCGCGTGGGCACAAGTGCACCGCCACAGCGCGCTCAACCCGGGGAATCGCTGCATACCCCCTGGCTGCCCCGCCATCGAGGGTGGCGAGGGGAGAGGAGCTGGGGCGGGGCCGTGATGAGAAGGGGGCCCGCCAGGACTTCGTCAGCTCCTCGTGCACCTCCGGGAAGAATGGGACCGAGGGAGAGCGTGATGGGGCCGTGGGGGCCCTCCCCAGGAACCAGTCATCCAGCCTAGAGGGATCGGCCGGGGGCGCCCGGGGCACCTCCAAACCGATCCCCCTGGCGGCCCAGAGAAGCATAGTCGATAGCTCGACGTCCACCTCAGACGGAGCGGCCACCTCTGCAGGGGGTCGCGCCGCCGAAGCGTCCGCCTCACCGACCGACTCTCCCTCTGATGCTGCGGTCGACATCTCATCCTCCGCAGGAGCACCGAAGGAGACGCTCAGCCCGCTGGGCGGGGATGCGTACTGCTTCGGGAACTCGACGGGACCATGCTGTGTGACAGAAGACCGCGGGGCTTTCTGGGCTGGCGGTGCGTTCTGCACGGTGACTGTTAAGTCCCCCCCGCGTCTCGCCGCGGTGGCCGAAAAGCATTGACGGCTTAACGACGGACCGCGGGAGGAAGACGGGGGGAGCCGCCTTGCGAACGAGCGGCGGGACTTCAGCATGGTCATGGTCATGCATTCGCAATGAATACATTCACCATCCATGAACGCTGCCTCAGCGTGCTCACTTCCCAAACACGTGAGGCAGTGATCATGTCCGTCCGCAGGAGGGAGGAAACTACCGCATCCTGAAGCGCACTGCCGAAAAGCCATTCTGAAAAGAACGTCTTTTTCAGCCGTGAGAAATTGCTCTTTTAGCTCCTGGTCTGCCCAGGGAAAAAGCCGCGGGGCGGCTGTGCACTCAACGGGACTTTCTCGCTGGTAAGCAGTGCGGCTGTAATGGCCGTGAAAACGGCAGCCCGCAGGAGATCGCTGACGGCTGCCAACGATAAGCTCTTTTAGTTTTTGGCAGCACGTCAGGAGAGAGAGCAGGAACTCTTTTTGAAGAACTCTTGTAGAAATTTAGAAGTCTCACAGAGAGAAACAGCAGGCTCAACATCAGAAAGGATCTGAAGCAAAGAAGCTGTCTGACTGGCGCATGACGTCGCTATTTATACCCGTATGTACGGGGCGTGGCGCGTCATGCAAATGCCACTCGCCAATTTTCATTGGCCTTTTGTATAAGGCTCAGATATGATTGGATTCTAAGCGAATTCCCATGTAACGTCGAAGTGATTCGACTGAAGGGGAACAGCCCAGTATCAGCCAAGAGATACTCTGCACTGGGAAGATTTGCTCTTTTCCCCAGTTGACCCGAAGTCCCAATCGAGCTAGGTGGTTGAAAACCATGTCCCTGTGGGAGCAAACCAATTTTCATGAGTGTGCTGTCGTTGAGGAGTTGAGAATGCATATTCCCACATCTCTGAGAGGGGCAAGGGCAGCCTCCGTGACCTTCTGAAAGACGCAAGGCGACAGGAACAGCTCAAAGGGAAGGACCTTGTGCTGAAACGATTGTCCCTCAAAGGCAAACCTTAGGAACGGCCTGCGTCTTGGAAGGATTGAAACAAATACGTGTCTTTCAGGTCTATTGCCACAAACCACAAACCTTGCTGCTTAACACACCTAGTAATGTGTTTGAGGATTAGGATTTTGAACAGGAGCTTGAGCAGGGCCAGATTCAAAATTCTCGAATCCAAGATTGTTCTGAGTCCACCATCCTTTCTGGGTACAGTGAAGTAGGGGCTGTAGAACCCTTTCTCTATTTTGGCTGACAGGACCATCTCTATCGCACCCTTCACAACAGTCTATACAGGGGGCTGTCTTTGGTGATGAGCAGACAGGAGTGCCATCTCTGGGCAGCAGGGCTCAGGACCACCACGGTGGACATCGCTCTTCCCAGAGCCTGCATCATGGCCTTCGAGATCACCCTCATAAAACCTTAGCCCATAGATGGTAAAAAAAAAAAGATGGACTGAGTGTCTCTGCTTCATTCTACTATAGAAAAGCCAAAACGTGTCAATATGGCTGCTGCCATCTTGGGGGAAATTACGTCATTTGGAGCCAGAGTCTTCACAGTAGAGGTTTGTTTGGAGCCAGAGTCTGCGCGGTTGTGTCATGAGGTGGGGCCACCGTGTCGAAGTCCAGCCCAAACCCCCGCAGACCCAATAACAAAATCACAATCATGACACCACACCCTGTTTTTATAGCATTAAATAACTACCTATAAGCAAACTTGTTAGAAAAACAAACACTTGATTCGGACATATATCAGCTACCTCACACAATGGAAAACTTCTTTGGAAGAAAAATTAAGTCAAGTGTAATTCAATTATTTAGTTTGGGCTCCTATTCCAAGGTCACCATAGCCACCAGATCCAGTCTGTATCCAGATCAGATGGTCACTGCAGTCCCCCGGATCCAGTCCGTACCAAGAGCAGATGGTGGATCAACACCTACAGCCGAATGTCAGCAGATACCGTGTCAACTAGATGAGCCCCAGAGACAGATCATCAGGAAAGAACTCCTACCCTAAACGCCCACTGGAACAAGGCCACGGGAACCAGATGAGTCCTCTCCAATTTGACTTGGATGCAATATGGAACTCTTGCATTATTATTGACATTTTATTTTCTTATTTTAATACTGTAAGGTCTTTTAATACTTGAAAGTCTTTCTAATGAGCTTTTCCAACAACTTACATGCCCTGGATAAGAGTCTAGGTTGATCCCACCACAAGGTGGCGCTGCTTGGACAAGATGCACTGTGAAGCGTCAACCCACCCGGGGAATCCCCGAAAACCCCCTCGCTGGACCCTTATCGAGGGAGACGAGAGAGGAACAGGTATACCATGTTTCATCTGAAAAAAGGCCTACAGTACCATGATTTCATCAGTACTTTGTGCATTTCTACTTATTCAGAGACGGCCACCATTTTGAGTGTCTGTCTGCAACTGAGACTTGCCCCACAAAGGCTTGCTTAGCCGAGGCGTCAGCATCATGTGGTTCACACTCTCCCTCTGATGCTGCAGTTTTTCATCCATGCTTCTTTTTTAGGGGCTCTTTAAAGATTGCTGTCGTAGCGACCAGGGGTACTCTCACAACACTTGGCTGTGTTGGCTTCTCACAGAGAGACACTGCATTCAGCTCAGAAGAATAGAACGCATAAGCAGATGCCTCACTGGCCTATTTATACCTGGATGTCCGGGGTGTGGCCAGCTATGCAAATTCTGCACACCTAATTTCATTGACCTTTTCTAAAAGGTATCAGAGGTGTTTGGGCTCCCAAGAGTGATCTCTAGTGTCATACATTCGACACAACGTTGAAGTGAATGTCAGAAAGGGAACTAAGAAATTCAAAAAAGTGTTAGGCTGTGCCCCGCGCTCCCCTATGTTTTGATTGAGAAGCTATAGCTTTCACGAATTAAAAAAATAAAATAAAACCACAAATAGGACACTTGTAAAATATTTTTTTTATACTGATTTATTCATTAATGTGCAATATGCTGTATATTTAACTAATTATGAGCTGTAAAAGATGTTTAGAATATATCACTATTTTGCTTTAGACCATCTACAAATGTTAAATCGTAAAGAAAAAAAGTTAAGAATATTTTATATTCCCCAAAAAAAATCGTCTTAAGAATATTCTTATCTTTTTACTTAAGATTGTTCTTAAGACAAAAATTAAGAAAATTCAAATTCTTGAAAAGAATCTTCTTAAAAACCACCATAAATAACTTTTTAAAGTTAGGATAGCCCGAGACTTGTCTTAAATTCCAAATAGTAAGAATTATTTAATACATTTTTTGGGTTATTTCAAATTAACTGTTATATTTAAGCATTGCAACACTACTAGCTACATATAATACATATTAGGACTGTTAATAGAGATGAGCACGAGTTCGCTGAAGTAACAGCAATGATTGATAATTTAAACAATGATCTGTCATAATTAGCCTACGTAAGACCCTACTTTTTGCCGACATCAAAACTTAGTAGCAACTCTACATAATCGAGTCAGATAGGGAGATTTGATTAAACATTTTTTATTTTACTTGGCCGATAAATACAACATAATCTTTGGCCGTATTTAGCACATATGTGCAGAACGCATTTGCTGTAGCAGCACACACACATACCTTAAGCGTTCATTCGGACGAGGGAACAAAAACAACACAAAAGTTAATAAAACTGATTGACAAAGCTTAAGACAGACCCTTTAAAAACACTAAAAGCATTAAAAGCATGAAGCCGAGCGCCAGCCAAGCTCGTGACGATAATGTGGGTGCTTGTGATTATGATAATCTGCAAAAACCACAAAAAAGACGTTTAAGTGTGTATAAATGTATCTACAGTCTAAGTTTTGAGAATGGCACAAATATTAGTTTTCACAAAGTTTGCTGCTAAACTGCTTTTAGATCTTTGTTTCAGTTGATTCTGTGATGTACTGAAATATAATTACAAGCACTTCATACGTTTCACAATTACATGACATTTATGCAAAGAGTCAGTATTTGCAGTGTTGGCCCTTCTTTTTCAGGACCTCTGCAATTGGACTGGGCATGCTCTCAATCAACTTCTGGGCCAAATCCTGACTGATAGCAAATCATTCTTTCATAATCACTTCTTGGAGTTTGTCAGAATTAGTGGGTTTTTGTTTGTCCACCCGCCTCTTGAGGATTGACCACAAGTTCTCAATGGGATTAAGATCTGGGGAGTTTCCAGGCCATGGACCCAAAATTTCAATGTTTTGGTCCCCGAGCCACTTAGTTATCACTTTTGGGTAACACTTTCTATGAAGCCCCTATTTATAATACATTATAAGAGTATTCTTAAGGCATTATAATGAATGCATAATGCATTATAAAAAACCTTATAATATGTTATATCATCTCATGAGTATTCATAAGAACAGTTTTAATGTATTATAATTTTTACTTATTTGTGGTTATAGCTTTTAAGAGTATGATTACCTACTCCATAGTTATAACATATTATAAGTCTCATATCTTGCCATGTTTCTCATGTCACTTTACTTAAAGCATACAAAGACCACTTATAAGTAATTATAATAATATTTCCCAAAGAACCCTAAGATCAAGCGTCAGATCAGATGAATGTGTGATGACACATTTGTAATATCAGTTTGATTATTTTGATGGTACCCTTTAGACAGCTTTTGATATGTAACTCTGAAACTGTATGTTGGCTAGCAGTAATTATTATTAGTAGTATGCTAAACATATGCTAACACTAAATTTTGATGTTTCCCCAAAAGACAAACTATTATATTATAAGTAACTTTAAAAGTACATGAACCTTCTATCTAGCCTAATCTTACCCTAAATCTAATTTAAAATATAATGTAAAAAATAAATGTAATATGATATAGTATAATATGATAAGTAGATTTAATATGATTTCCACTGTGTGTTATAAATAATCATAATAATAAAAGTTATAACCTCTAAAACTCAAGTATTATAATGTATTATAATTGTTGTTATGATTATTCATGAGATGATATAACATATAAGGTTTTTTATAATGCATTATGCATTCATTATAATGCCTTAGAAATAACCTTATAATGTATTATAAATAGGGGCTTCATAGAAAGTGTTACCCACTTTTGCTTTATGGCACGGTGCTCCATCGTGCTGGAAAATGCATTGTTCTTCACCAAACTGTTGTTGGATTGTTGGAAGAAGTTGCTGTTGGAGGGTGTTTTGGTACCATTCTTTATTCATGGCTGTGTTTTTGGGCAAAATTGTGAGTGAGCCCACTCCCTTGGATGAGAAGCAACCCCACACATGAATGGTCTCAGGATGCTTTACTGTTGGCATGACACAGGACTGATGATAGCGCTCACCTTTTCTTCTCCGGACAAGCCTTTTTCCAGATGCCCCAAACAATCAGAAAGAGGCTTCATCGAAGAATATGACTTTGCCACAGTCCTCAGCAGTCCATTCACCATACTTTTGCAGAAGTTCAATCCGTCCCTGGTGTTTTTTTTTTTTTTTGGAGAGAAGTGGCTTCTTTGCTGCCCTTCTTGACACCAGGCCATCTTCCAAAAGTCTTGGCCTCACTGTGTGTTCAGATGCGCTCACACCTGCCTGCTGCCATTCCTGAGCAAGCTCTGCACTGGTGGCACTCCGATCCCGCAGCTCAATCCTCTTTAGGAGACCATCCTGGAGCTTGCTGGACTTTCTTGGACGCCCTGAAGCCTTCTTAACAAGAATTGACCCTCTTTCCTTGAACTTCTTGATGATCCTATAAATTGTTGATTTAGGTGCAATCTTAGTAGCCACAATATCCTTGCCAGTAAAGCCATTTTTATGCAACGCAATGATGGCTGCACGCGTTTCTTTGCAGGTCACCATGGTTAACAATGGAAGAACAATGATTTCAAGCATCGCCCTCCTTTTAACATGTCAAATCTGCCATTCTAACCCAATCAGCCTGACATAAAGATCTCCAGCCTTGTGTTTGTCAACATTCTCACCTGAGTTAACAAGACGATTACTGAAATGATCTCAGCAGGTCCTTTAATGACAGCAATGAAATGCAGTGGGAAGTTATTTTTCGGGATTAAGTTCATTTTCAGGGCAAAGAAGGACTATGCAATTCATTTGATCACTCTTTATAACATTCTGGAGTAAATGCAAATTGCTATTATAAAAACATTTTTTTTTTTGTGTTACAAATTATGTAGGAAAATAATTTATGACAAGAGTTTCATAGATTAATTTATGACAAGAGTGCACCTCAAAAATCTACTTCATAACAGGAGTTCTGACCTTTTTCACAAACAGACTTTCTTGTTGCCTTTTTCCCTATTACACATTAGAAATAATAAAAAATGATATATCAGATGAAAACTAAAAATTTCTAAATTCATCCTTTGGAATGCCATTTTAAAATCAGACATTGAATTAACATGGAAAATGTAAAGATGTAAAATTAAATTCTTCATTTCATGTCTCTGTTCAAAAATGGGAGTAACAGTTAAGGGTTTAATGGATCGTCATGCTCATATATGGTTCCATTGCTCTGCTGGTCCATAAATCTGGCACGATCAAAGTACTCTTTCAATATTCAAAGTGCAAATAGAGACTGAATTTTCCAAGCATGATACAGAGCTATCTACACAACTACACAACTACTTATAGCCCACATACTAATAACAGCCTAGATATTTTATGTAGCTTACTTTGCGCACATTGGGGAGTTGCTCTATAATTGCAGGGTTTTAAATTGCTTTTGAATGCGCGTGCGGGTTTTACTTTTGGTTTCGTTTTAACGATTGCGCAAAATTTTCGGCGCCGCTGAGCGTGCAATTTACAATACAAGAGATTACTTTAACAAAACCATTTGAAAGTAGGTGGACACCAATGGGATTTTGAAAAGCGTGTTCCCGGTGGAAATTACGCCCCTGTGTGAGTGGAACTCTGCCGCTGAGTTATCATCTGATCTGAATGAATGCCGCATTGTACAGTATATTGAGACAGAGGCGCCATGAATTGCATCTGACAGAATGTGCGCTGAAGATGAAGTTTAAATGGTTATGTAATGTTGGAGAGAACGCCGAACCTGTCACTGCATCAGCTCACAGCAGTCTGTGCAGTAATTAGGCTAAATAAAATAAAATATAATTGGCTGAATCGTATAAATGCTGGATTAAGATCGTGAGGGGGGTCGAATCGATATTGCAATCTTTTAACGATTAATTGTGCAGCTCTAATCTGAACCATCTGATGAATATCTTCAGGAACAGGTCTGAGAACTGCTTTACATAGTTCAGTTCAGGAAACAAAAGATCAGACACAGCGCCCTCTAGAGACTCATCACACCTCCACTGGGAACACCAGCAGAAAAACTGGCATTATTTTGAGTAACAAATGGATTAGTCCATAAACAAAAGATTATTACATCAAATTAGACAGTAGGGCTGGGCGGTATATCGAGTTCTGGGGATATATCGATATGATTCCCCAACGCGATACGGGATTAACCAATATCGTTCATATCGATATGGCGCGTGCGCGTTCTGCGTGAAAACGAGGGCTTTAAAACGCCGCTAAAAAGCATTGACCCAAGATACGAGCTACAATCGCAAGTACTTTGCATCAGAAGCTCTGCCGCAAATGTACAGTGAGGTCAGAGGGAAGCTTTCCGAGCGGCTTGCAAAAGTGACTCATTTCGTACTAACAGCCGATTTATGGTCTAGCCCCGGGGTCGTCAACTGTGAGTGAAAAACGTTGATGTAAATGCATTATTTTGGGGTTAAATCGCAAAATATTGTAAATATATCTTTTTATACTGTATGTTTATACATATTTATGTTTTAAACCATGAAGGTGAGCCAATGGATATCACACAAGCAACGTGAAAACTGAGCAACAGCCTATAAAGCGAAAGTAAAAACAGCTCTTACAGCATCCGACGTGCACATTTTCTCAGAGACAATGATAGACGAATATACTTCATATGCTGATATTACACAATCATTTACTTCCCTAATATTTCTCTTGTGCGCCGAACACAGTGGGGAAAACATTAAAAGAAACGTATTTTGTGTAGGAAAGGGGGGTTGTTTTTGAAAGTCGGTGTTTAAAATAAAGCTCTCATTTTCATTGATGACTGCAGTATTGTAAGGGTTAAGAAAGTCTTAATTATGATTTCAGGTCGTCTTAAATTGGGGACTAAAAGGCAAGAATTGCGATGAAACTTTATAAGGCATAATATAAATTTGACATTATATAAATATGAGCGCTGCACATTTCACGTTCGGAGCTGTTTTTTGTGCCATTCTGACAGCGCCTCCTGCTGGAAGGCAATGATCTGACATTTTTAATCAGCTCGTATGTCGGCTGTTGTCAAAAAGATTAATGTAAAAAAAAAATCAATCCATGGTTTTAAGCAGCAAACACGTAGAGTTGTACATGTGAACTGATGGATCGACAAGATCATGTGTTATACAAATTTAAACAATTAAGGCAGTAAAATATATGCATTTGTTAATATAATACTTGATTGACAATGTTTGTTTAAATTTATTTAAGAATTGATACTTTTGACTCTTGAAGGCTGGAATGTGAAGTTTATCATTTAAGAAATCTTTTTTGTTTTGTGAAACCTGCATCTGAATTGTAAATCAAGCTTTTTACAGTCATTTTATTTATTTATTTTTGTTCAGGTCTTTAAAAAGGTATTCAAATGTCTAGAATTTAAGATAAAATATGCTGCAGATAACCTGGTCTCGCAAAAAACATAAATTGTTTTTTAATTTATAATTGTCCGGACCTCGGCTGGTGAGCATTGTTCATTACTGGACCTCGAGCCGTTTTAGTTGAAGACCCCTGGTCTATTTTTTTTTTTTTCATTTCTATTTTTTTTTCATAATTTGAAATATGTTGTGCAGCTTATAGTGTTAAGCAGGAGAAACAACCTGCACTGTATTTTATTTATCAAAGATTTTGTGCAGCTGTTTATTTGTAAACAGGGAGGGAAACCCCCGTGTTTTAATTATATTTTGCTCAAAAACTGTTTAATAACGTTTTAATAAAGGCTTTGACTCTTAAGTAACCATTTATGGAAAAATACCGGATATATATCGTATACCGTCATTCCTCCTAAAAATACCGAGATATGAATTTTTGCCCATATCGCCCAGCCCTATTAGACAGTATTTTCCTTTTGTAGTAAATCTGTAAATGATCATGTGTAGCGGTTGTCCCTCTGCAGTGTGTTGGGTTTTATGGGAATAAAATCTTTTTGCATTTGCACTACTCTGTCCGGTTTGCACTGTTTGCACTGTGCCATGTTCCCTTACTTGTATATTGTTTTTGTTTTTTATATATTATATGTATAATTGTATTTATTTGTATTTTTAAATTCCTACCTTTTGTATTTAATGTTACGTGTATGCACCTAGGGTCTGAGAGTAACGCAATTTCAACTCTCTGTATGTCCGGTACATATAGCAGAATTGACAATAAAGTTGACTTTGACTTTGACTGAAGAATTCTCCACACAAAGCTGTTTTTTGTCACGGGTGATTTAATCTTAGCGTCTGTATAGTTAAAACACAAACACACAGGCACTATCTGCGATGCTTGCTCTGCGTTGTCTTTTAATCACAAAATATGTATTAAGTGCAACAGGTAATTTTTGAACACATAGCATTTCACTTCTTAATATAAGATCCCTTATCTAAATAGAATGGAATATATATCTTTATATCATCAAATGCAGTATTAGCTGCTAATACTTTCGCACATGATGCACCCAATAACAGCACTCAAACTTTTTGACAGAAACGGTTTGACATAACATCATCATATTTGATCATTTAAACATGAAGTGCATAGCATCAAATGAACAGAGCTTGTCGAATCGTACCTCTCTCCTCTAATGGCATCACCAGAAAGAGGACGAGCCTTGATTGTGCCGCGATTTCCTTTTTTCACCTACATATGACGTCAGCCAACGTGCATACTGTGATTATTACCTTTAATAAGAGCTCACAATCTTCTTTGAAAATAAATTACCCTTATAACAAATAATAATTAAAAATAAAATACCATAGATAAATAAAATGTATAATCTGGTGTAACAATGTATCCCTGCTTCACCTGCAGGATAAAGATAAATACAGTATGTTGCAGCGCTTCTGTTGTCTTTTATTTTGTAAAAACATAATTATTATATTTTTTTTAATACAAAATCTGTTGCATTTTAAATTATTACATAATTCTTTAAACTAATGAAGTAACAAACACAACAAAGCAGAAAAATAAAAAGCTCATTAACAAAAAATATTTAAACAATGTAAGGACATTGAAAGGACTAAGGGAGCGTGTTAAATATTGTTTTTTAAATGAGTAAAAAAAAAAAACTTAGTGACAAATGATTTTTGTTGTGAATAATCCTGACAAGACTGTTACACTTAATGACATTTTAATGAATAGGGAATAGGGAAAAATGTATGATATTTATTTTTTTGCTCAGAACAAAAACGCAATTAAATTAAACAGAAATCATTTAAATATTTTTTTGGAATAGTATTACAGTTATTGTTTTTATGCTTCAACCCTTTTTATTACAAAGAACAGCCATAACCACAGATCATAGTTGAACACTACATTTATTGTAAATATTATAATATTACTGTAGTACAGTCACTGCAGTATATCTGAGCACTAAAACACATTATAGACTCGTTTTGTCATTTTTAGTGTGTGCGTTGATTCATGTTTATATGTGAATAAAAGCCAAAATTAAAACTGTTGTTGTGTAGACTGTCAGTAGAGAGAACAGAAACCTTTTAGATTTCATTAAAAATATGTTCATCTGTTATGGATTTCGGCATTTACATGCTCAGCTGAAAGGATTATTTCAGGTCTACTCTATCATTTTCAATCGAATCAAAATGTTTCAATCAGATGAGATCCAGTGGCCAAAGGCCTTTATCTATTGTTAATTAAGATAAACGTAACAGTAAAATTACAATGCTAAAACACGCTACCATTCACTAGCTCATATTTAGGCATTAATAGTTGACTAAATTAATAATTGCAAAATGAATATATGTAACTATTTGTACTATAAATTCTTAATCTAATCTAGTAATTCAGATATCTGTAACTAAGAATGAATGCATTAATTTGAGCTCAATTCCACTTCAAAGAACAAACACCAGCAGTGTTGGCTTCGCTACGTTTCTCTACAGTGCTGTTTTTCTGGAAGACTTTCCCGTCAGGTTGCGTCCTCCAGGTCAGTGTGACGTCCTGATCGCTCAGTGTCTGCTGCAACTAAACCACCGAAACAGCCTTCCATTAATCCCATGCAAAAAAAAAAAAAAAAAAATCCAAGTTTGAGGCATTTCAGTTCAAAATCTCTTAATTTTGATCATGACTTTATAAATCTTACAGAAAGAGCAGAAATGGTCAAAACTCTAAACTATATACGGTGAGGAAAAAATTATTCAATCCCCAGATTTTGTAAGTTTGCCGACTGACAAAGAAACAATCTTTCTATAATTTTAATGGTAGGTTTATTTGAACAGTGAGAGACAGAATAACAGCAAATAAACTAGAAGCGCATATTTCAAAAAAGTTATAAATTGATTAGCTTTTTAATGAGGGAAATAAGTATTTGATCCCCTATCGATCTCTCTTAAAGGGATTGCTCCTAATTTCAGTTTGTTATCTGGCTCCCAGGTGTCTTTTATTCAGGTCACGAACTGAGACCTAATCTGTAGATTAGAAAGACTCTTAAAGGGAGTGCTCATAATCTCTGTTACTGTATAAAAGACACCTGTCCACAGAATCAATCAATCAATCAATCAATCAATCAATCAATCAATCAATCAATCAATCAATCAATCAATCAATCAGATTCTGAACTCTCCAGCATGGCCAAGACCAAACAGCTGTCCAAGGATGTCAAGGACAAGATTATAGACCTACACAAGACTGGAAAGGGCTACAAGACCATCGCCAAGCAGCTTGGTGAGAACAGTTTATTAACAACTATTATTCGCAAATGGAAGAACACCATCCCCACCGTCAAACATGGAGCTGGAAACATTATGCTTTGGGGGTGTTTTTCTGCTAAGGGCCCAGGACAACTGCACCACATTAAAGGGATGATGGACGGGGCTATGTAACGTCAGGGCCAAGGCATTGAAAATGGGTCGTGGATGGGTATTCCAGCATGACAATGACTCAAAACACAAGGCCAAGGCAACAAGGGAGTGTCTCAAGAAGAAGCACATGAAGGTCCTGGAGTGGTCTAGCCAGTCTCCAGACCTTAATCCCAAAGAAAATCTGTGGAGGGAGCTGAAGGTTTGAGTTGCCAGTGGGACATCTCAGGAGTGGGACAAAATCCCTCCTGAGATGTGTGCAAACCTGCTGGACAACTACAAGAAACATCTGACCTCTGTGATTGACAACAAGGGTTTTGCTAAGTCATGTTTCATTTCACTGATTAAAATGCAATCAATTTATAACTTTTTTAAAATGTGTTTTTCTGTTGTTTTTTTTTTTGTTGTTTTTTTTGTCCTGTCTCTCAATGTTCAAATAAACCTACCATTAAAATTATAGACTGATCGTTTCTCTGTCAGTGGGCAGATGTACAAAATGAGCAGGGGATCAAATAATTATTTTCCTCAGTGTAAAAACTGACTGATATGGGTTTTTGTTCACTCTGGAGTAGGGCTGTGCAAAATATCGATACATCTAACTACCACGATAATTTCTTTTACGATAGTGTTTCGATAGTCCAACATCAAGTATCGATCCAAGTTGTGCCAAACGACCTCCTCCTCCGCTCCAGTAGATGTCGCTAACTCGCTATGAACAAAACGCTAAGCAGTACGGTATCAGAAGTAAGCAAGAGTGAGCATGGCGGAAAATATAAAATCGCCTGGCTGCACTTTGGTTTTAACACTATACCAGGGAGTACTGAATTGGACAAAAAAAAAAAAGCCATTTGTAAGCTTTGCAAATCCAGTGTTTCCCCTACCATTAGGGGGACGGCACCTCCCTCCTCCTTGAACGTCAAGTTCATTTTATTTTCGATATAACGCCAGATCACAATAGAAGTCATTCAATGTTATCTTTCCTATAGAACAGGGCTATACATTGTTCTTTTATTAAAGGCATTTACACAAAGGCATGTCATTTCTTTCTCTACATGGTCGCGCCTTTACAATGTCTCCTCCGCGAAAACACGGACGAATTGCGGACTCCATTCATAAAAACCGAATTTACTATAGCAAATCGTCGATTTTTGGATTAATAAATCAAGAGTTGGTCTGTCACTTAATTCAAATCGCGATATTGAATAGTGTCTGTGAAAACTGAAATGCAAAAACACCGTTTCAATATGAATCCTGCATGTTCCGTTTGCCTCTGTATGTATGAATGGCGGAGACGCGTACTACACGCATACTGAAGCACACGTGATGCTCCCGCTAATTTTTGGCCTTTGCATCTCACATGAACAGATAAACTCCAAAGCTGCTGTGAGTGTCACTTTTACCGCTTCATTTGAGAAAACTAGCATAATATCATACTGTACACACAGAAACTTCACGGCAACCTGTCAAAATAAAAGTACGTATGTAACAGAACAATACTAGTCTTGTATTACGTTTGTACAGTATAATGTAAGTGTTAATATATTCCTATTTAAATAATTTACATAAAACAATATATATGATAAAAAATAAATATTACAACAAGACTAACCACTTAATTGTAGAAAAAAACGACATTATTTGACTATTATTTAAACATTTTAAACTGAATATAATTTTTCTTCTATGTATTGATTTTAACAGTAAACCTCAATTTGTTTGCCAAAAATTAAAAGGGTTTATTTTTCATTTGATTAAAAATAAATAAATGTTTATGCTTTCATTTGATCATCAGAAAAATTTAAACACACAAGAATTTCTAAAAAAAAAAAAAAAAAGATTGTTCAAAATGTTAAAATAGAGAGATTTGGACTTATTTTTTCACTGAAATAAATGTTGTCGTTATTACACAAAGTAGGCTAAAGTGTTGGGAAAAAGTAACGTTGGCTACTCTGTTCAATCACACTGTGCAGTTCTAATGAATTGGAATAGATGGAAAATAAATTGGAATTGGAATTTTAATTCGTCTGCCGACTTTATCAAGTTTTCAATGTGACACGCATACTAATACAAACTACTGCAATATATCACAATATTTATTGTATCGCAATATATCATGATATATTGTACCGTGACCCATGTATCGTGATATGTATCGTATCGTGAGGCCCTTGCAATACACAGCCCTACTCTGGAGGGGAAATCTGATGATTTAATGATAAAATGAACCTTGTTAAAGACGAGATCCTTCAGTTCAGCTTCATCCACATTCTGACCGGATTTCACCTGAACTCGGATCACCTGCCTGTTCCTCCTGACTGTGGGAAAAGCACATTATGTAGTTTAGTTTTACTCTACCTTACCTTTTGAATCTTACCTTAATGAGAAAATGTCCTTTTATCTCGTTTTCAGTTAATTAGCATTTTAATTAAATTTAATTGAAAAATTTAATTGAATTTTCATCAGCTGTTACTCCAGTCTTAATAAATAACTCATTCTAATATGCTGATTTATTATTGGAATTATCAATGTTGGAAACAGTTGTTGTGCTGCCAAATATTAAAAAAAGAAAATTGAACATCACAACTGTTTTCAACATTGATAATAAATTGGCATATTAGTATGATTTCTGAAGGATTGTGTGACACTGAAGACTGGAGTAATAATGCTGACAATTCAGCTTTAATTACAGATATAAGTTCATTTTTATTGTATATTAGTATAATAGAAAAAAGTTGTTTTACATTGTAAAAATATTTCACAATATTGCATATTTTTCTGTATTTTTGATCTTTAAAAAAACATTAAAAAACTTACTGATCCCAAACATTTGAGAGCTATATACGTGTGTGTGTGTGTATATATATATATGTGTATATATATATATATGTATATATACATATATATATATATATATATATATATATATATATATATATATATATATATATATATATACACACACACATATATAGCGCTCAAATGTTTGGGATCAGTAAAATGAGGCAAGCGCTGCAGGGATGACGGAAGTATGGCCTTGAGACGCAGCATCTTGTTCCCTTCAGGGAACTAGGGTTATATACGTAACCCGAGACATTCCCTTCCAGGAACTTAGAGCTGCGTCGAAACACTATGGGAATGAGTATGCCCACGCCGCCATACTGAAGAAAAGTCCCTGCCCAAAATTAGGGCGAGAGAACGAAGGAGCCGGGAGTGGCTCAGAGAACTAGGCCATAGAACCTAGATCAACCCAAAATCTCTTGCAGGGAGAGTCCCGAGAAGAAGGCTTTTGAGGCAGAAACTCCATGGGTAGAGTGAGCCTTGACTTCCAAGCGGACTCATAGGCTACCGAGATGGCATCCACAATCCAGCGGCTTATGGAACGCTAAGCAGCAGGGCGACCTCTCCTAGGAGGGCCGTAACAGACCAAAATTTGGTCAGCCTTCCTCCACAAGGCAGTTCTGTGGACAATTAAGCTTCTGCTGGCCGGGCTCCCAGAAGGGAGGAGGATGAAAGGCCTGCAGTATGACGGGCCAAGGTGCAACTGTGGGGGACCTTAGGGAGGTATCCCATCTTGGATACAAGAATGCTTTGGCCATACCAGGCGCAAAGTCGAAAAAGAAGGGGCCTCTAAGAGGGCCTGAAGGTCCCCAGGGAGGCTTACACAAAGCTTCTAGCACCGCAGCCAGGTCCCAAGTAGGGACGAGAGCGTGTACAGGAGGCCTCAACCTGAGCGCACCGCAGAGGAAACGTGTAACTAAAGGGTGTCTGCCCACTGAGGAGCCACCGAGAGGGGCGTGGTAAGCTGCAATGGCTGCCAGGTAACCTTTAGGGTGGAGTGGGTCAACCCAGCGGAGAGACGGGCCTGTAAGAACTCCAGCACTGTACCAACTGGGCAGTTAACTAGATCAAACTGGCGGTCTCCACACCATAAAGTGAAGGGTCTCCACTTCAAGGCATACAGTTTCCTCGTCGAGGGAGCTCTGGACTGGAGGATGGTCTCAACATTCTCGATTGAGAGACCGGAAGTATTAACTTCCTGTTCCATAACCAGAGCCTGCTCAGGGCCCACAAGAATGGGAAAAACTCAGCTGAAGCGGGGAGGAGGAGTACCGAATGGATGCGGTAGCCCTTTTCTACAGTCTGCAGGACCCATTGAGACACATTTGGCAGTAGTTTCCATGCTGCCAAAGTGTTTACTAAGGGAATTAGCCCTCGAGGCTGACCTCTGGTGTAAGAGGAACAACTAACTTGGGGGCCTGAAGCGGCGGACCGGCAGGCAAGCACCCAGTTAGCTGTTCGAGGGACCTCCATGGAGATCACGAGCCTCCCGGTACCGCTACGATGTCGGGCGGTAGCCGAGAGACATGCTCGCTGGGGACCGCTGCGCCCTGAAACACCAGGGGTGGCAGGGTTGGCAGGGTTGGCAGAATGATCCCCTGAGGACACTGAGGATAGACGGGCACTGTAAGATGAGCTGTTAACCGCTCTTCCCCAGAGGGGACTGTCCCCATTAGCCCTGGGTCACAACCGTCAGGGCTTCTTAGCCGAGCCTCCTTATACAAGGAGCTGGTATGCGGGAAGCTGGAGCACGGTGAGGGAGGAACCGCTGAAATGCTGCCTCTTGACGACTGAGTCAACAGCTTCACCGAACAGACCAGAAGACACAAGCGGGGCGTCCAAAATGAAGACCCTGTTGTTTCTTTGATACTAGACAGGGTCGACCAAAGGTGCCTCTCCACAGCCACCATGGCTGCCGTTGACCTGCCTTCATCCAGTTCTTTGAGCAGGTCAGCTTGTTATGCCTGTAGCACCCCATGGTGCGTAGACCTTGCCCAACAGAGCTGACGTGGTTTTTAACGCTCTGGAGGTCAAGGTCGGAGCCTTCAACAACGTCGCCATTTTAGGGGACAGACAGCTCGCAAGCGTCTGTTCTACCCGGGGCATCGTCCTTTATGCGTGCTCAGACAGCCCCACCACATTTGCATAATGGGCGGCGGATGGGCTGTAGAGCCACAATGAATAGGGTTTTCCCCACGACCTCCACACCTCAGTCGGGGTAAAAAGGGAAGGCTCTGGCGAGGAGGTGGTGGCCGAGACCGCAGATAGCATTCATCCAATTGCTTCTCTGTGGCTCGGCTTATTTTTCAGCCGGCCACTTGAGATTTATAGTAGCAACAACATGAGTAACCACCTCCAAAGCCTTCCGGGAGCGGAGCACGCACATAGGCATGCGTTAACAATGCGGGCAACCAGTCCCCTCAAGGGCTGATGCCGCATGCCCCGCTCCAATACAGACAACATGGGAGCTGTGTGTATCCTCATCCATGATAAAACGAGTGCAAAGAGGAACACACAGCTTGAAATGCTGCTGCTTATAACATTCACCCTTTGGTTTGGACATTGACATGACAAACAATCACTCTCTAAAAAAGTTTGTGCAAACTGGCATGAAAAAACTGAGAGTGACATGCACAACACAGAGTGCTTGCTGAATGGCAGAAAGCTAACGCTGTTCTCAGCTTCCTGGTCGGTGATGTCATGACGCCGGTGACGTCTCGCGATTCCATTGGACTGATTACACGCATGATTCAGAGCGTGCTCACGCTGAAGGTGTTCCCATAGTGTTTTGATGCAGCTCAAGATCCTGGAAGGGCAGTAGCTTTACAATTTTGGGGAACTGATTTCATAGGGTCCTATGACACCCTTACTTTCCCTTAAGAACTGTAGTTAGTGAAACACTGATGTAGACAATAAATTAATGTCATATTGTCCTATTATAACCAAATGAATGTACACAATAGTTCAGATCAGACCTACCTGTGCTACAGTAGAAGAAATGAGGCACAGGGCAGGATGCTTCCTCAATTGTACCAAAATAATTATTTGCAACAGCACAGTTTCCATTCAACAGAGCAAATGTCTGAGTAGTGAGTTTGGTTGAGGAAGTAACATTGGCCCCATCTGACCACTTCCAGGTGTCTCTGTACAATCCAATCCAGGCTGGAAATGTTGCCAGTGTGGTTGCCTGGTCATTGTCAGCTTGACTCCTAATGGTAGCCAGGTCTGTATAATGTTCTCTGCAGAACTTCTGAGCATCATACCATGTCTTCCGAGTACTGATTAAAGTCATTTTCTGTGTTGCATTTGTACTTTCTGTGAAAATACACAAATAGAGTCAAGAAGTTAAAACCAAATGAATTATTCAAAAATGTCAACTTTATTATCATTCTCATTATTTACTTACAAGGACTTTTTAATATGCACTGTTTAAGTTGTTAACAAGAAAATACCATTTCCGTTTTTCTGCTTCAAAATTTCACATTTATTTTAATGTGTTACTTGCCATTTCCTTGTAATTTTTTTGTGAAATCTACGTATTGAATTAAGCATTAAAGTGAAATTTCTTCTTTTACAGTGCAGGTTTGAAATGACATGAGGGTCAGATATCTTGATTGTATTTTAGGGTGAGCTGTACCTTCATTCTCTCATTATAAGTTTTATTTTAGTTTTATTTTATAATTTGAGAGTTTGTCAAATATGGAAATGTAAATATATCATGGGCAGAACACTGTATCATTAACTGTCACGGTACACAGATCAGCTGTGTTCTCAGGTCTCGTGATCTGTGTTTTGTTGTGTTGTACGTCATGCTCACTCATCAGCTGCCAATCAGTCCCGCACCAGGTGCCGCTCATCATCACACTCTACTTATACTCACCGCTGTCTCTCTCCCATTGTCAGATGATTGTTCCCCGGACCTTTGCTGTGTGTGTCTCTGTGAGTTCGTGTTGGAGTCTGCGTTGGATGTCGTTCGTGTCTTCGTGTACTCTCTGTCTGGATTATTCACCACGCATCCCAGGACTCACCCGCTCAGGACTTCACAGCTCATCACGTCACGACCATCTAGCCCCTGCCTCGCCCATCCGAGAGATCGCACTCACCAGTTGTTTGTATCACTCACGTTTGTTCAATAAATCATCATTACCTGCATTTGCTTCCTCATCCTTTCCTGCACGTCACAGAATCATCTGACCCCATGGAAGCAGCAGGATCCCCTCAACCCACCACGGCGGATTTCATGCAAGCATGTATCTCTCGGATGGACAGCCAGGAACAGACTATGGGTCAGGCGATCCGTAGTCTCGCGGGGCAGGTGTCCGAGCTCGCTCAGCGGATTCAACACATGCAACTTCCCGCTGCGCCACCCACACCGCCCACGCCATCTGTTTCCCCACCACCATCCAGCGCTACTACGTCATCCGAGCCCCGCCTTCCCACCCCAGAACTCTACAACGGTGAGCCGAACTTCTGCCGAGCTTTCCTCACTAGATGTTCCATGCACTTTGCTCTGCAACCCCGTACTTTCGCTAGTGAGGAAAGCAAGGTAGCGTTCGTGCTCACCCTGCTGTCGGGGAGGGCGGCACTGTGGGGAACGGCGGTGTGGGAGAATCAAGATCCCTGTGTTGCCTCGTTCGTTACACTCTCCGCTGAGATGAAGAGGGTGTTTGACCGCGCGGTCGCGGGGAGAGAGGCCGCGCGAGTCTTGGCGGATCTCCGACAGGGGGAGAGATCCGTCGCTGATTATTCCATCGAGTTCCGCACCCTGGCGGCGGAGTGTAACTGGAACGAGGAGGCGCAGTGGGATATGTTCCTGCATGGGCTGGCTGATCGCGTCCAATGTGAAATTTACACCATGGACCTGCCCACCAGCCTCAACGGCCTTATTGACTTGGCTTTGCGGGTGGATTCTCGTCTCTCCCGAGCCGAGCGGCGGTGCTTACCCGCTCGGTTCCCCCCTGGGGAGGGAACACCTGCTCGAGCCAGCAGCAGTGACGCGGTCAGCCCTACCTACGATCACGAGCCTATGCAGGTGGGTCGAGCTCGGCTTTCTCGGGAGGAGAAGGAGAGGCGGAAGTCCCAGGGCCTTTGCTTATACTGTGGAGCCGCTGGACATTATGCTTACAACTGCCCGGTAAAAGGTCCAGCCCGGCAGTAAAACTGAGGCTACTGTCGGGTGGGATTTCCGCTGCGAAGACCTCATCCAGTGCTACCTCCACGCTCCTTCCGATTAGGCTCAGATGGTCAAACCAGGATCATCACTGTACTGCACTGTTGGACTCCGGGGCTGAAGGTAATTTTTTGGATTCTAGTTTTGCTCATCAGTTTCATGTTTCCCTTCTCCCCCTCACCAACAACATTGCCGTCCACGCACTCAATGGCCAGATTCTCCCTAACATCACACACATCACGGAACCCGTCACTCTCACTGTGTCTGGCAATCACAGTGAGAGCATCTCATTCTACATCCTGGACTCTCCCAATGCACCTGTTGTTTTAGGACATCCCTGGCTTATCAGACACAACCCTCGGATCGATTGGCAGCTGAAGTCGGTGACTGAGTGGAGCAATAAATGTTACGAGTCTTGTCTTGTGTCTGCCTGTCCGTCTGTTTCTAGTTCTGTGTTTCAGGAGAAGACAGTGGATCTGGGTAACGTGCCCGCGGAGTACCACGACCTGAAGGAAGTGTTCAGTAAGTCTCGGGCTGCTTCTCTCCCTCCTCACCGTCCCTATGACTGTGCGATAGAGTTACTGACAGGTACGTCTCCGGCGAAAGGCAAACTTTATTCACTCTCAGTTCCCGAGAGAGAGGCTATGGAGAAATATATTTCTGATTCTCTAGCAGCGGGGTTCATTCGACCCTCCTCCTCTCCAGCGGGGGCGGGGTTCTTTTTTGTGGGGAAGAAGGACGGATCTCTGCGACCTTGTATTGATTACCGGGGTTTGAATAATATTACGGTAAAGAATACCTATCCTTTGCCGCTAATATCTTCAGCCTTCGAGAGGTTGCAGGGAGCGTCCGTCTTCACGAAATTGGATTTAAGAAATGCTTATCATTTGGTCCGCATCAGGAGGGGAGATGAATGGAAGACTGCCTTTAATACCCCCAGGGGGCACTTTGAATACTTGGTCATGCCCTTCGGCTTGTCCAACTCCCCAGGGGTCTTTCAGGCACTCGTCAACGACGTGCTGCGAGACATGGTCGACCAGTTCATATATGTCTACCTGGACGACATATTGATTTTTTCTTCTTCTCTCCAGGAACATGTGCAGCACGTCCGGCGAGTGCTCCAAAGGCTGCTAGAGAATGGGCTTTTTGTCAAGGCGGAGAAATGCGAATTTCACGCACAGTCTGTTCCTTTCTTAGGGTACATCGTGTCGTCTGAGGGTATGCGTATGGATCCCGAGAAGGTTAAGGCTGTGGTAGATTGGCCAAGCCCAGATTCCCGTAAGGCCCTACTGAGGTTTCTGGGGTTCGCCAATTTTTACCGGCGTTTTATTCGCAACTATAGTCAACTAGCCGCACCTCTGACTGCCTTGACCTCTCCCCGAACGTCGTTCAGGTGGTCAGACGCAGCTGAAACTGCGTTTACCAAACTCAAGAGCCGCTTTGTTTCAGCTCCCATTCTGATTACCCCTGATCCATCACGACAGTTCGTGGTAGAGGTCGACGCATCGGAGGTGGGGGTAGGTGCGGTGCTCTCACAGCGTTCACCGACAGACGACAAGATGCATCCCTGCGCGTTTTTTTCACACCGCATGTCGACAGCCGAGACTAATTATGATATTGGTAACAGAGAGTTGTTGGCTGTCAAGTTAGCATTGGAGGAATGGCGCCACTGGTTAGAAGGGTCGGGGGTACCATTCATTGTTTGGACTGATCACAAGAACCTAGAATACATCCAAAATGCTAAAAGATTGAACTCTAGGCAGGCTCGGTGGGCACTTTTTTTCGGACGTTTTGACTTTACTATTTCGTACCGCCCGGGATCTAAAAACATCAAGCCCGATTCATTATCTCGTATTTTTGACCATTCCGATCGCCCGTCCACTCCCGAGAGTATTTTTCCTGAGACACTTATTGTCTCCACTCTCAGTTGGGAGGTCGAATCGAAGGTTAAAACAGCCTTACATGGGGTAACGCCTCCGGTCGCTTGCCCACCTAACCGTTTGTTTGTGCCAGAGAATCTTAGGTCCGAAGTTATCCAGTGGGGACATTGTTCCAATGTAGCGTGTCATCCAGGGGTCAATCGCACCATACACTTGGTCAAGCAACGATTTTGGTGGCCACTCATGGCTCGTGACGTTCGCAGTTTTGTTTTGGCTTGCTCAGTTTGTGCCATTGGTAAGACATCTAACAGACCTCCAGATGGGCTCCTTCAACCGCTGCCGATCCCTTCGAGACCCTGGTCCCACATCGCTCTAGATTTTGTCACCGCCCTCCCACCCTCCCAGGGTCACACGGTAGTTTTGACCGTGGTGGACCGGTTCTCGAAGGCGGTCCATTTTATTCCCTTGCCCAAATTACCCTCAGCCAAGGAGACAGCGGTGGCAGTCGTAGACCACGTCTTTCGGTTACATGGCCTCCCGACGGACGTGGTCTCCGACAGAGGACCCCAGTTTGTATCCAAATTTTGGAAAGAGTTTTGTAAACTTCTGGGGGCTACTGTTAGTCTCTCTTCGGGGTTCCATCCTCAAAGCAATGGACAAACTGAGAGAGCCAACCAAGATTTAGAGAGAACGTTACGATGTATGGTCACTAGAAATCCTTCCTCCTGGAGTCAGCAACTGTCTATGGTGGAGTACGCCCACAATTCGTTACCAGTATCAGCCACGGGCCTATCTCCATTTGAAGGTAGTTTAGGGTACCAGCCACCTAATTTTCCCAGTCTGGAATCCGAAGTCGCGGTCCCCTCCGCTCACGCCTTCGTCCAGAGGTGTCATCGCACCTGGAATAGAGCCCGTGAGACTCTACTCCAGGTGAGAGATCGCACCAAGGCCAAAGCCGATCGCCACCGGTCTAGGCCTCCCGTATACGTCGTTGGTTCTAAAGTGTGGCTTTCTACCAAGAACATTCCTCTCCGATCCGTGTCTAATAAACTTGCTCCCAAATTTATTGGCCCGTTTCCTGTCACCAAAATCATTAGTCCGGTGGCAGTCCGCCTCAAACTCCCTCCAGTGTACAGGAGAATTCACCCCGTCTTTCATGTATCCAAAATCAAACCCGTGTTTTTCGCACGTATTAACCCGCCAACTCCGGTTCCCCCACCGCCGCGTCTCGTAGACGGGGAGACCACCTATTCGGTTAATCGTATTCTGGACTCTAGACGGAGGGGACGCGGATTTCAGTACTTGGTGGACTGGGAAGGTTACGGTCCGGAGGAGAGAAGTTGGGTTCCTGCCATGGACATCCTGGATCACTCCCTCATTGATGATTACAATCGACAGGTAAAGGAGTCTGGGAACGTCAGGCGACGTTCCTAGGGGAGGGGGTACTGTCACGGTACACAGATCAGCTGTGTTCTCAGGTCTCGTGATCTGTGTTTTGTTGTGTTGTACGTCATGCTCACTCATCAGCTGCCAATCAGTCCCGCACCAGGTGCCGCTCATCATCACACTCAACTTATACTCACCGCTGTCTCTCTCCCATTGTCAGATGATTGTTCCCCGGACCTTTGCTGTGTGTGTCTCTGTGAGTTCGTGTTGGAGTCTGCGTTGGATGTCGTTCGTGTCTTCGTGTACTCTCTGTCTGGATTATTCACCACGCATCCCAGGACTCACCCGCTCAGGACTTCACAGCTCATCACGTCACGACCATCTAGCCCCTGCCTCGCCCATCCGAGAGATCGCACTCACCAGTTGTTTGTATCACTCACGTTTGTTCAATAAATCATCATTACCTGCATTTGCTTCCTCATCCTTTCCTGCACGTCACATTAACTGATTATATAAAATAGTAGAAATATAAGAGTGTCATTTTGGGTGGGCAGTGTTCTTGACTCTACCAATATGTTTACCTCCAATGCTGAACCGTCAGTGAAAAATAAAAAATCATTGTTTGAAATTGCAGACTGAATATGATTAGATTAATAGACGGAACTCATTGTGGATTCTATTGTTCAAACTAGTATAGTCCGATTCACAAACAAATGACTCATTGAATCTTTCGTTTCATTTGGCTTCCCAACATCTGAACTGCAAGCTATTATTCCATTCAGCATTTTCTATGTTGAAATAAAGCGAGGTTTACAGAATCCTTGTTAACTTTATAGTTTTACCATTTTTGTACAAAACTTAAAGGGATAGTTCACCCAAAAATGAAAATTTGATGTTTATCTGCTTACCCCCAATGCATCCAAGATGTAGGTTACATTGTTTCCTCAGAAAAACACAAACGAAGATTTTTAATGAAAACCGGTGCAGTCTGCCAGCCTTATCATGGTAGTGGATGGGCACCAGACCTTTAAAAGTAAACAAAAACATGCACAGACAAATCCAAATTACACCCTATGGCTTGTGATGATACATTGATGTCCTAAGACACGAAACGATCGGTTTTTGTGAGAAACTGAACAGTATTTATATCATTTTTTACCTTAGATACACAGCCACGTCCATCAGTCACGTCCATGGTCACGTCACATTAGCATGCGCTCTGGCGTAGAATACGCAAACGTCGTAAGGGGAAATCAGTGAAAAGTCCCGGATGAGTTTGCGCAAACTAACGTAATCTTTTAGCTTTAAATCGGTTTAAACAATCAGGATACGCGCAAGTAATTACCATTTTGAATAGCCGCTATACACACACAATCTCTGTGCACTGTGTAAACAATGAGTGTCGTATACAGGCGACAGATCGCTTCCGGCGTTTGCGTATTCTACGCTAGAGCGCGTGCTCATTTGACGTGACTGATGCCAAACTCGTGCACATGACAGATGGACGTGGCTGTGTATCAAAGGTAAAAAATTATATAAATACTGTTCAGTTTCTCACAAAAACCGATCGTTTCGTGTCTTAAGACATCAATGTATCATCACGAGCCGCGGGGTGTAATTTGGATTTGTCTGTGCATGTTTTTGTTTACTTTTAAAGGTCTGGTGCCCATCCAGGTCAATGATAAGGCTGGCAGACTGCACCGGTTTTCGTTAAAAATCTTCGTTTGTGTTTTTATGAGGAAACAAAGTAACCTACATCTTGGATGCATTGGGGGTAAGCAGATAAACATCAAATTTTCATTTTTGGGTGAACTATCCCTTTAACCTTTTTGACAGGGTTATTATTAACTAAAACTGAATTAAACTAAAAGACTTGAAAAACAATACATGTTAACTGAAATAAATGAATCATGTACTTCGGCTAGTTTTCAAGACAACATTCCCGATTTTCATTTAGTTGAGTGTGCGGTTAAAAACTAGTTTTGAATGCAATCTAACGTTTTAGTTTATCTTGTTGTACAAAAACAAATAAAACTGGAAAAAAAGCTATATAGACATTTAAAAAAAAATCTCTAAAAATAAAAAACAACAACAACAACAACAAAATTAAAACAGTAAATATACAAAAAAAGTTATAACAGTATCATAGTGATTTATGATGTAAATTTTCACCCATCCTTATATTAGTCTACATTCATAGACTGAATTAATAAGTCATCAGTAAAGAGAGATTATATGTGACCCTGGACCACAAAACCAGTCATAAAGTTCAATTTTACAAAACTGAGATGTATACATCACACGAAAGCTCAATAAATAAGCTTTCTATCGATGTATTGTTTGTTAGGATAGGACAATATTTGGCCGAGATACATCTATTTGAAAATCTGTAATCTAAGGGTGCAAAAAAATCAAAATACTGAGAAAATCACCTTTAAAGTTCTCCAAATTAAGTTCTTAACAATGCATATTACTAATCAAAAATTACATTTTGATATATTTATAGTATGAATTTTACAAAAAATCTTCATGGAACATGATCTTTACTTAATTTCCTAATGATTTTTTGGCATAAAAGAAAAATCTATAATTTTGACCCATACAATGTATTTTTGGCTATTGCTACAAATATACCACAGCGACTTAAGACTGGTTTTGTGCTCCAGGGTCACATATGTGTTTCTTACCATCGTAACAGATGAAAAAATATAAACTGTTGCTGGACACATCATACCAGCATCCAGTATAGTCTATTGCAGCACACGCCTCTCCGTAACCAAAGTTATTTGGCTCACTCCGAGCCCAGGGCTGGAACACCAGTTTCTCCTCGTTATAAGACCAGCGCCAGCTGTTGATGTCGTCGTACAGTCCGATCCAGGCGAAGCCAGAAAACTGATTTTCATTTGCAGCTTCTCTCAGCCTTGTCCAGTTTTCATTACTCTGAACGGTGGCCAGGTCAGTATGGTGTGTCCTGCAGTAAGTCTGGGCATCTGTCCACTTCATGAACTGCTTGATCAGAATATAGTCTTGCTCTATACACAGAGTTAATGACAGGAGTCCTGCGAGAGAATACACTCATCTTATTATTTTTCCTTCTTAAAGTTTCCATTTGGCTGGCTTTATTTCTCTGTGTTCTTGTTTTTATTCTGTTTCAATACTTTAATTTCTATATTCGATACAGTACTGTAAAACAACCTGTCAAAAAACTCTAGTTTAACTTTATGAATTAAAACTTCACTGTTTAGAGCTGATTTGTGAACACAAGTTATTATTTTAAGTATATTATTATTATTATTAGTTTGAGCTAATATAGAATTATATTATGTTGTAATACAAGTGCACTTCAAAATAAAAATGTTCATAATTATATTATTTTAGTTTACTTTAGTAAAATTACAATATGTATGTCTTAATTTCTGCATTTGAGTCAAACTCTCAATCATGGCTCAGTGCAAATGTAGTATTATACAGACATTATCAAACCTATAAGACAAGTGATGTCCGTAATAAAATAAGAACAAATAAGCAAAGTTCTTCAGGCAGGTTCAAACTATGATTTTCTCTGTCTTTTGTTGTTTTAATAACATTAATGTGACGGCTCTGTCACTTTAAGATCGAATCAGAATCAGAATGAGCTTTATTGCCAGGTATGTTTACACATACTAGGATTTTGTTTTTGACAGAAGCTCCTCCACAGTGCTACAGAATGACAGTGACAAGACGATACATATTATAAATAGAACAATATACAAGTATACAAGACAGACAATGTGCAAAAATAGCAAAGACATTTGAATGGAAGTAAGTATGTGCGTTAACTGAAAAATGAATAAAGAGTGTATAGTGTTGTATGTTCTACGATCAAGTGTTCATGAGATGGATTGCCTGAGGAAAGAAACTGTTTTTGATTGGATCTAATAATGATGCACATGTATTTTCGAGGATACTCACCAAGATATTTATTCAATCAAGTGCAAGAACACATGAAACACAACTCACTTTAGCACTGACCCTTATTCTCCTGGTCTCTTTCCTACAACGTTTGTATCACATTGTGTTATAATATTGATGTATGTAAAAGAGTAAGCATATGCTAATCTAATATTTTTGTTTCTTAAGTCGTTTTAATGTTTTGCATAATGTTGTACCTGAAAGAAAAAACAGACGAAGCCAAATTTGGTCCATCACTTTGCCAGTGGTTTTTGTTGCTGGAAAACAAAACAAAAAAACTAAATTAGTTCTTTAATATACCATTTACATAGTTGAGAAATTGTGTGATTGTTTTTAAGGTTATATTTATACATTTGTATCAGGAAAAAATACATAAAATGCTAAAGTAATATTTTGTTAACATCAATGGTGTGAAAAGTACAGCATAATTAGTAATCCGCCGTTCATCCCTTATGAATAAAAGAGCACCAACCTGTTAAACTGATGAAGTGCTGGTCTACCTTCAGTGAAAGCGACTTCTCAGGATGTTTCTCAAGTTCCCAATCTTGTGCTCTTTAAATTTATTTGTTTCGTTAAGAAGAAAATTTCAGTCTGATATGCAAAGTGTGCCCTAATTTTCCTTTTGTGTGGTTCCTCCCTAAGTTGTGCTTTGGTGGATCATTTTAGGACATTCACAATCATCTGATTGCTCAATAAAATGTAAATGAGAAGTTTTAAGATTTTTAAACTAAATCATCGGTTGGCAGCCGTCTATTAGTGTAATCACAAGAATATCACAAAAAGTCATTGTACCATCTGTCTATTTATTAATGTTTCTTGATTTTGTATCTGCGAATAAGGATCTCAGAACCCGACTGAAGATGTTCATTGGCAGATCATGCATAAATCATCTTTAAAACATTAGACAGATGATAGTAGTCATGATTATCTAGGTAGTATAAGAGGCTGAGTGCATCTTTCACATTAGTTGTGACCTGATTAAATAATAGAAATAGACTGATTTAAAGTGGGATGCTGTTACCTTAATTGTTTTGGGTGACTTTGTGATGATTGTAATCTTATTTTATCTTTGTTTTTCAGGTTATATGTCCTTGTGGATCATGTAAATGAAGGACAATGTGATTCACAAGTCTATGCAAAACACAGTGTCATCTCAGAAAGATCATAATTCATGTACAAACATTTACAGTTTTTATTCTAAAAAAAATCAGCTTTTCTTTTAATCTAAAATTAACTTTAATTTTCACTTTCATGTATGCATTTGGCCAACACTTCTGTCCAAACCGACTTGCATTCAAGATGCACATTTACATTTGATCAGTTCTTGCATTAACTGGAGAAAATCGCACGCTTGCCCAGAGCCACATTTTTGATCATGAGTTTGGCTTATTTGTCAGTTTTCAGGTCAGCTGTGTTTGTGATTAGTTTGTGAGTATGATGAGTTAGATGAGTATGTTTTCAGATCGTGACAAATTGAATGCCTTTTCTGACTCTTCAGCGCTTATTTTCCTATGCAAATGTAGGTAGTGCTTGTGCTTGGCCCTTTTCCTGGAAATTTAGAGTAGAGAAATGACCACATTATAGCATATTATTAAAAGAGATTCATTTAAAATTATAGACATAATACGCTTAAATGTTATGGTAATGACAATAAGAAGCCTGTAATAAACTAATAGATTTAAAAAACGAATACAGACAATTAGTAGCTCAAAAGTGTGAAATATACAGAAGAGTTAGCTTGTGTTGTTTCTTTTGGATTGTTTAGTGTTGAATGGGTGCCGCTTTCATGTGAGTGGTGTAACAGTCTGAGGTCACATTTCCATTTACATAAATATTTTTTTTTTTGATAGGACAGATCAGAATTGACAGGAAGCAACGTCAGAGAGAGATAGGGGGTTGGGATCGGGAAAGCTCCTCGAGTTGGGATTTGAACACAGGACGCCTGGAGCACAACAGCCCTGCATGTCGGTATGCTGCCCAGTGTTTTTGGCAAGGGAGTGTAACTTTGCCTCACTGCATGCATTGTCTATCTACAACAACTAATGACTGAGGTAAACAAAATAGAAGCCAGATTTCGCCCCGGTCGATCCTGTAGCAAGCAGATCTTCATCTGCCACAAAGACCCTCATTTTCAGCTTCATCGACTTCAAGGCGGCGTTTGACAGCATTCACATAGAATCTGGAAAATTACTTGAAGTTATGGCATCCTTCAGCGCGTTATCAAGTTCTAGTTTGTTTATTTATAAAGCACGTTTAAAAGCAAACATCGTACTAAAGTGCTGTACAATTTATAAACATTAATAAATAATGTAAAAAGCAACAACAAATAAAAAAATCATAAAATACAAACAAAAACATGCAAGATAAACCATAGACAGCTATGTAACCCCAATATTCTCAACATATCATTATAGGGGCAGTCATGACCTAATGGTAAGAGAGTCGGACTTGTAACCCAAAGGTCCCACACTGGCAGAAATTGAAGGTGGGGATTGTGAATGAACAGCACTCTTTCCACCTTCAATACCATGGCTGAGGTGCTCTTGAGCAAGGCACCGAACCCTCAATTGCTCCCCAAGTGCTGGAGCAATGGCTGCCAGCTGCTCTGATGTGATTTTACTTTTTCTCCTGGCCACAGATTTTGTAATCCACAGAAACACCAGGACCGACCAACCGGTTTGGACTTGACGGATTATATTGAATGGACTGCAGAAACGGAAGCAGAACTCTCTAAGCCAGAACTTGCCTACGCCTGGTCTACAGTGAGGTATGTAATGTAATCCCCTGCTGATTTTGTACATTTGCCCACTGACAGAGAAATGATCAGTCTATAATTTTAATGGTAGGTTTATTTGAACAGTGAGAGAGACAGAATACAACAAAAAATCCAGAAAAACACATTTTAAAAAAAGTTTTAAATTGATTTGCATTTTAGTATTTTTTGAAATAAGTATTTGATCCCCTATTGATCAGCAAGGTTTTTGGCTCCCAGTTGTCTTTTGTTACTTGTATAAAATACACCTGTCCACAGAATCAATCAATCAATCAGATTCCAAACTCTCCACCATGGCCAAGACCAAAGAGCTGTCCAAGGATGTCACGGACAAGATTGTAGACCTACACAAGACTGGAATGAGCTACAAGACCATCGCCAAGCAGCTTGGTGAGAAGATGATAACAGTTGGTGTGATTATTCACAAATGGAAGAAACACAAAATAACTGTCCATCTCCCTCGGTCTGGGGCTTCATGCGAGATCTCACCTCGTGGAGTTACAATGATCATGAGAACGGTGAGGAATCAGCACAGAACTACAAGAGATCTTGTCAATGATCTCAAGGCAGCTGGAACCATAGTCACCAAGAAAACAATTGGTAACACACTACGCCGTGAAGGACTGAAATCCTGCAGCGTCCGCAAGGTCCCCCTGCTCAATAAAGCACATGTACAGCCGTCTGAAGTTTGCCAATGAACATCTGAATGATTCAGAGGAGAACTGGGTGAAAGTGTTGTGTTCAGATCAGACCAAAATCCAGCTCTTTGGCATCAACACAACTCGCCGTATTTGGAGGAGGAGGAAAAAACACCATCCCCACCTGGAAACATTATGCTTTGGGGGTGTTTTTCTGCTGAGGGCACAGGACAACTGCACCGCATCAAAGGGACGATGGACAGGGCTATGTAACGTCAGTGCCAGGGAATTGAAGCCAGCCAAGGCATTGAAAATGGGTATTCCAGCTTGCCAATGACTCAAAACACACAGCCGCAGCAACAAAGGAGTGGCTCAAGAAGAAGCACATGAAGGTCCTGGAGTGGCCTAGTCAATTTCCAGGCCTTAATTCCATAGAAAATCTGTGGCGGGAGCTGAAGGTTCGAGCTGCCAAATGACTTGTGATGAGAGGATCTGCAAAGAGGAGTGGGACAAAATCTCTCCTGAGATGTGTGCAAACCTGGTGGACATCTACAAGAAACATCTGACCTCTGTGATTGCCAACCAGGGTTTTGCCACCAAGTACTAAATGATGTTTTGTGAAGGGGTCAAATACTTATTTCACTCATTAAAATGCAAATCGATGGATACCTTTTTTTGAAAAAGGCTTTTCTGTTTTTTGTTTTTTTTTTACTCTGTCTATAAAAAAATAATAGACTGATCTTTTTTTCAGTGGGCAAATGTACAAAATCATCAGGGGATCAAATATTTTTTTCCTCACTGTATATAAACACATTAAGCTATATATGATGTGTAACTATAGAAATAATAATTAGTGTTGTATCAAATCAGGAAAACATAATTACAGATTTTTTTCAGTATGTTTTTTATTGTTAACTCATTTCACTAACTCACCTGTTTTGGCTTGATTAGAGGTTATTTGCTTCTTGTCTTTGAATGAAGTGTCCTTGTGAACGTCAGGATGGAAATGAGTGTGCTGAGGATGGAAATTTTTCACAATCGGCTGGGCTATTTGATGTGTTTGCTGTGTAGCAGAAACTACTGCTTTAAAAAAAATAGACAATGAAGTGTGCAGGAATAAATGTATTCACATTAACTCATCAGTTTCCCCAATAGTTCACCCCAAAATAAAAAATGATAAATGCTGTTAATTTACTCATCATCAGGCCTTGGTGATTCAGTGGCAGCCTGTCCGAGAACAAAAGAGCAGGCCATATATTGTGTTGGAGTCCCCAGCAACAGGTTTAAATGTATCTAAGGTCAGAAAACTTTGCAACTTTTGCAAGTTTCTAAAAAAAAATACATTTAGTTATTTGTCAATGATTATGAAACTGTCCCCTGCTGATTTTGTATGTTTTCCCATTGACAAAGAAATGATCAGTCTATAATTTTAATGGTAGGTTTATTTGAACAGCGAGAGACAGAACAGTAACAAAACAAAATATAGCTGCAAGCAGCAATTATGGGCCAAGTACACCAAAGGGAAAATGAGGAGCAAAGCATGACAGAAAAGTAATGTAGAGCTGCTAGTAATATGATTTAATGGCTTATCACTTTTGACCAACAGGTGGTTATCAAAATGGTGTGTGTTTAGTGTGAGGCGACAAAGGCATACACAAATTTTGGTGTCATTATGTCAAAGCTTTGCAGAGATAAAGCCTCAGAGTCATAGGCATTAAAGGTCATTGCACAATGAGTCCGAATTTTTTGCATGTTAAAAAATAAATACGACCTCATGATGTGTCGATCACATTTGCACATTGCCTCCGAAACTTTCGTCCATCAAAAAAAGGTCAGATTAGTTTCAATTTTCTGTGTTTTCCATCTGTAGAAAGCATTTTGATTGGAAAGGATGACAAATACAAAAAAAGGGAAAAACGCATACGAAATGCGGACTCTGTGCAATGACCTTAAGATGATCTGACTCGATTTTGGTAAAAATTGGACAAATGGTCTAGAAAGAGTTCGGAAAAGGTTTTCAGCATAAATCAATATGGCGAACAGGAACTTCGGCCAACTATGGTATAATTGGTTGCCAAATGACTTGTGATGAGAGGTTCTGCAAAGAGGAGTGGGACAAAATCTCTCCTGAGATGTGTGCAAACCTGGTGGACATCTACAAGAAACATCTGACCTCTGTGATTGCCAACCAGGGTTTTGCCACCAAGTACTAAATGATGTTTTGTGAAGGGGTCAAATACTTATTTCACTCATTAAAATGCAAATCGATGGATAGCTTTTTTTTTTTTTTTTTTTAAGGGTTTTCTGTTTTGTTTTTTTTGTTTACAAACTTTTTGTCAGCATGGCCTGACGATGATCCGAGTCAAATTTCCTAAAAATCAGACCAATTATGTATTGCCGTAACATTGAAAAATAATAACCGTAAAAAAATAAAAAGACGTGTAAAATTATAACGCACAAAAATGAAAAAATAGATGCAAAGTTATTTAGAAAAACAAACAATGTGGTCATAGATTGAAAAATAAGTGCAAATTCAAAATATAAACCCATTAAAAATTATATTGCACAAAACTGAAACAAAAAAAACTGCATTTTTTGAGTCACAAACAAAATCAGTTTTTTTTTTTTTCCATTTTATTTTTTTGTGTGCTTATGCTCTTTTCCCCTTTGCTCACGTTCTCATTTTTTGGTCTTGCGTTTCAAAACTTTGCCGTCAGAGTTTGATGTAAATTAGGGCGGGCTTCAGTGTCACCATTGGTCCACTAGTCTAGATTGACAGCTGCTCCTCTAGCCAATCGGTCAAATGGGGAGATAACCTCATGACTGCTGTGGCTAAAGCCAGGTGCACTCTGTGCAATTTTGGACACGATTTGGCCGTCTGAGACAAGTTTTGAAAATCCTAAAAGATTCCTATAATCCAAGGCTAAAATCTGTAGTCTCTGATCGTTAGTTTGACATGTTCACCGACAGTGTCAGAAGTTTTTGTGCACAGACCTGCAATGTGACATCTCCTATGGCGAACGTCAAAGTGCTGTCATTTTTCAAGACAAGCCATGATCAGAATTAATGCTAGAGGTTTCTGCTATCCACACAGTTAAATGGCAAGTCAGCCCCAGGCCCATATGCAAAAAAAATAAAAAAATCAACTCGGTTCGCTTGTAGCACAGTTTGATTTTGCTTAAGTACTGTACATAACATTACGTGAGTATCCACAAGCTGATTTATTTACAGTATAAATGTTTGGAAATACATTTTCAAGTCCATTCATTATTTGTAGCACGCAAGTCTCAGCCTATAAATTCTCTCAATGTTATGTGAAAATACAAATAATAAATGTGTTTTTACATTCTTTTATTTGTAGTGTGATAACTATATTCGCCTCAGATCAAGCGGCATGTGAATTAATGATTTTTTTTCTTTTTAATATTCACAGCACAAAATAAACATGAACACATATTTGAATGCATTTTTAATTAATAAACACAATGTCTCATTAAATCGATCAATCAGAGTTAAAAAAACAAACAAAAAAACCCCGTCAAAACACCTTGTGGATAAGTCATAATAATAGTAATATAACATTTAGCCTACCTCAGAAAAGCCAACATTGTTTTATTTTTCTCGTAAATAAGCCTCGTTAACCGAGTTCCAGCCTACGTTTTTATTGCTTTTTTTCGTGGTATTTGTGAAGACAGGTTTTGTTTTGTTTGTTTGAGTAGGGGCAATTTTCACATAAACTTTACGCAATATAACATGATTTTATTACATTAATTATTTTGTTTTAAAGTAGTAATTTAAAACATTGTATAGATAGATTTATCATGTCTGCTGAGTTTCAGATTATTTTTGTCAAGCGCTCCTCCTCAAGACAGAGATGGCAGAAAGGTCATGTTTGGTTTCTTTAGCTGTTTTACGAAAGCATAATGTTTTGTTAATATTGTGAGTGCACACAAATAAAAGTAGCCCTTTTGCAGTTCCGAATGATGTATTACTCTTACCTTTATGAACAGAAATGATGGTGTATTTTAGTTAACACTGTTATTTAGAAAAAGTGGAAGTGATCACGCTGGTGCTTTCATGTCCTACAAAGCATAGCTTTCACTCTCCGCACAAACGACTGGACCTAACAGCGCACATTTATCTAGGTTAAATGTTTAAATTAATATTGTGAAATGCATCAAGTGTTTTATTTTTATAGCTTTTATTTTGTTTATTTTATTTTTAATTTGAGAAGGCTAAATTGATCAAACATGCTCAACTCATTGCCGCTTGGTCGTTTAGAGTGCAAAACGTGAGAACGTGAACAAAGGTCACGTGGATGCTGAAAATCAGAGATAAGTGAAGGTAGGACTGCTTGGCTATTTAAAGGGACTGTAGTGATTGGATAGGGAACAAAACATCACTTAATTTTTTTTTATTTACACTTATAATTTTTCAATCTGTTACCGCAATACTTTAGACGGAAATTTGATCCCATGACCAATGGTCTAGGAGAAGTTCGAAAAAATAGTTTTTTTAACATTAAGTTCATCCAATTGTGGTAAGTTCATCCATAATTGGTATCAATGTTCTCGGCATGACCCAAGGAATATTTTTACAATAAGCCATTTTCACCAGAAGTTTTTAGCATTTTTCAAAATTTCTTTATAACTTTTGACCACAAGGTGACGCTGCCACCAAACTTTTTAAGTACTGTCAGGGCATGATGCCAAAGACACATTCCAAGTTTCGTACGATATGTCAATGCATTTGTTGTCATGTCCCCTTAGCAGAAAAACACCCCCAAAGCATAATGTTTCCAGCTTCATGTTTGACTGTGGGGATGGTGTTTTTTCCTCCTCCTCCAAACATGGCGAGTTGAGTTGATGGCAAAGAGCTGGATTTTGGTCTGATCTGACCACAACACTTTCACCCAGTTCTCCTCTGAATCATTCAGATGTTCATTGACCAACTTCAGATGGCTGTACATGTGCTTTCTTGAGCAGGGGGACCTTGTGGACGCTGCAGGATTTAGTCCTTCACGTCGTAGTGTGTTACCAATTGTTTTCTTGGTGACTATGGTCCAGCTACCTTGAGATCATTGACAAGATCCTCTCTTGTAGTTCTGGGCTGATTCCTCACTGTTCTCATGATCATTGTAACTCCACGAGGTGAGATCTCGCATGGAGCCCCAGACCGAGGGAGATGGACAGTTATTTTGTGTTTCTTCCATTTGTGAATAATCGCACCAACTATTGTCATCTTCTCACCAAGATGCTTGACGATGGTCTTGTAGCTCATTCCAGTCTTGTGTAGGTCTACAATCTTGTCCCTGACATCCTTGGGCAGCTGTTTGGTCTTGGCCATGCTGGAGAGTTTGGAATCTGATTGATTGTTTCTGTGGACAGGTGTCTTTTATACAGGTAACTCCCTTTAAGAGAGTCAGCTTGTGATCTGTGCCAAAGACACCTGGGAGCCAGAAATGTTGTTGATTGATAGGGGATCAAATACTTATTTCACTTATTACAATGCAATCGATTTATAACTTTTTTGAAATGCATTTTTCTGGATTTTTTGTTGTTGTTGTTCTGTCTCTCACTGTTCAAATAAACCTAACATTGAAATTATAGACCGATCATTTTGTTTGTCAGTGGGCAACATACAAAATGAGCAGGGGATCAAATATTTTTTTCCTCACTGTATATCACAATCTGATTTAAATGTACTGTGATTCTGTCTGTGTTTCCTGCATCGCAGAAGTCATAGGGCCCTACAGTAATGTAGCAAATGAATATGATAAGCTCATTGTAAGAGTGAAAGACAGGGAGATTGTTAATCTACTTTATAGCATTGCATCTCACCAACTAGGTGACAACGTAGCATTAAATCACCATTCAACTGACTCAAGCCACCTCCGCACTGCCTTCTATTGGACTGCAGAAAGATACTAACTTTTCAATCTGCTACATTACTGACTATACTGACAAACTATGCTGACTTAGGAACTGTAATGTGACCGATGTGATAAGCATCAGTGTAGAAACAGAAGAAGAACAACCCCAATGGTTTCAATAGGTGCCTTTGTGCTTGGCCTCTAAAAATCCTGGGAAAAAAGCATTTTAATGAGTAAAATATGTATTTGACCCCTTCACAAAACATGTCTTAGCAAAACCCTTGTTGGCCATCACAGAGGTCAGATGTTTCTTGTAGGTGGCCACCAGGTTGACTTAGGAAATGTGATTTGACCAATGTGATAAGTATGAGTGACATGGCAGTTTTAAGGGATGGGGTTAACTGTATACTGGACTTATGTATATTTAAAACTGAAACTTATGGGGTCATTGTTTATTAACTCTCAGATTTCATAAACTAGTTAGCAACTTACCTTTAAGACTGCCAGTGCCTGAACAAGAGACCTTCTTACTCAAGTGAAAGGCTTGGCTGGTGTCACAACAGCAATGACAGTAGCTAAAAATGGAGCATAAACTAAGTAATTACACCATTTAAAGCATTTTATCTGTGCCATTTTTCTACTGGGACCGTTTCACCTTTCAAGCACTGTAAATCACTTCACACTTAACACCTCAAGATTTGTCTCACAGCCGTAGGGAACATTCCCTTCACATTATTGATACTAAAATTAATATAGCAAAACTCTTGTTCCATTCAAATTCTATTAATCTTTGATTGTTTGAAATGCAAGTGCAAATATTATGTGACCGAAGCTAAACTGATTCTAGCGTATCGCATCTTAGGTGTGCGTTGATCAGTTGTGAATAAAAGTTAATTAAATCTGAATGATTAATGATAAATAATGCACTCACCTGTCGATGTCTAAACTTACGCTGAAGGATGAACAATTGACAAATGGTTGAAAAGACAAGAATTATAGCAATAGTTGCATACAGGTGCAGTAAGGTCGGCTTGGTTACCTTTATCATCTGTCTCAGGGAGTAAAGAGCCATGTCCATGCACTTTGTGAAAGTGCTGGGAGCTAGGAATAGTCCAAAGGGAAGGACTATCCCTAGTCCTTTTTTAAAATCTGTGCGAAAGAAACTAAAAATACTCTTGTCGATTTTGGTCAGACAAATAAGAGTTATACATATCACTAAGCACAAATAAGTGATCAATTCGTTTCTTTGCCCGATGGGGGTGGCAGGGGTGAATGTGGTCGTAGTGTCCATAGGAGGGCTGTTGCTAGAGGTAGAGGTAGCAGGGGTATAGTAATATAGTAATAATTGAGTACTTTTTCCTGTTTTATTGTTGATTTCCTCTTTTCTGATCATTTGGAATGAGGATAAAAAGACAAAAAAAAAAACAAAAAAAAAACGTGCAAATAAATTCAAATATCCATTCGATATCTATTTCCTGAATATTACTGATCAACTGATCAAAAAGGTAGCTACTGTACACATGTATTTTAATACTGTTACGGAGCTGGTCTGTAGCCATCTATCAGTTCACCACCAGAGGTCACCCTGCTCATCAGTTGGACTCTTACACCACACAAACCCACACATATCACCACAAACTACATCTCCCATCATCCACCACGCTAATTACCCTACACACCTGCCACCAATCAGAGACTGTATTTAAGCATGCACTTCCCGGTTCCACACTGCAGAGTATTGTTTAGCTAGCCTGACATACAAAGCATTTTTCCTGTTTAGTCTTCTTGTTATCGTCTTGTATTGTATCCTAGTTCTCTGTTTGATTGCCGCCTGCCTCGGATTTACTCTGTGTTTTGATTGCTGCCCACCTCGACCTACCGCCTGGACTTTGTTTATGAGCTAGCTTCTCTCCGTTGTTTCGTATGCTGTTTCTCGACCCCTGCCTGTACGACTGTGATTATTAAAGCTTGCAAATGGATCTGCCTGTTTCACGTCTCTCCGTTACAAATACTATATATAATAGTAATATAGTAATAATTTTGTACTTTCTTCTGTTTTATTGTTGGTTTCCCCTTTTCTGATCATTTGGAATGAAGATAAAAAGAAAAAAAACATCAATTCAATCTACTATTTCCTGAATATTATGAAATTCAAGATGGCCGTCCCTGATGGCATCATAATATGCAAATTAGACGAGTATATTTACACCCCACATAAACTTTTGGTCATGCCCGACATTTTTCTATTTTACAATAGATCTCCATCTTTAAGCCACAAGCTTTTGAAATCTTGATTTCAAAATCCAGCATTTTTCCAAAAAAAAAAAAAAAAACTTGGTGCCTAAAGTGTTAATGACCACTTTAATTTTTTGTTACTTGTATTACAAATTGTGTAGTATTTAAGGTTAAAATAGAGAAAAGGGTTTTAAAATCCAATGCAAATTGGCGAACTAGAGTTATTTTGTGGTCTCAAAAATCATTTTCATTTGTAATGCCATGGTTTACCCGATACATATCTGTATGGCTCTTTAATAAATGTACATCTATCTTCTAGTCTGGTTTCTGGTCTGCTTGCATATTTTTTAAGTTTTGCATTTAAATAAATATTTAGACATGATTAAATTAGTTTTTTTTTTTTAAATGTGAAATTTAAAAAGTGAATAACTTACTTTTCAATGCTACTTGTACAGGTACACACAAGTGAATATTAATCACTGGAAGCAAATACTGAATTTAATGCAAGAAATGTTTAAAATGGCACTAAAAAAGCATTTGCAACTGCGTTTAACAAAACAACAACAAAAAAAGATCCTCTAATGTGTACAGTATATACATATGAATTGACATTGAATTGAGATCGAAACCCCCATCCCAAAAAATCTCACTCCAAGCTGAACTTAACAGTTGGCAACCCTGCTACGCTCAGTGGCCAAGTGATGCTGATATAGTTATGGTCAGTGGTATTGACACAGATTCTATGTAATGAACAATTGTTTGTGACTGTATGTAGTTCTGAAGTGGGAAAGACAAATTTAGTTCTCACTTAAAGTGAACTTTTCCCAGAACATCTACAAGATGGATTAAAATGCTAATGCTGTTTAATGGAGGGGAGACACAAACATGACAGTGTGACTGAAATATTATTATTATTATTATTATTATTTTAAATAAATACATAAAGCACTTTTTTTTGGTACTTTAAAAAAAACTATGTGGCTCCCATTTTGTGTCTTATAGGAGCCAATGGCTTCTTGAATAATTTTTTGTGTGTCTGGAGCCCTGTATTTCTGTTAGTTGCCAAAGCAGTATTTCTCATTTTCATTTAATTTAACTAGAATTACTTAAAATACCGAACTGATATACTAAATAAATTAAAACAATAAATAAAAAATAAATGCTAGGTACATGTTAAAAAAGAATGAAATTGACAAATACAACAACATTACTAAAATTTTAATTGAAATCAAACTGAACACAAAACAGATATGAAAAGCACATTAAAAAAAAACATTATATCTATGATGCTGAACGCAAGAACATGAAATATTACAAAGAACAACCATAACCACAAATCATAGTTCAAAATATTATAATATTAGTCTAAGTTTTACTAAATCTTTACATGTAAATATAACAGAACAAGGAGGCAGCAGTACCATAACTGATATTTGCTCTCGGGTAATCAGTTAAATAATAATATGATCACAGCATGTTTGTTTATTTCAGTTGTTCAGTCATATGCAGTATATCTGAGCACTGAAACACATTATAGACTTGTGAGATGGTTAAGTAGTGGTTTACTAGTAAGTAGATGCATTGAAGAGGAGCATTTGGTTTAGGGGGTAGAATCCACATCTACTCTCTACTCAATACTCTTAAGAACTTTTAATTGGCTACTCTTTTACCCATAATCAAGTAGTTTTTGGACAAGTATTTTTTACTCTACTGATATGACATTTTTGAAATGTAATGGTACTTTTACTTGAATATATTTTTCAGATTCACTACTGCCTTTATCTATTCTTAATGAAGACAAATGTAACAGTCAAATTGCGATGCTAAAACATGCTACTATTTGTGAACTAATATTTTCTATTTTGCAATAGATCTCCATCTTTAAGCCCTTTTAAGCCACACACTTTTGAAATTTTGATTTCAAAATCCAGCATTTTTCAAAAAAACAAAACAAAAAAACTGGCGCCTAAAGTGTTAATGACCACTTTAATGTTTTGTTAGTTGTATTACAAATTGTGTAGTATTTAAGGATAAAAAAGAGAAAATGGTTTTAAATTCCAAAGCAAATTGGCGAACTAGAGTTATTAGTCTCAAAATATAATTTTCATTTGCAATGGTTTACCCTATAAATATCTGTATGGCTCTTTAATAAATCTTCTAGTCTGGTTTCTCAAGAGTATTGCAGGTCATACCTGCTTGCTTATTTTTAAGTTTTATATTTAAATAAATATTTATACATGATTAAACAGTGTTTTTTTTTTTTAGTGTTAATAGCTGTTAACTAAATGAATAAATGCAAAATGAATATATGGAACTGATTTCTATAAACTGTTGGTAACACTTTACAATAAGATTCCATTTGTTCATGTATTAACTAACATGAAAATACAATGAACAGTACATTTATTACATTGCAGGATTTATGTTAGTTAATAAAAAATACAGTCGTTCATTGTCAATCCATGTTAATTCACACTAGCAATGCATTTGCTAATGTTAAGCACAACTTATGATATTAATAATGCATTAGTAAATGTTGAAATTAACTAAGACTATAAATGCTGTAGAGGTCTTGTTCATTCTTAGTTCATGTTAACTCAAGTTGTTAACTATTGAAACCTTATTGTAGTGTTACCAAATTGTTCATCTAATGTAGTAATTCAGATATCTGTAACTACACTGTAAAAAACAATTTGTTGAGGCAAGTTAAAATAATTTGTTACCCAGCTGCCTTAAAATTTTAAGTTGAATCAACTCAAATATCTAAGTTGACGCTTAGTACAACTTAACAATTCAAGTTAACTTAACTTAAAATTTCAAGGCAGCCAGGTTACAAATTATTTTAACTTGCCTCAATAAATTTCTTTTTTTACAGTGTAGGATTAAGTTCTATGAATCTGAGCAAAATTTCACTCCAAAGAACAAACACCAGCAGTGTTGGCTTCGCTACGTTTCCGTACGGTCTTGTTCTTCTGGAAGACTTTCCCATCGGGTTGCGTCCTCCATTTCAGTGTGGCGTCCAGATAGCTCAGTGTCTGCTGCAACTAAACCAAAAAAATTGTCAAAACTCCAAACACAAAAATAGTTTTTTTTTTTTCACATACTGACTATTGTGGTTCACTCTGGAGGGGAAATCTGATGATTTAATTATAAAACTGACCTTGTTTAAGATGAGCGCCTTCAGTTTAGCTTCATTCACATTCTGACCGGATTTCACCTGAACTCGGATCACCTGCCTGTTCATCCTGACTGTGGGAAAAGCACATTATAAATTTTACTTTGTTTTACTATGCCTTATGAATCAAGGATTCCCAAACTGGGGGGCGTTTCCCGTACATCGATGTAACTCGCTGATTAACCTCCATAGTACAATGCATTGTTGTGGAAACGAGCTAGTCACGTCTGTTTCCCGAACACAGTCGCATCTCTGTTGTTTGAACCACGCTAATTCAACAACTTAGGGCTGTTGTTAATGACGTCACCGGGTAATAACTTCTGCTATTTAACTGATCAGAGATCTCAAAATGCAGCAATATTGAAAATGGCACCAAATAACTAATTTATTATCTTTTGTTCCATGTCATTTTGCTTTATTTGATGTTTGATTCATAGCGCATTCCCTCTTACGTCATACGGTTCCCTTAGGCATTTATGCACATGCGAACCATTCAAAAACGGATAGAGGCTGCACAAAAATACATAGATTAAAATGCATTTATATTTAGATTGAATGGAAGATGTAGATTGTACTGCATGTCAGCTTGCATATTGTGCACAAGAGCATCATGTATTGAGCCCATATGTGACCCTGGAGCACTAAAACCTGTCTTAAGTCGCTGGGGTATATTTGTAGCAATAGCCAAAAATACATTGTATGGGTCAAAATTATTGATTTTTCTTTTATGCAAAAAATCATTAGGAAATTAAGTAAAGATCATGTTCCATGAACTATACTATAAATATATTAAAATGTAATTTTTGATTAGTATGCATTGTTAAGAACTTAATTTGAAGAACTTTAAAGGTAATTTTCTCAGTATTTAGATTTTTTTTGCACCCTCAGATTACAGATTTTCAAACAGATGTATCTCGGCCAAATATTGTCCTATCCTAATGTACATCAGTAGAAAGCTTATTTATAGGCCTTTATATGATGTATACATCTCAGTTTTGTAAAATTTAACCTTATGACTGGTTTTGTGGTCCAGGGTCACAAATGTCTTACTAGCAAGAAACTATGCTTCTAACCACAGGTCGAGAGCTGTAGTTCCAACCATGTACGTTTGCGACGCTGTTTGCGAATGTTTGTTTGAACTATGGTGTCGGGAAACACCGAATCGTTGAACTATGTTGGTAACGACCGAACTTGTGACCGTAGTTGGCTAACGATGCTTTTGGGAAACACACCCCTGGTCGGCAGACAAACCCCTTTTGACTAAAAATCCCCAAAAAAATTTTGCTAAATGGAATATATATCTTTGGGACACAATAAAATTGAATTTGATTTCATAGGGTCCTACAACACCCTTGAACCATAGTTTGTGAAACTCTGATGATTTTATCAACTAATAACACATGAATGTAGACAATAGTTCAGATCAGACCTACCTGTGCTACAGTAGAAGAAATAATTCTTAGTGCAATATCTCTCGCCAAATGTATGATAATAAATATCTGCACCAACACAGTCTTCTTTCCACCGAGTAAATGTCTGAATAGCGAGTTGGGTTGAGGAACTAACATAGGCCCGATCTGACCACTTCCAAGTCTCCCTGTACAATCCGATCCAGACTGGATGTTTTTTATTATATATCAGTCCGGCTATCAGGTCATTGTCAGCTTGACTCCTAATGATAGCCAGGTCTGTATAATTTTCTCTGCAGATCTTCTGAGCTGCATGCCATGTATTCTGAGTATTGCTCAAAACCATTCTCTGCAGTGCGTTTATACTTCCTGTGAAAATTCAAAAATAGTCAAGATGTTAAAACCAAATTAATTTTGTGTAACAACTATTAGCCTGTTAAACCTACTGGATATTTCTAGATTGTTCATTTTTAAATAATATTTACATAAAGGCATAGTTTACTCAATGTCAACAATTAGTATCTTCATAATTTACATATAAGGAATCTATGACTTTTCAATATGCAGTTTTTTGAAGCTGTAAACAATTTTACAAGAAAATACCATTTCAGGTTTTTACTTCAAAATTTCACATTTAATTTAATATGTTACTTGCCATTTTCTTGTAATAACCTGTAAAAAAATACTTATTGAATTAAACATAATTAAAAAATAATTGCTTTATAAAAAATAATAACTTTATGAATAGGTTTGAAATGACATGAGAGTAAGTCATTTTGATTGTTTTTTTTTTTTTGGGTGAACTATACCTTCATTTTCATTGTAAGTTGTATATGTCTGTTTTGAGAATTAAATAAATATAAAAATAAAATATCATGAAGTCTGGAATGGGCTGTGGGTTAAGAACGCTGTATGATTATTTGTATAAAAGAGTAGAAATATAAGATAGGACAAGTATTTTTACCTGCAATGCTGAATCGACAATGAAAAAAAAAGACTGTTTTTTTTTTAGATTTGTAGTTCTGATTAACTAGTGTAGTCTGATTCACAAACAAATGACCCACTTTAACTAATGTAACTGGTTTGAATTATCATGATGAATTTTTCATTTAATTTGGCTTCCAAACATCTGAACTGCAAGTTGTCATTCGCTCAGAATTTTCGGAATCAAAATAAAGCAAGTTTTGTTTTTGTTCTGAATCCTTGTGAACTTTATTGTTTTATCATTACTGGCCAAAAGTTAGTTTATGACTAGGGTTTTAGGACTACTTTCCAAAAAACCTGGAAAGTTTCCAAAATAAATGGAATGGTTCAGAAATTTACTGGAAATTTTCCTGCTTTTTGCAACCCTAGTTGAGTGTGTGGTTAAAAACTAGATTAGAGTTTACAACTAAAACTGAAAAACAACAACAACAACAACAACAACAACAAAATGACTCAAACTGAACTAAAATAAAATAAAAACAGTAAATATACAAGTGAAAAAACCTATAACAGCATCTCAGTGATTTATGATGTTAATTTTCACCTGCCCCTAATGCCATTATATTAGTGTCTTCATTCATAACCTGAATTAATTAAACATCATATTGTGTGTGTTTCTCACCATCATAACACACAAAATAAAATGAGTTGGTGCAGTACAAATCAAACCAGGCTCCATTAGAGAACATCCCAGTACACTCCTCTCCATAACCGTAGTTATTTGGCTCACTCCAACCCCAGAACTGGAACACCGGTCTCTCCTCGTTATAAGACCAGCGCCAGCTGTTGATGTCGTTGTGCAGTCCGATCCAGGCAAAGCCAGTAAACAGTTTTTCATCTGCAGCTTCTTGCAGCCTCGTCCAGTTTTCATTACTCTGAACGGTGGCCAGGTCAATATGATGTTTCCTGCAGTAAGTCTGCGCATTTTCCCACGTCGTTGACTGCTTGATCAGAATATACTCTTGTTGTATACACAGAGTTAATGACAGAAGTCCTGCAAGAGAATACAGTTATGTTATTATTTTTATTCTGAAAGTTTCCAGTTGGCTGGTTTTATTTGCCTCTGTGTTCTTGTTTTTATTCTCATGTTTCAATACTGTAATTTCTAACTTTGATACAGTACTGTAAAAAATATCTATATTTGATACCATTTTTAATACTACAGGAAAACAGGAGAAGTTCAGTTCTAGAACAAAAAATTTTTCAAGATGTTCATGTCTTTTTTTCTTCAGTCAAAAAGAAATTGTTTTTTGAGGGAAACATTTCAGGATTTCTCTCCATATAGTGGACTTCTAAGGTGCCTGTGAGTTTGAACTTCCAAAATGCAGTTTAAATGCAGCTTCAAAGGACTCTAAACAATCTGAGGAAGAAGGGTCTAAAAAAAATGTATATACTTTTTAACCTAAAATGCTCGTCTTTATAGCTCAGTTAGGGTATGTCAAAAAACTCCCATCTCATTTTCTCCTCCAACTTCAAAATCGTCCTCATTTTGTAAATGGGCAACTTTTTTTTTTTTTTTTTTTTTTTTTGTAAAGGCCATATAACCTTCATTGCACGTTCACTTTGTAAACACTAAGTCGGTACTTCTGCAGTGATGTAGGAAGATGTTGAAGTTGCATGTAATGAAAATGAGATGGATTTTTTTTTCAACATAGCCTAAATGTCTTGAGCCAGGAATACACAAAAGTACATGCAGAGCTAGACAAGATGAGCGTTTGAGGTTAAAAAGTATATAAATTTATCAGTTTGTTTAAAAATGACAGATCAAAAATGAAGCTGCATTGAAACTGCATTTTGGAAGTTCAAACTCGCGGACACCTTTGAAGTCCACTATATGGGGAGAAATCCTGAAATGTTTTCCTCAAAAAACATTATTTCTTTATGATTGAAGAAAGAAAGACATGAACATCTTGGATGACAAGAGGGTGAGTAAGTTGTCTGTAAAAGAATTTTCTGGAAGTGAACTTCTCCTTTAAAGGCGTGATTGATTGTGATTTTTTTATGCTTTTTTAACAGTTTCTGTGCTTTTTTTTTTATAGTTGGAATCTGTACCATGTCAGTACCGCCATCTTAAAATTAGGGGTGTGAATCTTCACAATCTTCTTAATTACGATTTTCATTATCAACTAAATATCACGATGCGTCACATTCTCAGTTTCCAAAATTACTGCACATGGCTTCATTTTAATATACATTTTATATCAAATTTATTTTGTGGATTTTTTTATTGTATAAGCAGTCTACTTTTTAAAACATTTACTTATATAAGTGTTCTTTAAGTATCCGAAAGTTTAGAGTTACTGTATTTTCTTTTTTTTTTCTCAGCATTATTGCCGTTTGATTATTACTGCTTAGTTTTCTATAGAAAGCCTCTCATATCTCTCAACACATCATCGCTTGCCATATGAAATGCTCACCAGCAGCTGCCGCCTCTCCCAAGCCCACTCCTCCAGCACCTAAGCCTATGATAACGGAGAACTACCACCTGTCCCATTCCGAGAGAGCACGAAGACTCACGGCTGGTACTGTGCCTCACAGGAGCACATTCTGCGCACATGCCCTGTCCGACCATCATGTCCAGCGGTGAGTACTATCCATATAACCCCTTCTGTCTCTTGTATACTGTACATTGATGCTCTCCTCACATATGAATGTACATCTTCCCCAGTTAAAGCCCTGGTGGACTCTTGTGCTGCGGGAAAGTTCATCTCATCTCGCACCCTTCAATGGCTCCATATACCCAGTACTGCCAACCTCACAACCTAATTTCAGATTTCTGATATCCAGGGAAAGCCGCTGGACAAGGGGTTGGTGCACCACCGAACATCAGAAGTTGTGCTCGAAATTGGATGTCTCCATTCGGAGAGGATCTCACTCTTGGTGCTGGAGGAAGCTAACGTGGATATCATCCTGGGACGCCCCTGGCTCGACAAGCACAATTCCGACATCAAGTGGAGGTCTGGAGAGATCTGTAAGTGGAGTCCTAAATGCTTCCAACAATGTCTAAAGAAACTACCCAAGCCAACCACTCACCTGCCAGTCTGCTCTACTACCGTTGAAAGCCCTAATCTCTCCAAAACTCTCTCCATTCCTCCCGAATACCGGGCATTCCAGGACGTCTTCAGTAAGGTCGCTGCAACCTATCTTCCACCTCACCGACCGTGGAACTGTGCCATAGACCTGCTGCCTGGAGCCAAACTTCCTAAGGATGTTTATTCTCTGTCAATCCTGGAGAGAGCCAGCGTGAAGGAGAGCATTCAGGAAGCGCTACAACAGGGGTTCATCCATCCCTCCACCTCACCCGCAGTTGCCCTACAATCGGATCTGTATCCACAGGGATGACGAATGAAAGACCGCCTTTATAACACCTACTGACCACTATGAGTACCTGGTGATGCCCTATGGTCTTTCTAATAGTCTGTCTTTCCAAACTTCTTGAATGAGATATTCCAAGACATGCCCAACCAGTTTGTAATCATCTACATCTACTCACCATCACTCCAGAACCATCATCGCCACGTTCGCCAGGTACTCCAATGCCTCTACCTGAAGGCTGAAAGTTCCACAAGACCACCATCCACTTTCTTGGATACATCGTCACCCCTGCTGGAGTACAGATGGACCAAAGGAAGGTAGATGCGGTACAGAACTGGCCACTCCCATCTGCCATCAGGGAGATGCAGTGGTTCCTCAGGTTTGCCACTTCTACAGAAGATTCATGGCTCACTATTGCCAACTTTCAGATCCACTCTTCTCTTTGATCTGTCATAAGGGAAAAGCCCTGTCGTGGACTCCCGGGGCTCGCCGAGACTTCTAAGACCTGAAGTTGGCCTTTAGCATGGCCCCAGCTCTCGTCCATCCAGACCCAGTCTCCGCTTCATGGTGGAGTTGGACACTGCTACCCTGGTAGTGTGTGCCATAATCTCTCAGTGGCGGGGTGAACCCCCTGTACACCATCAATGTGCGTTCTACTCCAAGAAGCTATCCCTGGCAGGGCAAAATTATGACTTTGGAAACCGTGAACTGTTGGCCATTAAGCTCGCTCTGGACGGAGGGTGCCCAGTTTCCATTACAAGTCATCACGGACCAAAAAAATCTGCAATATCTCTGAGACGCCAAAAGACTGAACTCTCCTCAGGCCCGCTGGGTGCTCTTCTTCACCTGGTTTCGCTTATCATCACCTAACGACCTGGAAACAAAAACACCACAGTCGATGTTCCGCCTTTATCAACCTGATCCACAACCCGAAGAACCAGAACCCATTCTACTTACCTCTTCATGTCTCCCATTACCTGGGCACTCAACAGCCAGATAGAAGCCACCAGGGGGTAGTAAGCTACTAAATATATTGTAGTAACCTACATTTTTTGTACAGCTGCTTTGCAATGATTTGTATCATGAAAAGAGCTATACAAATAAACTTGAATTGAATTGAACCATTCGTACCGAGCCCGCTTCACCGAGAGTATTCAGTGCATACCTCTCCGAGATCCAGGCATCCAGACAGCTACTGAACCTTCTTGCACCTCAAGGATCGGATGGCCCAACATGGCCCAGGATGTTGCTCAGTATGTCAAGGAATTTTTGGTCTGTGCCATCATCTCAACTGCTCCTTGTCTGCCCAAGCGGTCGATTACTGGTTCCCGGAGACTGAGAGGGTATGGGACTCAGCTCATGTCCATCTCCAGCAGGCAATTCAGAGGCTCAAGGAGAGCGCAGATGCGCGTTGTGCCGACACTCCTATCTACCATATCCCCAGTATATAGGTCCTTTTCCCATCACATGTCAGATCAACGAAGTCACCTATCAGTTGCAATTACCTGACACTTACCGTATTTCACCCACCTTCCACGTCTCCCTGCTAAAACCCTATGGTAACCCTGTTCTCGCTCCATCCCCAGAGCATGAGATGCCCCTCCCTCCGCCTCCATCTGAGATCATCCCCTACAACATCTTCCGAGTCCACAAGATCCTTGACTCTTGGCAGTGAGGCAGCACCCTCCAGTACCAGGGACCCTCGTAGACTGGAAGGGGAATGGTCCTGAGGAGAGATCGTGGGTAGATTGAGATGACAATCCTGCAACCGACTCTCCTCACAGATTTCCACCAGGCCCATCTGGACAGTCCCACTCCCAGGGCATGCATTTGTCCTCGTTGCCGGTCTGGGGGAGGGGTTAATGTCACACAGTCACCTGTCTCACCAGATACAGTCACTTGTTCCCAGTCATCGGACTAATCGGATAGTTGCATATCTCTGCCATCTTGGATTTCCGGTCTACACTCACCAGTGTAGAGAGCTGGAGAAATCCAAATATTACCTTCTATATATGTTTACAGAATTTATAATATAACTTAAAATGAAAGTATGATTTACATTTCTTTTACTCCTATACTATACTGAGCCAGTGGCATTTGAAACTTACATATATTCAGTCCAGTGAATGAATGAAGTACACTAACAAGTTAATCCCTACTGTTTACAAAATGAAAGTTGAACTGTTGAAAAGCTACACAATATTTTCTCTTACCAATTATGCAGATATACAAATAAATTATTAAATTTTATAAAAGAAAATTTAAACTGAGATTCATTTACCTTGTGATACACAGCTGCTCATCAATAATATCCATTTCTCAATTCTGCACATACATCAGTTTGTTCCATCAACATTTTCACAACCTATTTTTAATATTTTACACATAGATAACTTTGCATCAAACATATTTATAAATGAAAACACGGACTGTAAAAGCATACAACTAATAAATAGTTATGATTAATTTAAAGATTTAATTTATTTGTTAATGCAAAAATATATACCAACTGTATGCACTTCTTAGAGACAGATTATGATTTATGCTATGCAACATAATTCACAAAGCAGATAATAAATATGAATAGAAACGCACAGGGAAATGCAACCTGGTCTTTTAATAAATGCAAACCTACCATAATTAAATTATGCTGAATATGCTCAGAATGCGAGGATGGATAGCTCCTAAAGCATATTTCAATATAAATGCACGGCTAATTCGTTGTTTTGTCGCAAGTGAAAAACTATATTAACCTTCTAGTTGTAAAAAGAGCATCATAAGAGCCTAATATTTCGTCCAATGGAGTCCATTCATTCGCATTCGGAGATCGACACTTCTTGACTGGCAAGATGTCTGCGAGCAGAAACTCAAACAGTGAAAGTAAGTTGTTCAAAACCTTTCTTTTTAGTAAACTCTGTGTACACAAACAATATTCTCAATGCTCGAGTAAATGTGTAGAGACCCAGGCGATACTTCGAGCAAAGAGTTGATTATATTGAACTTAATTCTGCTCAGTATTTTTCTCTGTATGTAAAACAGCAAGAATATGCAAATCTAATTTCTTTTGTAATGTTGTTACATTTATTTTATGTTATTTGTATCTTTTGTATAATGTTTTACCTGAAAGAAAAAGCAGGCGAAGCCAAATTTGGTCCATTACTTTGCCAGTGGTTTTTGTTGCTGGAAAAATACAAAAATAACTAAATTAGTTCTCTAATATACCATCTGCATAGTTGATGAATTAGCATTGTTGTTTTTAAGGTTAAATTTATATGTTTGCATAAGGAGGAAAAAAAACAAAATGCAAAAGTAATATTGTGTTAACAACACAATGTGAAAAGTACAGCGTAATTACACTCTTAAAAATAAAGGTGCTTCAAAAGGTTCTTCAAGCGATGCCATAGAAGAACCATTTTTGGTTCCACAAAGAACCGATCTGTCAAAAGGTTTTTAAAAGAACCATCCCTTTCTTACCTTTTTATAATCTGAAAAACCTTATGTGCCACAAAGAACCTTTTGTGAAACAGAAAGGTTATTCAGATGTTAAAGGTTCTTTATGCAACCATTTAGATGAAAATGTTCTTCTATGGCATTGTGAAGCACCTTTATGTTTGAGAGTGTAGCAATCAACTGTTCATCCTTTATAAATAAAAGAGCACTAACCTGTTGAACTGACGAAGTGCCTTCCTTCAGTGATAGCGACTTCTCAGGATGTTTCTTAAGTTTCCAATCGTGTGTTCTTTTACTAAATTTGTTATGTTAAGGAGGGCAATTCAGTCTGATATGCAAATTGTGACCTATTTTTTGGTTTCTCCTTAAGTTGTTTTGATGAGTCATCTTAGGACACTCACTATCATCAGATTCCTTGTTACACTTTAGTAGATGTTACACATTTAAACTGAATCAACTTTAAAACATTAGACACATGATAGTAGTTGATTTAAAAATTGAATACTGTCGCTGTTTTGTTTTGGATGACTTTGTGGCTTAATTTATCTTCATTTTTCAGTTTATATGTCCTTGTGAATGATGTAAATGAAGAACAACATGATGCACAAGTCTATGCAAAACACACAGTGTTACCTAAGAAAGATCATACTTCATGTACAAGCGTTTACAGATGATTTTATTTGGAAAATCCACTCTTTTTTAATCTTAAATTTACATTTACACTTGCATTAATGCATTTGACCATCACTTCTGTTCAAAGTGACTTGTGTTGCATTCAATGTGCACATTTGCATTTGTTCAGTTCTTGCATTAACTGGAGAAAATCGCAAGCCATATTTTTGATGATGCATTATTTAGTTGGTTGTCAGCTGTGTTTGTGATTAGTAGAGTATGTTTTCAGATTGTGACAAATTGAATGCATTTTTTTGACTCTTCAGCAGCTATTTTCCTATGCAAATACAAGTAGGCACATACTTGGTTCTTCTCCTGGAAATTTACAGAAACAACAACATAATTGCTTTTTATTTAAAGGGAAAATGACTAAAGAAATGCATAGCTTGTAAGCATAGTAAGGGAATAAAAACGTTACCTTAAAAATAAACGGGTATTTATGGAGTCTAGGGTTGATGGACAATGGCACCCTATAAGCTATAGATAATAAAATATGTGTTGTATCCAATCAGTTAACCATCACTACTGATAATGTAGTTCATCAGAGTAATGTTTTTTCAGTACGTTTTAGATTGACTTGTTAACTCATTTCCCTAACTCACCTGTTTTGGCTTGATTAGTGATGATTTGCTTTTTGTCTTTGAATGAAGTGTACCTGTGAAGGTCAGGATGGAAATTAGTGTGCTCAGGATGGAAATTTGTCACAGTTGGCTGGCTTATTGGATGTGTTTGCTGTGTGGCAGAAACTACTGCTTTAAAAAAAAATAGAGAGAGAGAGAGAATGTAGTGTGCTAGAATAAATGTGTTCACATGACCTCATCAGAATGCATGTTTAAACCAATAGTTCACCCAAAAATGAAAATTTGCTTTTAACTTACTCATCATCAGACTATCCAAGATGAGCCGCGTCCAGAAGGTTAAAGGGTCATCGGATGCAAAACTAACTTTTACATGTTATTTGAACATTAATGTGTTGGTACTTTGCGAACACAACCACCCTACAATGATACAAATCCACCCAGTGTTTTTTTTTTAATCTTTAAAAATAATATCCCCTTTTTAAAATCAGCTAATGCTCAGCTTCTTGTTATTGTGATGAAACACATTTGATTGACATGAGCGCCCTACCTTAGACCCGCCCTCATCGAGCTGAAACAGTCCAAATACAATCGCCATTGTGTGACTCAGGTGCAGAGGAAGACTAATTGAGCGATTGAGGTGTTCTGTTGTTGGATGTAATAATGAACATAGCGGTCATCATTTACTCCCGAAACCGATTAACGTTACTTTCGGTTTTAAAAGGAAAGCGCCGATCCCGATCTACATATGCGTCTATGTTCGTGTGAATCATTCGTGAAGCTGCTTCACACACAGCAGAAGTGAGTAGAAGGGTTTTTATGCATCTTTGCAAATGGATGGCCTTTTCTTAATAATATGCTTATTGGCTAAACGCAGCTAAATGTGGCTAAAGTAAACATTACTGTACATCTCCTAATCCCACAGCAGAGAGGGGCAGACAGCGCTCATTTGCATTTAAGGGACCGATGTAATATAATGAGCTGATATTTTGCAGAGCTGATTTTGACAAGGTAAAAGGATGAATTTGTAACCAAAGTATATTACAGACTTTTTATTAAGACCCTAAAGGTTCATATGAACTTGTGGAAAATGGGCATCCGATGACTCCTTTAAGGGTGAGGTGCTGCTACAGTTTGTAGAAATATTTTTAGTATTACTCAGAGGTCTGGTTTTAACATGGGTGTAGCTTTTAAGGCTACGATGTTGATGCTGTGAAGCAGTCAGTTAAGTTTACATTATTTAGTAAAGAGATTTCCACTTTAAAGGAAAGTAAAAGGAAAAGGGCGTGATGTGTGGCCAGGTATGGTGACCCATACTCAGTATTTGTGCTCTGCATTTAACCCATCCAAGTGCACGCACAGTAGAGAACACACACCTGGAGCAGTGGGCAGCCATATAGCTATTGCTGTGACGTCCGAGAGCAGTTGGGGGTTTGGTGCCTTGTTCAAGGGACTCACCTCATTCTAGGTATTGAGGGTTGGAGAGAGTGCTGTAATAATTTGTTACATTTATAAAGCGCTTTTCTAGACACTCAAAGCGCTTTACAGTGTCAGGGGTATCTCCTCATCCACCACCAGTGTGCAGCATCCACCTGGATGATGCGACGGCAGCCATAGTGCGCCAGAATGCCCACCACACACCAGCTTACTGGTGGAGAGGAGACAGAGTGATGAAGCCAATCAGAATATGGGGATGATTCAGAGGCCATGATGGTCAGAGGCCAATGGGCAAATTTGGCCAGGATGCCGAGGTCACACCTCTACTCTTTTCAAAAGACATCCTGGGATTTTTAATGACCACAGAGAGTCAGGACCTCAGTTTAACGTCTCATCCGAAGGACGGTGCTTTTTGGCAATACAGTGTCCCCGTCACTATACTGGGGTGCTAAGACCCACACAGACCACAGGGTGAGCACCCCCTGCTGGCCTCACTAGCACCTCTTCCAGCAGCAACCTAGTTTTCCCAGGAGGTCTCCCATCCAGGTACTGACCAGGCTCAACCCTGTTTAGCTACAGTGGGCGACCAATCTTGGGCTACAGGGTGATATGGCTGCCGGTTTTACATTCATTCCCCCCACCTACAATCCCTGCTGGACCCGCAACCTTTGGGTTACAAGTCCAACTCTCTAACTATTATGGTGCGTTTCCACTACAGTGTGCAAATTTGCTTTTGGAGCAAGGGCCTTGCCATCTTGCAGCACCACAGCGTGTGACGTCATGGGGTTGGTTTGCTCCGATGGCCAGTGAACTAATACAAGCATTTCTTACATTTTGAACGCATGCTTGTTTTGAAATGGAGGATATTGAATTTAAAAAGGACCAAGCAGTTGGTGAGAAGGTGACTACAGTTGGTGTGATCATATGCCAATGGAAGAAACACTAAATAACTGTCAATCTCCTGCGGTCTGAGGCTCCATTCAAGATCTCACCTTGTTGAGTTTCAATGTTCATGAGAACGCTGAGGAATAAGCCCAGAACTACACGGGAGGATCTCGTCAGTGTTATTAAGGCACCTGGGTGCCGTGTTTGGAGGAGGAGAAGGATGCCTATGACCCCAAGAACACCATCCCCACCATCAAACATGGAGCTGGAAACATTATGCTTTGGGGGTGTTTTTCTGCTGAGGGGACAGGACAACTGCACCACATCAAAGGGATGATGGATGGGGCCATGTACAATCAGGGTCAAGACATTGAAGCCAGCCAAGGCATTGAAATTGGGTGGTGGATGGGTATTCCAGCATGACAATCAGCCAAAACACACAGCCAAGGCAATAAAGGAGTGGCTCAAGAAGAAGCATATTAAGGTCCAAATTTCTCCTAGGGTGCCAAAATAAGGCTAAAAATGGCCCAGACAGCATGCGAGTACCAAGTTGAGCTTTCTTTCGCGCCTTCATCAGCAAATGCACACAAAAGTATTTCAGAATGACAGTCTTGATGAGTATCCACGTAAACGTGAATATTGTTTGCGATTCGCACATTGCCTCAAGCCATCAGGTTAATGACATCAAGTCAAGTCAAGTCAAGTCACCTTTATTTATATAGCGCCTTTTACAAAACAGATTGTGTCAAAGCAACTGCACAGTATTTAAACAGCACAATAGTGTGTAAGTAACGCATTATTGTAACAATCAATTTTCAGTTAAAAGCAGTTCATCAATGAATTCAGTGATATCATCGTCAGTTCAGTTCAAATAGTGTACGATATCGCTGGAAAGTGTCCCCAACTAAGCAAGCCAGAGGCGACAGCGGCAAGGAACCAAAACTCCACAGGTGACAGAAATGGAGAAAAAAACCTTGGGAGAAACCAGGCTCAGTCGGGGGACCAGTTCTCCTCTGGCCAGACCAAACAACAGTTTGTACCAATGTCTGATTATAGAGAACTCATCAGGATCCTGTGGTGTAGTGCCAATGGCTGTCAAGGTTGGCGAGGTCTTTATTGATGATCCGCCTTGGAGCTCATCTGGTTGACATCCACGGCTATTGAAGTCATCTCTAGGTGGTGATCCATGATCTAAGCTGGGTACGGACTGGATCCGGGGGACTGGAGTGACCATCTGATCCGGATACAGGCTGGATCTGGTGGCTACGGTGACCTCGGAATAAGAATGAAACAGACTAATATTAGCGTAGATGCCATTCTTTTTACGATGCAACGAGTGCATCAGGTGTTATGGGAGGTGTTTTCGGTTCCGGTTGACCTAATTAATGCAGCCTAACAATCCTTTAACGGATTTGAATTATAGAAATGTGTTAATGATTTTATGTGTAAGCCAGGTTAAAGAGATGCGTCTTTAATCTAGATTTAAACTGACAGAGTGTGTCTGCCTCCCGAACAGTGTTAGGTAGATTGTTCCAGAGTTTAGGCGCTAGATAAGAAAATGATCTGCCGCCGGCAGTTGATTTTGATATTCTAGGTATTATCAAATTGCCAGAATTTTGAGAACGCAGCGGACGTGAAGGACTATAATACGATAGGAGCTCGTTCAAGTACTGAGGAGCTAAACCATTGAGGGCTTTATAAGTAATTAGCAAGATTTTAAAATCTATACGATGTTTAATAGGGAGCCAATGCAGTGCTGACAGAACCGGGCTAACATGGTCATACTTTCTGGTTCTAGTAAGAACTCTAGCTGCTGCATTTTGGACCAGCTGGAGTTTGTTTATTAAGCGTGCAGAACAACCACCCAATAAAGCATTACAATAATCTATCCTTGAGGTCATGAACGCATGAATTAATGTTTCAGCATTTGACATTGATAGCATAGGTCGTAATTTCGATATATTTTTAAGATGGAAAAATGCGGTTTTGCAGATGCTAGAAATGTGGCTTTCAAAGGAGAGATTGCTATCGAATAGGACGCCTAGGTTCCTAACTGATGACGGCGAATTTACAGAGCAGCCATCTAGTATTAGACTGTGTTTTAGGTCATTACTTGTGGAGGTTTTAGGTCCAATAATTAACACCTCTGTTTTTTCAGAATTTAACAGTAAGAAGTTATTCGCCATCCAGTTTTTAATATCAGCTATGCATTCTGTTAGTTTTTCGAATGGATATGTTTTTCCGGGCTGCGAAGAAATATAGAGCTGAGTATCATCAGCGTAACAATGAAAGCTAACACCATGTTTCCTGATGATATCTCCCAAGGGTAACATGTAAAGCATAAAAAGTAATGGCCCTATTTTCCCCTTCTCCCAAAACAACTTACTGTTTCAGCTATAAAATAGTTCAGTTTTGTATGTAATGGTAAAATGTTTATATTTAGTTTCGTTTTTTATTTAGCTAATTTAGAAAAACGCTTGGAGCATTTTTTATTCGTTAAAAATATATATATTTACCGAACAGCGCCCAGCGGAAGACTGATCATAGTCTGTTTGATCAGTTTGCCTTCTCAAATCATCACGACTTGCCTAAAATGAAATCTATAGATATAAAACAGTTCAAGTATAAAACAATGGTAGTTTAAACGTTACAGATACATGTGAGCTATATGCGCATAGTTTGTGCAGAAAGTGGAAGCTAAAGCTTGCAGGACATCGAGGCACCAGCGCAATCACTTGCATTTTTTTCATTGGAAGCAATTTAAAATTATCCGTCATTTTTGCTCACAAAGTACGAGTAATACATCGAAAAAAAACGTTACAGCATTTTTATAAAATAAAGAAAACAAAAATTATGTGCTTTCTGCCGTCTGGTTCTTGAACCGGAGTGCTTAACAAAATGAAGCGAAATGCATGCCTCACAGACATAATAAATACATTTATAGAAAGCTTTAAATTATTACTTAACGAAATAAAACAAATCAAAAGCACAAACTCTTTCATGTAATCCGTAAAGATGAATTTCTCTCTGAAGGCGCGTCCAAAAAGGAGATTGCCAGTCAGGATCTTTGCGACACTGACTCAGAATACACAAATTAATTAATAAATAATTCATTTATGTCCTTACTCTTTCCTCGACACATTCATTGTTATTTATTTTTGCCGGTGCTTGGGGTGAGATTTAGCCTATTGTGTGCGCTTGAACGCGGATTCAGCTGCGCTAAAGCACACTAAACGGTGTCTGAGTCGGTCTCAAAAGTGAAAGCGAAAGTGAAGTTTCGTGTTGTTTCCACCAGGGCGGCATTTTTTTTTCTTCACCATAATTGATGGTTGTCTAAATTATGAAAATAAGGAGAAGCCTAAAACAGGCCCGATGCCGGCCCGGGTCTGAACTATGACGTGAAAATTGGCCCGAAGCCGTAGCCCTGGGGTGTAAAAAAAAGTCAGGGCCCATCGGCCCGGGCTGAAGTGCAGCGCTTTAATTGACTGCTTTGATGTGCTGCAATACCGTAGGGCACTGTTTTAATGCTTACATCGGATTTTTTTTTCTTGCCCCCCCTGACTCAAGAGTCAAATGTCGCCCATGGACGCCACTGACTTTGAAAAGATGGTCATAGATAAGACCTCATGGCGAGTACAGTGCCATGTTGCTATACATTCTTTTGAGTCCAAACGGATTACTGCTGCAGGCTCGGTGTTCTATTTATGTCAGGATGCATATTAGATTACAGTTAGATTTCTTTTAACTAGAAATACTAAACTGATATACTAAATATTATAACAATATAAACATTATAAATACTTAAAATTAATGAATACAATATTAACTGAATGAAAGCAGAGAATATTAAAAAGCTCTTACAAAAATATTTAGAAACCCATATTATATCAATGATGCTAAAATAACACTGATCTGAGCACAAGAGCACGAAATATTACAACTATAACCACAAATCAAAGTTCAACGCTACTTTTATTGAAATAAATATAATATTAGTTAGCCTAAGTTTTACTAAAATTTCACATGTAAACATAACACAACAGGTGTCACGGTTCATGGATCTGCCGTGTTCTCTCGTCTCGTGATCTGTTGGTTTGTCATGTGATTGTGTGTGCTCGCTCAGCTGAGCTGCTAATCAGTCCGGCACAGGTGTTTCCCATTACCTTCAGCCCATATATACTCATCTCTCTCTCTCTCCCTCGTCCGATAGTTCATCTGGATGTCACAGTGTTGGGTTGTCTTCGTGTTTGCTGGTCGTCTCTGTGGAGCTCTGTCTTGTCGGATTTCGTCGTGTCTTCATTGTTTCACCAGGGATTATCATCACGGGACCCACGCCATTTCACTGTCTGCCATCTGCCCCTGCCTCACCCAGCCGGGAGAACTTCATCATCATCATTGACTGTTTCACTTCTGTTCATTCAATAAATCCTGTATTCACCTGCATTTGCTTCCTCCATCTTTTATTACCGTCACAGAACTATCGGACCAACAATGGAAGCAGCAGGCGCGCCACAGCCAACACTCGAGGACTATGTACAGGATTGTCTCTCCCGGCTGGAGAAACAGGAGCAGAGCACAAGCGGTGTTGGATCTGCCATTCGTGCTCTTGTGGGGCAGGTGTCCGAGCTAACCCAGCGCATGCAACAACTGCAACTTCCCGCTGCGCCAGTCACGCCACCCACGCCGCCCGCCCCTCTCGCATCTACCGGACCATCTGCTGCGGCTCAGTCATTCGAGCCCCGCCTTCCCCCGCCTGAGGTCTACAACGGTGAGCCGAATTTCTGCCGTGCTTTCCTCACTAAGTGCTCTATGCACTTCGCATTACAACCGCGAACTTTTCTTAGTGAGGAAAGCAAGGTAGCATTCGTGCTCACCCTGTTGACGGGGAGGGCGGCACTTTGGGGTACGGCGGTGTGGGAAAATCAAGATCCCTGCTGTGCCTCGTTTTCTGCACTCTCCGCCGAGATGAAGAGGGTGTTCGACCGCGCGGTCTCAGGAAGGGAGGCCGCGCGGACTTTGATGGACCTCCGACAGGGGGAGAGGTCTGTCTCCGACTATTCGATTGAGTTTCGCACCCTGGCGGCAGAGTGCCAGTGGAACGAGGAGGCGCAGTGGGATAGGTTCCTGCATGGGCTGGCTGACCGCGTCCAAAAGGAAATCTACGCCCTGGATCTACCCGCCAACCTTAACGGATTGATCGATCTTGCCTTGCGGGTAGACTCTCGTCTCTCCCGAGCCGAGCGGCGTGGATTCTCCGCTCGGCTTCCCCCTGGGGAGGGAACACCATCACGAGCCAGCGGCCGTGACGCGGTCAGCCCCTACGACGATCACGAACCCATGCAGGTGGGGAGAGCTCGGCTTTCTCGGGAGGAGAAGGAGAGGCGGAGATCCCAAGGTCTCTGCCTTTATTGTGGAGCTGGGGGACATTTCGCTTTTTCTTGTCCGGTAAAAGGGCCAGCCCGGCAGTAAATCTGAGGCTACTGTCGGGTGGGATCTCCGCTGAGAAGACCTCATCCACCTCGACCTCCATGCTCCTCCCGGGAAGGTTAAGATGGCAGACTTTTGATCATCACGTCACCGCACTTCTGGACTCCGGGGCTGAAGGTAATTTCATGGACTACAGTTTTGCTCTGCATAATCATGTTCCTCTCTCCCCCCTCACTAACACCATTGCCGTTTCCGCACTCAATGGACAGACTTTACCCAGAATTACTCACTCTACAGAACCCATCACTCTCACTGTGTCTGGAAATCACAGTGAGAGTATTTCATTTCTCATACTGGACTCTCCCCACGCACCTGTCGTTCTGGGCCATCCCTGGCTAGTCAAGCATAACCCCCGGATTGATTGGCGGCTCAAGTCTGTGTCTGAGTGGAGCACTAAATGTCATGAGTCATGTCTTGTGTCTGCCTGTCCCTCTGTGTCTACCCCTATGTTGCAGGAGAAGGCGGTGGATCTGTGTAACGTGCCCGTAGAGTACCTCGACCTGAAGGAAGTGTTCAGTAAGTCTCGGGCTGCTTCTCTTCCTCCTCATCGTCCCTATGACTGTGCAATAGAGTTACTGCCAGGTACGTCTCCGCCTAAGGGCAAATTATATTCGCTTTCCATTCCTGAGCGAGAGGCTATGGAGAAATACATTTCTGATTCTCTAGCAGCCGGGTTCATTCGACCCTCCTCTTCTCCAGCGGGGGCGGGGTTCTTTTTTGTGGGGAAGAAAGACGGATCTCTGCGACCTTGCATTGATTACCGAGGGCTGAATAATATCACGGTAAAGAATACCTATCCTTTGCCGTTGATATCTTCAGCTTTCGAGAGGTTGCAGGGAGCGTCTGTCTTCACTAAATTGGACTTAAGAAACGCATATCATTTGGTTCGCATCAGGAGGGGAGATGAATGGAAGACCGCCTTTAATACCCCCAGGGGGCACTTTGAATACTTGGTCATGCCCTTCGGCTTGTCCAACTCCCCAGGGGTCTTTCAGGCACTCGTCAATGACGTGCTGCGAGACATGGTCGACCAGTTCATATATGTCTACCTGGACGACATATTGATTTTTTCTTCATCTCTCCAGGAACATGTGCAGCACGTTAGGCGAGTGCTTCAGAGGCTGCTAGAGAATGGGCTTTTTGTCAAGGCGGAGAAATGCGTTTTTCATGCACAGTCTGTTCCTTTTCTAGGGTACATCTTGTCGCCCGAGGGAGTTCGTGTGGATCCAGAGAAAGTTAAAGCTGTGGTAGATTGGCCAACCCCAGATTCCCGCAAGGCCCTGCAGAGGTTTCTGGGCTTTGCCAATTTCTACCGGCGTTTTGTTCGCAACTTCAGCCAGCTAGCCTCGCCTCTGACCGCCTTGACCTCCCCCAGAACTACGTTCAGGTGGTCAGATGCAGCGGAAGCTGCATTTGCCAAACTGAAGAGCCGCTTCGTTTCGGCTCCAATTCTTGTAACCCCTGATCCATCTCGTCAGTTCGTGGTGGAGGTCGATGCGTCAGAGGTGGGGGTAGGTGCAGTCCTGTCCCAGCGTTCGGCCACGGACGACAAGATGCATCCCTGCGCGTTTTACTCCCATCGTCTGTCACCTGCCGAGTCAAATTATGATATTGGTAATCGAGAGTTGTTGGCGGTCAAATTGGCATTGGAAGAATGGCGTCATTGGTTAGAGGGGTCGGGGGTACCTTTCATAGTATGGACCGATCACAAAAACCTCGAGTATATCAGAACGGCTAAAAGATTGAACTCTAGGCAGGCTCGGTGGGCATTGTTTTTCGGACGTTTTAACTTTACTCTTTCGTACCGCCCGGGTTCTAAAAATGTCAAACCCGATTCTTTATCGCGAATTTTTGACCACTCCGATCGCCCGTCTACTCCCGAGAGTATTTTTCCTGAGACGCTTATCGTCTCAACTCTCACTTGGGAGGTCGAAACGAAGGTTAAATCAGCCTTAGAAGGGGTAACGCCCCCGGTCGCGTGCCCACCGAACCGTTTATTTGTGCCAGAGGAATTACGGTCCGAGGTTATTCAGTGGGGTCATTGTTCCAATGTGGTTTGTCACCCAGGGGTTAATCGAACCTTACATATGGTCAAGCAACGATTTTGGTGGCCTCTCATGGCTCGTGATGTTCGCAGTTTTGTCTTGGCTTGCTCAGTTTGTGCCATTGGTAAGTCGTCTAACAGACCCCCTGATGGGCTCCTTCAACCGCTGCCGGTCCCTTCGAGACCCTGGTCCCATATCGCTTTAGATTTTGTCACCGCCCTCCCGCCCTCCCAGGGCAACACGGTAGTTTTGACCGTGGTGGACCGATTCTCGAAGGCGGCCCATTTCATTCCCTTGCCCAAATTACCCTCAGCCAAGGAGACAGCGGTGACTGTAGTTGACCACGTCTTTCGGTTACATGGCCTCCCGACGGACGTGGTCTCCGACAGGGGACCCCAATTTGTGTCCAAATTTTGGCAAGAATTCTGTAAATTGTTGGGGGCAACTGTTAGTCTCTCTTCAGGATTCCACCCTCAGACCAACGGTCAAACTGAGAGAGCCAATCAGGATCTGGAAAGAATGTTGCGATGTATGGTCAACAGAAATCCTTCCTCCTGGAGCCAACAACTCTCAATGGTGGAGTATGCCCACAATTCATTGCCAGTATCATCCACGGGCCTATCACCATTTGAATGTAGTTTAGGGTACCAGCCACCAATTTTTCCTAGTCTGGAATCCGAAGTCGCGGTCCCCTCTGCCCACGCCTTTGTCCAGAGGTGTCATCGCACTTGGACTAGAGCCCGTGAGACTCTACTCCAGGTGGGAGCGCGCACCAAGGCCAAAGCCGATCGCCACCGGTCGAGGCCTCCCGTATACGTCGTCGGTTCTAAAGTGTGGCTTTCTACTAAAAACATTCCACTCCGGTCCGTCTCGAATAAGCTTGCTCCTAAATTCATTGGCCCATTTCCTGTCACCAAGATCATTAGTCCGGTGGCAGTCCGCCTCAAACTCCCTCCAGTATACAGGAGGATTCATCCCGTCTTTCATGTTTCCAAAATTAAACCCGTGATTTTTGCACGTATTAATCCGCCTACCCCGGTTCCCCCACCGCCGCGACTCGTAGACGGGGAAACCACCTATTCGGTTAATCGTATTCTGGACTCTAGGCGGAGGGGACGCGGATACCAGTACTTGGTGGACTGGGAAGGTTACGGTCCGGAGGAGAGAAGTTGGGTGCCTGCCAGGGACATCCTGGATCACTCCCTTATTGATGATTACAATCAACAGGTAAGGGGTTCTGGGAACGTCGTGGGACGTTCCTAGGGGAGGGGGTACTGTCACGGTTCATGGATCTGCCGTGTTCTCTCGTCTCGTGATCTGTTGGTTTGTCATGTGATTGTGTGTGCTCGCTCAGCTGAGCTGCTAATCAGTCCGGCACAGGTGTTTCCCATTACCTTCAGCCCATATATACTCATCTCTCTCTCTCTCCCTCGTCCGATAGTTCATCTGGATGTCACAGTGTTGGGTTGTCTTCGTGTTTGCTGGTCGTCTCTGTGGAGCTCTGTCTTGTCGGATTTCGTCGTGTCTTCATTGTTTCACCAGGGATTATCATCACGGGACCCACGCCATTTCACTGTCTGCCATCTGCCCCTGCCTCACCCAGCCGGGAGAACTTCATCATCATCATTGACTGTTTCACTTCTGTTCATTCAATAAATCCTGTATTCACCTGCATTTGCTTCCTCCATCTTTTATTACCGTCACAACAGGGATGCACCAGTACCATATCTGATTTTTGCTTTTTGGTTATCAGTGATTAATAACATGATCACAGCATGTTTGTCTATTTCAGTTCTTAAGCATATATGGGTCGCTGGAGTATATTTGAGCACTAAAACACATTATAGACTCGTAAAGTCATTTTTAGTATTGGGCAAGTATCTTATCAGATAGGTCAGTAGTGGTTTAATAGTAAGTAAATTCGTTGAGGAAGAGTGTTGGGTTTTTTCTCTGTACACTTACTTTACTCTCTGAAAAACCATCCCATTTGTGACCCTGGACCACAAAACCAGTCATAAGGTTAAATTTTACAAAACTGAGATGTATACATTTCTATTGATGTATGGTTTGTTAGGATAGGACACTATTTTGCCAAGATACATCAATTAGAAAATCTGGAATCTGAGGGTGCAAAAAAAATCACCTTTAAAGTTCTCAAAATTAAGTTCTTAACAATGCATATTACTAATCAAAAATCACATTTTGATATATTTATAGTAGGAATTTTACAAAAAATCTTCATGGAACATGATCTTTACTTAATTTCCTAATGATTTTTGGCATAAAAGAAAAATCAATAATTTTGACCCATACAATGTATTTTTGGCTATTGCTACAAATATACCCCAGCGACTGAAGACTGGTTTTGTGCTCCAGGGTCACAAATTTACATTGATCAGCCAACTCAAACAAAAGCTCAACCATACTTGATGCGTTAAAACAAACCTCGTCTGTGCTGTGTAACACAAGAATTAACCTTATTGGTTGAGCTTCCGTTTGCTATAACTGATGTGTGCGTTGATTTGTGTTTATATGTGAATAAAAAGCCTAAATGAAATCTTCTAACTTATACAAAGCACACTTGGGTGTCTTCAGAAAATGTGTTGTTTTAAGAATTGTGAGTGCTTAAAAGTGTTTAATAGGCTGCTGCTTTTTACGTTATGCTTTTGTGAACTGCATTTGTAGAAAACAGTATGCATTTTTTTTTTTTAAATATTTTATTTTAAATTGTTTTACATCATTTACCAACAAAACAATACACAACAAAGCAAAAAACAACAGAAAACAACAAGTGAGGGACATTTAACATAATCAAAGTAAATCGTAAATTCAGACATTACTGTGAAAATAGTAATATACTATTCAGTCTTGAGGAAATCCACAAAGGGTTGCCATACAGTTTGAAATTGACGATGAGATTTGGGCTCCAAGGAACGTATCCTCTCCAGTTGTATAACATGAAACAATTCACCCAACCAAGCTTTGAAGCATGGAGAGTCTGAGGATTTCCAGTTTAAAAGAATTGCTTTTTTTGCAAGAATCATGCCCATCAACAGAGGTCGTTGCTGGAAACTTGGAAGAGTGTTCAATGTCTCAGAATATCCAAGAATTGCAAGACAGTGGTCTGGCTTAACCTCCTTTTGAAAAACCTTTGAAAAAAAATCAAATATGGCAGTCCAAAAATCAAACAGTTTAGGACAAAACCAAAACATGTGTGACAAGGAACCCTCGTTTATTTTGCATCTGTCGCAAACTGGGGAGATAGAATTAAATATTTTACTTAGTTTAGTTTTGGAATAATACAACCTATGAATTACTTTAAACTGAATCAACCTGTGCCTTGCATTTATTGAGCAGCCTTGAATCCTTTTGAGACTTTCATTCCAGGTTTCATCGGGCACTTCTTCATCAAATTCCTTAGTCCAGGCCTCTTTTATATAATTTGTACTCACAGGCAGTTGAAAAGCAGACTGTATGCATTTTTAATCCTCCCTTTATCTATTCTTGATGAACACAGTCAAAGTATAATGCTAAAACTTACTATCATTTGTGAGCTCATATTTAGGCATTCTAAATAAATAAATGCAAAATGTAACATTACATTTACATTTCATTAACAATTTATAGCAAGCAAATCCTTAAGATATCTGTAACTAAAAACTGCACTCCAAAGAAAAATGCATCTAAATTTCACTCCAAAGAACAAACATGAGTGATGTTGGCTTCGCTACGTTTCTGTACGGTCTTGATCTTCTGGAAGACTTTCCCGTCGGGTTGCTTCCTCCAGGTCAGTGTGATGTCCAGATTGCTCAGCGTCTGCTGCAACTGAACCACAGAAACAGCCTTTCATTACTCAATGGATAAATTCCACAAAAACAAGTTTGAGGCATTTCGTCCCAAAATTAAACTCTCTGACTATAAACATTTCACAGAGTGAGCGGAAATTGGTGAAAATCCAAACACTAAATATTGTGTTTTGTCTTTACAAAAAGACCAGCTGGGTTTTTGTTCACTCTAGAGGGGAAAACTGATGATTTCCTTAAATCATTTAGACTAAATTTTTATTCTAGACTAGAGTTTAAACTGCATTTTTTTATTTGCTCCACATGTCACAATTTAGTCAGATGAACATTAGAAAATCAACCTTGTTTAAGACGAGGTTCTTGAGTTTAGCTTCATTCACATTCTGACTGGACTTCACCTGCACTCGGATCACCTGCCTGTTCTTCTTGACTGTGGGAAAAGCACATATTGTAATTTTTACTTGTGAACATACAATATCTTACTCTGCGATCATATGAATCAGGATTTCCAAACTTTGCCAGCCAAACCCCTTTAATCTTTAATATTTCATTATATATTCCCTTTTATATTTCAAGTAGAGATGTAATTTTTGCAGAATTTTAAATAGTTTTTGTTGCTGTTGAATTGTATGAGTGTCATTAAATATAAATTTACTCTCATTTGTTAACAAATTAATGTACACAATAGTTTAGATCAGACCTACCTGTGTTACAGTAGAAGTAATAATTCGTAGCACACAATCTGTCATCAATTGTTTTATAATAGATATTTAGACCAGCACAGTCTTCGTTCCACCAAGTAAATTTCTCAGTAACAGATTGGGTTGAGGAAGTAACATTTGCCCGATCTGACCACTTCCAAGTGTCCCTGTACAATCCGATCCAGACTGCAGGCGTTAAAGCTCCTAGCAAGCTGGTTATCTCGTCTTGGTCAGCTTTACTCCTAATGGTGGCCAGATCTGTGTAACGTTGTCTGCAGTATTCCTGAGCTTCAGTCCATGTCTTTGCAGTCTTACTCAGAACCATTTTTTTCGTTGTTGTGTTTGCACTTTCTGTGAAATTTCCTGTTAAATCTGCCAAACAGATTACAAAGAACTTTAATGCGTTTTCCTTTAGCTACTTTTTAAATCAACACTTCTCATTTTCATTTAGTTTGTCTTGATGTATTAAATAACCAAAACCTCGAAATGAGGAGAAAGCATGGCAATGGAGGTTCAAACCAAACTCAACAATGAGTAATTCAAGACATTTTAAAGTGATTTTACTCAAACTGGCTGAAATATCATAAATTCAGTCATTAGTAATAGGATTTAATGGTTTAGACATTTTAAAACAATAGGTGGCAAATGCATTATTTAAGTCACTTTGGAATAAATCAAAGCATGTATCATGATAAAAAAGTGACTTTACAGTCTGCAAAATCTGGAAGAATAGAGCAAATTATTTCACGGACACCCTGGTACTTTTAGAACAGCTGGTCTACACAGAATAAAGCCCTGTTTAGGCTCTGCCCAGGTACAGGTATGTCGAGCCATTCATTTGTCTGGTTGCATGATGAAAAAAAGATTAAATAGGGTATATGTCCAACATCACCTGACCAAAGCTGGAAAACAGGTGTCATCGCTTCCGCTTGTCGGAGAACGTGTTAATAGCCATAATAAACAATGGCTATATCGATGGACTTTTTTTATGTAATCAGCTAAATGAGCTGTTTTTATTGAAAACCGTTTTAGACATTACATGTCATTTGACTGTAGTATACTGTTTTTGGACGTGAAAAAAGAATGTAGAAAATGGTATTGACATTCCCACACTGTGAAAAAAAAATCATAAAACAGCTGTGGTTGCCAGAAGTTTACCGTAAAATATACGGTAGCAATGTTTTACGGTTTTCACTTAAATGTACAGGTAAATACCGTCATTTCATTAACTGATATAATGGTAATGCACCAACCTTTTGAAATACTGAAATCTGTTTTGTACCTTTGTAATACACTGATAACCACCAAAAGCAGGTGGTGATGAGAACAGCACATGATGAACCAAAGCCCATCACGAGGAGGTTTTAAATAATAACATATATAGAAGGTGCACAGCGTCATTCACACAAACACTAAACACCATCCTGGTAACAAACATAAAACTGAAATAATGCAAAAAACATTAATTTAACAACATTAGATGTAACATACAACCCTACTGTACAAAACTGCCAAGAAAAAACTAAGAAGAAAAAGTTATTTCAACAAAAAACATCAGATAAACGGGGAATACTGGGAATGTCAATTTACGTTTATTCACTGTAAATTCGACGTTCTTTTCCGCTTCAAAAAATGGTAAAATTACATGCAATGTCCGTATATAGAAGGGGAACTTACAGTTAACCATTTCACAGGTATTTACCGTAGCATTTTTACCGTTAAATTCATGTTAATTTTTTACAGTGTAGAGTTCCCTGTATTGCATTTCAAATTTGATGTTTTCTCTTTGAAATAACTGTTTCTTCTTAGTTTTTAGGGTTGTATGTTACATCTAATGTTGTGAAAAGAATGTTTATTGCATTATTTCAGTGTTTTACCACGATGGTGTTTAGTGTTTGTGTGGATGACGCTGTGCACCTTCTATATTTGTTATTATTTAAAACCTCCTCGTGATGGGCTTTGGTTCGTCATGTGACTTTTGCATCACCACCTGCTTTTGGTGGTTATCAGTGTATTACAAAGGTACAAAACAAATGTCAGTACTTTAATGGGTTGGTATATTAACATTACATCAGTCAATGAAAGAAGTGTTTAACTGTAAATTTAAGTTAAAATTGGAAAACCTAAAATTTTTGTACTATGCTTTTACGGTCAAATTCAAGCATCCTGCTGTTTTTTTTTTTTTTTTTACCATAAATTTTATGGATTTTTATTGTAACAAAAACCATGGGAGAACCTTGTCCCAAGATGTTTTTAATACATTTTGGACACAGATGAACCATTATGCAAGTGATCATAATTATGCAGTCATCGTGATCATGTACCGCATTGTTAATTAATTTATATTTAAAGGTTGTATCAGCGATTTCTAGCCTAAAACATAAAGTGTCAAATTCAGCTGACCTTTATTCACGATCGACTCGCTGCCTGCCCCATAAATTGTCTGTGAAAAAAACGCGTCTCTCTGGTCAGTCTAGGGTCCGAGATATGCCAAAGAAAACAATCGGCGCTATCAACTATTCCACAGATAAACAAACAGTGTTCCAACCAATCAGCGTCAGGGGGTTCGTGTTGTGGACTTTCCTACTGGTGCAGGGATGTGAGGGAGGCGGAGCGAAAGTCCACAACACCAAACCCCTGACGCTGATTGGTTGGAACAATGTTTGTTTATCTGTGGAAAGGTTGGTAGTGCCGATTGTTTTTTTGGCATATCTCGGACCCTAGGCTGACCAGAGAGACGCGGTTTTTTCACAGACAATTTATGGGGCAGGCAGCGAGCGGATCGTGATGAAAGATCAGCTGAATTTTACACTTTATGTTTCAGGCTAGAAATCGCTGATACAACCTTTAAAGGAGACATTTTCTTGATTTTTACTTGTGATATTATATAAAAAATGAGTGAACTAATGATACACAGATTTTCATTCACTGAATTAATGAGCATTTATAAAGAGTGGTTATATGTGTTTCTCACCGTCATAACACACAAAATATCTTGAGTTGCTGCAGTAGAAATCGAACCAGAGTCCATCAGGAGATATCGCAGCACACGCCTCTCCTATACCGTAGTTATTTGGCTGACCCAAAGCCCAGGACTTGAACACCGGTATCTCCTCGTTATAAGACCAGCGCCAGCTGTTGATGTCGTTGTACAGTCCGATCCAGGCGAAGCTATTAAACCGATTTTCATCTGCAGCTTCTCTCAGCCTCGTCCAGTTTTCATTACTCTGAACGGTGGCCAGGTCATAATGGTGTGTCCTGCAGTAAGTCTGGGCATCTGTCCACGTCATCAACTGCTTGATCAGAATATACTCTGGCTGTATACACAGAGTTAATGACAGGAGTCCTGCGAGAGAATACAGCCTCAGTGTTCTTGTTTTTATTCTGGACAAGAGCTTGTCAAGTGATTAAGAAATTACAGTCACTATATGCCTGATAATGACAGACCTGGTCTGACCAGCGTTTTTTATCATTCCTTTTTTCATAAGTCACATTTCTTTGGTTTTCTGTTGTAGTTGCTTGCTTTAAATATTTATTGATTACATACATCTTATTCACTGTATATCTCCCTGTCTCACTCTGTCCTGTAAAGTTTTTACTTCATTTTTTAATAATATTGCTATATATAAAACAGCAATATGCAAATTGTAATGTGGTTACATATTTGAATGTTTTATTTAATGTTACTTTAATGTTTTGCATATTGTTTTACCTGAGAGAAAAAGCAGATGGAGCCTAATTTGGTCCATCGCTCTCTACAATGACAAGAGGAAAATCAAAACAAAAGGCTGTTAACAAAACACACATCAAATGAAAACATATGTTTCTTCCCATTACCAGCATTACAATATGATTCAGTTGAGAAAGTAGTAGAAGTACAGCATAATTAATACATAAGCCGTTCATCCCTTATGAATGAAAGAGCACTAACCTGTTGAACAGATGACTGGTCTACCTTCAGTGATGGTGACTTCTCAGGATGTTTCTCAAGTTCCCAATCTTGTGCTCTTTAAATGGGCTTGTTATGTTAAGAAGGGAATTTTACAGTCATGTATGCAAAGTGTGACCTTACTTTTGTGGTTCCTCCTTCAGGTATTTTATGGTGGATCATCTTAGGACACTCACTGTACTTCATGTAGAAACATTTACAGATGTTTTTATTCAGGAAATCTATTTAAGGTACACATTTACATTTGATTAGTTCTTAAATTTCACTCGATGCAATCAAAATGCACTGGATAAAATCACATATGTGTTTGGTTAGAGGCATGTTTTTAATAGTGTGGAAAATATTTGAAATGTGTTTCTTGTTTTCAGGTCAGCTGTATTTGTGTTTTTGTGTGATTAGTAGAGTATGTTTTCAGATTATGCAAACTTTAATGTCTTTTTTGACCCTTCAGCAGTTATTTTCCTATGCAAATGCTAGTAGGTGTGTGCTTGGCCCTTATCTTAGAAATTTTAAATTACAAAAATAACAAAATAATAGCATTTTGTAAAAAGAGATGTTATATTTTATCACTTGTAGGCATAGTACTATCAATGTTATGGTAACAACAAGAAAGCCATACAAGACAAACAGCCTTATGTGAATTTAAAATAATTTTAAAGGGGGACAATTAGTTAGTATAAAATCGATAAAAATCAACTTGTGTTGTTCCTTTGGTTTCATTCAGTTATGATAAATGGTCCAGCTTTCATGCAAGCAGTTTACAAGTCGGAGATCACATTATTTTCATTTACATACTGTAAATTTGGAAAATTTGAAACGAAAAGATTACAATATAAAATGGTCTGTTTTGACCTAGATATAACCAATTAAAATGTTCAGGTCATTTTGAAATTTTATTTTGTAAAAAAAAAAAAACTATGAAGATTTATTACACGTTTGTAAAATATATTTAGCATTTCCCATGGTATCTTTTTTGAAACTGAATTTTGTTGATGAGCCAAAAGGATCAATCACTCGCTGTTTTTTGTCACTTTTGTAGCTTTAATAACAATCCATTTAGATGTGTAATAAGATTGCTAAATACATTTAAACGTGTAAACTATTGTAAAATAAAGATCTGTTGTGTGATTATTAATATATAAATTATTAATAAAAGAATTGTTGATGAAGCACAATGCATCAGAAATCATTAAAAAATCAAATAATTGCCTTCTGAGTTGTAATCGAACCTATTCATCATCCTATTCAACTGTCCTACAGAAATGTAAAGATCCGCAAAAGGTCTTCCATAATGTTAGGGTTCATATGAATACATTAAGCTTTATATTATGTGTAGCTATAGATATTAAAATTTGTGTTGTAGCCAATTAGCTTTTTTTTTTTTTACTTGTTAACTCATTTCCCTAACTCACCTGGTTTGTCTCTGTTGGGGGTTATTTGTTTCTTGTCTTTGAATAAAGTGTCCTTGTGAAGGTCAGGATGGAAACTTTTCACAGTCAGCTGGCTTGTTTGATGTGTTTGCTGTGTAACAGAAACTACAGAGTGCAAGAATAAATGTGTTCACATGATCTCATTGGACTGCATGTTGAAAGGGATAGTTCACCCAAAAATAAAAACAACTGATCAATAGGCATATGGGATGTAGGTGATGTCAGTAGAAGACTACACTAAGCGTTATTTAGAGAATCTAGAGTCTCGGGCAAATGGTCTGGAGTTGTTCGGTTCACAAACTAATCACTCTTTGGAACCGAGATCACTCTTTTGGCGAACTAGCTGATCAAAATGGATTGAAGCGTCTGAAACAGTTGTTTGCTTGTGCAGGACAGATCTACCAGTTACTGTTAGAAGCTCCACGTTTCACATCACTATTGATTGCTTCAATAATATCATTGCGTAAACGTGATGTGATTGTGTGATTATTTAAACAAGTGAATCAGTTATTTGACCCAGTTCATTGAAATGAACTCTGAAAGTTTGGTGAAAAGAATCAGATTTTCCTGTTTGCCTGAGGCTTTGGATTACAGGTAAATATGCTGTAATAATAAGCCACGGCTATTCATTTTGTGCTCCCTGAAATGATTTTTTTTTTTTCAGTCTCAGACAAAGCTGCCACTGATTGCATTGTATAAATCACCAAGGAGCATGGTTTCAGCTAACCTCAGCTTATCTTCTTTATTGTTCTACTGAGGGGAAAAAGTCACCTACATCTTGGACGGCGGTGAGTATAAGCAAGCTTTCATTTTTGGGTGAACAATTCCTATTAATTATTAATTCCGCAGTGTCATGTAGTTACCTTCTCAGAAGTGAATATGGCTATACTGTACATTTTAAATCTTAATTTTGTGTAAAAATGCGAGATTAGGAGATTAAGGGGGTCATATGATGTTGCTAAAAAGAGCATTATTTTGTGTATTTGTTCAATGCATTGTGTTTATGCAGCTTGAGGTTCAAAAAACGTGTTATTGTCCACATACTGTAAATTATTGTTGCTCCTGCCTTTCTGAAACGCTTTGATTTTTACAAAACTCATTGTTGATGGAAACCCAGGTGTTCTCTGATTGGCCAGCTATACGATGCATTGTGATTGGCCAAATACCTCAAGCGTGTGAAAGGAATGTTACACGGCTTGCCATGTTGTTTCTCGGCGCGATGAGACAAAAATAATTTGTTGCATCCATTGGGGACATAACTGCTGATTTTTACTCGTTGCGTTGTGTCGCGCCACGTAAACATAACACGTCTGCATTTGCGATCGTAGAATAAGAAACAGCAAGCACTACTCTACACTGCTCAAAACTGGTGTTGAATAGTCAGGACTGAATATGAAAATGTACTTACAGGCTGTGAGTCAGAAGCGCAGACTGTCCTTGCAACATTGGAATTGTCCCACTTTATAGCCTTAACCCTTTCTGTACAGCTGGCTTGTAATCTGCTCTGTCGATCTCTGAATAAAAACGCGAAGATGCACATAAATTCTGAAAATGCGCGTAAAAAACTTACGAGCACAACTAAGTAGGATATTTGTGACCCTGGACCACAAAACCAGTCATAAGGGTAAATTTTACAAAACTGAGATGTATACATCATATGAAAACTCAATAAATAAGCTTTCTATTGATGTATGGTTTGTTAGGATAGGACAATATTTGGCCGAGATACAACTATTTGAAAATCTGGAATCTGAGGGTGCAAAAAAATCAAAATGCTGAGAAAATCACCTTTAAAGTTCTTTAAATTAAGTTCTTAACAATGCATATTACTAATCAAAAATTACATTTTGATATATTTATAGTAGGAATTTTACAAAAAATCTTCATGGAACATGATCTTTACTTAATTTCCTAATGATTTTTGGCATAAAAGAAAAATCAATAATTTTGACCCATACAATGTATTTTTGGCTATTGCTACAAATATACCCCAGCGACTTAAGACTGGTTTTGTGGTCCAGGGTCACATTTGTTATGCGATAAGAAAAAATGTGCATAAACCACGATGGAAACACTTTTTACCGAATAAATTCCTCCATGCGCATTAAAAAAGTACACTTTGTACACTGGACCGGGATAACTTGACTAACCAGCGGACCCATCTTGTTACACATCATCAGAAATGTTGTTTTGCTCATTCTGAAAGGTTTCATCGCTTGCCCAACACGGCACCAGGCCTGCGGTCGTTTTGATTATTTTATAGTAATAAAAATTAGGGATGTCCCGATCAGGTTTCTTTGCCCTCGAGTCTGAGTCATTTGATTTTGAGTATCTACCGATACTGAGTCCCGATCCGATACTTCTATAATACATGAATAAAAAAAGAATAAAGAAGAGCGAAGAAACAGATCCAGGATGTTCCTTATTAGGGGTGTGACAAGACACTTGTCTCACGAGAACGAGACGAGATTTTTAAACTTTTTTAAAGAAATACTCAATAATGAAATATATAGGGGAAAATAGTATTTTATTCAACAACAAAAAAAGAAAAAACACAAAAAAAAAAAAATATATATATATATGTAGGTGCATTTTGACATGAACTTGTACTTTATGAAATTAAACTTCTATTGTAATGAATTATATGCTGTAATAAACATGTGAACTAATGCTGCATGATTCTGGGTAAACTGAAAAACTACTTTCTTTTATAAATTGGAGATCACAATTCTGAAGAAAAAAAGGATTAGAAATCTAAACAAAATTAAGTCATTGACTAGTGGTTCTGACAGAAAGTTCATTGCTTAAGTTTAAATTTTACCAAAATTAAAAAAAAAAAAAAAAAAAAAAAAAAAATGAAGGAGCCAGTGTCTCAATTAATAAAGAGTTGTTTCACTATTGGAATCTCTTGAATGTATATTCAATGACAAATACTTTTTATAAACGTGCAGTTGTCGCTACCTCCTGGCGAAGAGGACAAGCCTTACACTACAGATGTGTCTGTGCCACCGCATAACTATAGATGTGTTAAAAAATTGAGAATATATATACGAGTCCTGATCGGGAGGTAACGTCCGATTCTGATCGAGTCTGAAACCACGTAATCGGGCCCGATTTATGATCACGTGATTGGATCTAGACATCCCTAATAAAAATCATTTAGTTCAGTTAGAGAACAAACAGTGCAATTAAAAACTGATAGGGGCTGCTGAAGGCAGTGTGCCTAACAACAGTCACTTCCACGGCATGAGTTTTATCATTTATTACATGAGGAGTGAGGTGCGAAAGGCAAGACGTTGCCGAAAGATTTCGTTTTGAAACGACATGCAAAACCGCCTGTTTTAAAAGTATTTAGCATTTCAAAAAAGGCCTGTTGACTGTTTTCATTTATCTAAGGTGAATTTGGAAGCTCATTGGAAGAACATTTGTTTCTTATTTATTTGTTTCCACCGTGTTTGCTGATGTTCAGCAGGCCATTTTTTTCAGAATTAAACTTTGTGGAACTTATTTAACAGTTATTTATTTACTTTGTTAATGTTAAATTAATAATTCTATGTTTAAAATAAGTGAGTTTGCTGTACTGTACTGTTTTGTTGTTGTCCATACATTCAATCAATTGACGCCGAACTGCCAAAAGTAAAAGTAAAATGCTTACGGACATTTACAAGCTTTAAAAAGCGAAGAAAAGCATGGACATGTG
>NC_133363.1:65452373-65607373 GCF_049309525.1 Garra rufa
ACACACTCACTAATGGGTTGCAAATGTGGTCTGGAAGATTTTTTTAATGTTTGGCTGAGTTGTAACTTGTGCACATCTGGTTTGTGTTATGAGGACACTAAAGTGACTCACCTTCGCTAAGATGGATGTCTGCATATTCAGATCATTCACGTTCAGACCAGATTTCACCTCCAGTCTCAGGATCTGTCTCTTCATAACAGGCCCATCTGAACAAAACATTAGTGTATAGCACTGACTGAACTACAAATAACCAGTGTTGAGGGTAACGCATTACAAGTAACACAAGTTATGTAATAATATTACTTTTTCCAAGTAACTAGTAAAGTAACACATTACTTTTTAATTGACAAGAAAATATCTGAGTTACTTTTTCCCCCATTTATTGATTAAAAGCTCTCCTGTCCCCATGTTGAGAGAAATCCTGAGTAAGATGTTACTTTAATTCTAGAATAAATGTGAACATGCAAAAAAAAAATTATCACACTCCAAAATTGCTGAAGAGTTGACATTTTTTCTTCTGTGGTCTACTGTCCAGATGTCAATTTACTTTTCTCTAAGCCTGAGGCCTTTAGTGTGAAACGGCTTTTAAATTTGACTAAAAATTGAACTTTTTATATTAAAAACAAACAAGCAAGCCCTGCCCAGATTTAAAAAGTAACACAAAAGTAACGTAACGCATCACTTTCCATAAAAAGTAACTAAGTAACGTAATTAGTTACTTTTTTAGGGAGTAACTCAATATTGTGATGCATTACTTTTAAAAGTAACTTTCCCCAACAATAGTAATAAATCATGCTAGATCTAAAGATAATGACAGTGGCGGTTCTAGACAAATTTGACTAGGGGGGCCAAGAAGGGGCCAGTGTTTAACCAGAGGGGCACATTAAAAAATGACAACAAGTGATATTTAAAGATTATAAACTTTATTTTACTTTAAAATCATACAAACATTTTAGGGATGCTCATATTGACCGTTCACTGTTAACCGACAGTAAGAATTTTAACCGATTTTTACTATAAGTTAAACGGTTTAATTTTTTTTACGTTTGCTGCATGGTGAAAGAAAAAAAATGTTTACTCACGGGCGCGTGTCGACACGTGCAGTGCGGCTGTTTAGACATATTTTGATGAGTAAGCACCTGCTTTACCTTCTCTTAGTTTGTGTAACTGATGTATAGCCTATGTGCTGCACGATAGCAATGGCGATGTTGCGTTATCAGAGAGTGAATCCGTGAATAAATGAATTCAAATTCTGAATTAATTATAGTCTTAAAAGTGCGCGCTCCCCTTACAATCACTGGAAAGCTGGCACTCATACATTACTGTAGTTCATCGCAATCTCTCAAAGTTAATAAAAGGTAATAAAATCACATTTACACAATACAATTAATCTCTTATTTACATCATGTCTACACTTTCTTTGTTTTAATGAGAGAGTTCTCAGAGGTGTAGAATTTCAGCAGAACTGAACCGGCACTTGATCATGAACTAACAATGAACAGCTGTATATTTTTATTAACTAACGTTAACAAAGATTTTACAAAGCCATTTACAAACTTGATTTAATTATCAGTGTGAAAAACAAAAGTAACACGGTTATGTGCAAGAACAACAAGTCACTCACGAAATGAAATTGTTTTGCTTACCTTCGACTCTTGCAACAGGAGAAATAAATCGTAGCTCCTCTATCCAAGAGTAGTTCTAATAGGCTTTATGCCGAACGTCACATGACCAACCCCGGAAAACAGGTCTCATTGCTTCCGCTTGTCGGAGAACGTATTAATAGCCGTAATAAATAATGGCGATATCGACGGACTTTTAAGGTAATCAGTTAAACAAGCCAGCTGTTTATTGTGGACGTTTCATTCGATATTTATATATAAATGTTAGTGAAAAGAATAAAAATTTAAAACTTTTATATATCAATCCACATATGTGATGGACATTGGTTATGATCATTTTTAGTGTCTACTTTGAATGAATCTTGAGTAAATCATGTTCATATTTAAAGAGGGATATGCAAAACGCGTGAACCGGAAGCAACGAGACCTGTTTAGCAGAAAACGGAAGCCTGTTGGGCATGAAGCCTATTGTTGCTGCAGTGTTTGTGTGCGCCGCTCTAATTTACCCATGTAAGTAGAACGATGCGTCGCATTAGTTCCGCTTTTGGCGCTCGTGTGTAAAACCATGATTAATTAATTTTTTTATTTGGTCAGTAGGGGGGGCCACAGGGGTGGCCAAGGATATGTCTACAGGGGCACGGGCCTCCCTTGGCCTCCGTGTAGAACCGCCACTGGATAATGACCATGTTTAATTGTAAAAATTGCTTGCAGGATGAAATAAATTTTGTAGTTTTGGTTATAAATAAAAACAAAGACTAATGCTTTTTCTTGTAATTTCAAAATAAATTCCAGAAAAAAATGATAATTTTGTCAAATCAAGCACACATTGCATGTTCAAATGACAAAACACTCACTGTGAAAGCAGAAAAATGGTTTCAGTTTTCCACAGAGCTCTGTTTTCCAAGATTTGTCCCCCGCCAGTGAAACGCATTCTCCGAAAAAATCTGGCTGAAGCCAATCCCAGTTTCTGAAGGACGACGTGCTGCCATCGGACCAGGCGAAATCGTCTCTAAACAGGCCGATGTACGCCAATCCCAGGATGGGAATCAGCTCCTTGATCTGATTGTTCTCGTCTAGGTTTCTCACACTGACCAGATCGGTGTAATGCTCTCTGCAGTAACGCTGAGCTTCTCTCCATGTGTACAGAAACCTGATGTAGAGGTATGGCTGCTCAATACTGTTCGCTACAGGAGTGAAAGATGCAGGTCAGCACAGACTATAGCAGTTACCAGGGTTATTATAGTTAACTAATTATAAAAAATTAAAATAAAAAAAAACTTTTTATTTTATTTTATTTTAGCTTTCCTCATTTTTAGGTTAAGCTGAAGTACTACAATAGCTAAAACTGAAATAAAAATGAGTAAAAAACAATATTGATTCATTTAGAAATCATTTAGTTTTTTTTTTTTTTTTTTTTTTTGCTAAGAACTTCATTTGGACAACTTTAAATGCGATTTCCTCAGTATCTTGGGTTTTTTGCCCCCTCAAATTGCAGATTTTCAAGTAGTTGTATTTTGAGAAAATATTATCCTATCCTAACTAACCAATCAACAAAGTTTATTTATTCAGCTTTGCTTATTTATACAGATGATGTATAATCTTAATTTCAAGATTTTGTGGTCCAGAGTCACTGTAAAAAGTTTTCACCAGATTCAACTTAGGTTTTTAAGTTCAGCAGCTGCCTTAAGTTTTTAGGTTAAATCAGCTTAAAACTACAAGTCATCTTAACTTATTACAATAAGAATGAGCTGATACTGTATAACTTGTAAGTATAAATGACTTAAGTTGATTTAACTTAAAATCTTAAGGCAGCTGCTAAACTTATGTTTTTAAGTTGAAACTCGTGAAAACTTTTTACAGTGCATATTTAAAAAAAAATGCTAAATAATTTTTAATATAACAGAATATACACTAGTATCAACCATAGTTTTGTTAATTTGTTCCACTTTAACTAAAATTAAAAGACAAAATGTAAAAACAATCTTAGTAATTTTGTCTGATCTTGCTATTTGCATTTTTAAAAAAATATGTCTGTGTAGTTTTTACATTTTAGTTTTTTGTACTTTTTCAACTTTTTGTGCTTTAGAAAAAAGCAGAAATGTTGCCTTTTATCAACTTTTGTATGATTTTGAATTAGCTTTTATATTTACATTTTCGTTTTGGTTTAAGTTTCAGTAAGTTTGTCATGACATTTAATTCAGAATAATTTTTAATAGTTTTAATTAATAATAACCTGTTGCAAGGCTATATTTTTAAATAGGGAAATAATTTGGCCTGTCCTGGTCAATAACATAAAATTTATCTTAAAACCAATGGATCATGGATTGAGATCCTAGCTAGGAAAAAAAAAAATCCATATCACCTGCTTTTACTCACCATTGTAACAAATGAAATTGAAGGGGTCAAGGCAGTTGGTGCTTTGAAACTGTCCTCTGTAAGTCATGACGACGCAGTCTTGATAAATTCCATTGTTCGGCTCATACTCTGCCCAGTTCCTGTATTTCATCTCTCCGTCTTTATAAAAGCCCCTATCTGCCAGAACCCAGTGCCAGTAAAAATGACCGGTTTCCATCAGCCCGATCCAGGCGCTCGTGTACGTGACCTGTCCGGCCTGAAGCGTGTCCAGATCGTCCGCATTTTCAAAAGTGGCCAGATCCGTGTACCTCGCTCTGCAGTACAGCTGGGCTTCGGAGAACGTCATTAACTCTGACTCAAAGGTATACACGTTCATAGACTGCTGATGGACCGGTGAGGCAGAAAAACCTAGAAGAGGCATCCAGCAGTAGTCAGTAACAGTAAAATACATTCTTCCTGTCAAATAGCTGAGAATGCACACATACAGATGGGAACCTACCGATTAAAACTAGGAGTGTAAACAGTTTGTGCTCCATTTTCTCCAGTGCATCAGGCTTCTGCTACAACAAAAACAACGTTACATTTTCTCAAAATGACCACAAATGCTATACTGATTATTTGACGCACACTTGATTTTCAATCTGCTCAAATACTGGCTCAGCTATTTATTTATTCCTGAAATTTGGTGAATATTTCTCATTTAGGATCGTGGATGTGCATGCAAAGTTTTAACACACTGATGTGTTTCGGAAAGGATCCACACACTTTTTCTTGTGTTGGGGTCTTACTCCCCCATTGACCCTCATTGATTTTCAGGCAGTTTCTCAAACATCAACTCTTTGACAAACATTAAAGTGTCATGTTAAAATCTAAATTATGAAATGCATAAGAACTTTTTTTAAGAGTAAGTGAGAGTAATTTTGTGCTCTCTGACAAGCTACAGTGAGACTTTTCTGTTTTACTTGAATCTTCAGTGTTTTCATATTCTGATTTTTGGCAAATTGAATGTGGGTCAGGTTGACCCCCAAACCCAGTTTTTGAACACAACAGAAAGGTTAAAATAAGCTGCAAATGAAAAACAACACAAACCTGGGTGCTCTTCTCCTCTTCGTTTCTCCTTTTGTGGTTTTATGAGTTTTCCCGAGCTTTAACCTATTCTCTTTAACTGCATGCAAAGCATCAGCTGTACTGATCTCACCTTTATGGTCAATGTTCACACCTCATTTAAACTTGCTTTTTCTTTAACTAATTAGACCATTTAGAAAAACAATTGTTTGTACAGGTTGGTCTTTTCAAAAAGCTCCATCAATCTCCATCACATGCAAACTTTATGAAACAGCTCATGCAAATAAACATTGTCAAGTTTTGCAAATGTTTTTTTTTTTTGTTTTTTTTTTCTATTTATTTATTGTCAGTCTTAATAGCAAAACAAGAACTCTGCTGTTATTTCTATTAAAATATAAAAGTATATATGATAGTTTTGTAAAAATAATAGTAAGCAATTTGTAAAGTTAGTTAATAGTAAACAGTAAACAAACCCTGAACTAAATGCTTCTGAATAAATCTTTTGTCTTTTAAAAGTAAAAAAAAAAAAAAAAAAAAATTGACGTCAAAATATTGCGAAAAATTAAAAGTGCATCTGTCTTAATAAAATAATAATATTATTATTGTAAAATTAATTAATTAGGTTCATATTTATTAGTTTAAGTAATTATTTATTATTTTACTTTACCTTTTTTTTTTCAAACACAGACTGAAGCAGTGCATATGAAAGCTTGTTTATTTGGGTGTCAGAACACATTTGTATAATGATGAGAGGTTCAACACCTGCTTCTCACATCATGCAAAATCCCCTCTGACTCATTCAGTAATGGAGGCTGGTCAAACTCTGAACTCGGAATGTTGCTTTTTAAAACAGAATGTTACATTGTACCGACGTTACTTCTTAAAGTAGAATGTTACATGTTTGTGCTGCTGATTCTCAAAACAGAAACAAATGTTTCTTTTTATGGAATGTTGCTTCCCGAGACTCTCCTCCAGACTGAAATCTCACGTGTGTGTTTGGATTGCAGGTGTTTTTACATTTATACATTTATTCATTTTGCAGACACTTTTATCCAACGCGACTAACAGTTGGGAAAACAACAAGTGATTCATCCTAAGGAGACAGATCAACATAGGAAATGCTCAAAAATACCATAGATCAGGCGTTGTTAGAAGAGTACAGGCTAGAAAGGGAAGATCAAGAAAGAGAGGAGAACAAAGTTGTTGTTTTTTTTGTTTTTGTTTTTTGAGTCAAATAGTGTCGAAAAAGATGGGTTTTCAGCAGTCGCTTGAAAGCTGTTAAGGAGTCTGTCTGCATTCCGGATAGAGGTGGGAAGATCATTCCACCAGGCAGGAACATTGAACGAGAATGTTCTGGAAAGAGATTTAATACCTCTCTGTGGTGGTACAATGAGGCGTCTTTCACTAGAGGATCTCAGACTTCTGGAGGGAGTGTAGATGTGTAGTAGTGAATGGAGGTAGGCAGGTGATGAGCCGGTGGCTGTCCTATATGCCAGCATCAGTGTCTTGAATTTGATGCGTGCTGTAACCGGTAGCCAGTGCAGAGACATGAAGAGAGGTGTGACATGGGCCTTTTTAGGTTTATTGAAGACCAGTCGTGCTGCTGCATTCTGAATCATTTGTAGAGGTCTGATTGTACATGCTGGAAGACCGGCTAAAAGAGCATTGCAATAGTCCAGCCTAGAAATGACCAGTGCCTGGACGAGGAGTTGTGCAGCATGCTCTGTTTTAGTCATGCCATGTTATCTAGAGCTCATATGTGTGCTTCATGTTTTTGAGCACTAGATGGCAGCACCATGATTGACTTGCTGAATTAATAGACATCTTCACAGAGGTGTAAAAAGTACTCAAAAATTTTACTCAATTAAAAGTACAAGTATCTGGCCAAAAACATACTTGAGTAAAAGTAAAAAAAGTACGACTTTAAATTATACTCAAGTATTGAAAAAGTAAAAGTACTTTTTTTCTGACAGACATACTGAAGTATGGGTAAAGGGAGAGAACAAAACATTGTTGCATTGGCACAGGTTAAACACGTATATCTAGTGCAACAACAACAATTAAAATGAAGCACATCGGAAAAAAAAAATATACAAGAAAAGGAACTAAAAGGAAACTCCATCCTTTCCACCCTCATGCCATCCCATATGACTTTCATTTATCAGATGAACACAGGAACACAAAATTTTAGAAACATTTTAAAGGAAAGGAGGTGATGTGAGGCCAAGTATGGTGACCCATACTAGGAATTTGTGCTCTGCATTTAACCCATCCAAGTGCACACACACAGTAGTGAACACACACCCGGAGCAGTGGGCAGCCATTGCTGCGGCGCCCGGGGAGCAGTTGGGGGATCGGTGCCTTGCTCAAGGGTCTCACCTCAGTCGTGGTATTGAGGGTGGAGAGAGTGCTGTACATTCACTCCCCCCACCTACAATCCCTGCTGGACCCGAGACTCGAACCCGCAACCTTTGGGTTACAAATCCAACTCTCTAACCATTAGGCCACGGCTGCCCCAAAATCATCTCTTAACACAAGTGTATGGGACATCCAAAAATGACACTTCAAAAACTATACACAAAGTGAAAATGACAGTAATTTATGCAACCCCTGTTAATGAATCAGGGTCTTATTACAAATACTAATATTTTAATCTAGACTGTCGTGTTCACTTTGGATGGTTTTTGAAGTGGTCCTGTCCCCTGCATTATATTCACTAAAAAATCTTTGCTTGTGTTCATCTGAAGAAAGAAAGTCTTAAACATCTGGGATGACAGAGGTTCAGTGAATGGTGAGAGAAATGTCATTTTTAGGTAAACTATCCCTTTGAAGAGCAAGATGTGATGCAGAGGCTAGAAACATATTCCAGACAGAATATAAGAATGTGTTAAATTAATGAGAAGAGTCATAGAATTAAAACAAAGAACATTAACATTTTGTAAGGCCACTTTTTTTGTGTTGTCTATTCAACGTCGCTGTCTAAAAGGATAATTCATCTTTTAATTGTTTATTTGGGACATTTAGGTTTTTTTTTTTTTTCTTCTTCTCAGCAAATACTGATAAATAATTATTTGCGACTAATTAGATTAATTAATGAGCAAATAATGTAATTATTAAGATTAAAAAAATATTCATTCCTACTCAATCTGGTACGAACATGACTAAACATGAATTACAATTAATTTAACATACGATGTTTATTTAAACATTTTTTTTTTTTTGGAGATTTGTAGCATTTATTAAAAAAAAATCCCACAAAAAATAATAAATGTATTTAAATTCTTATCACTGATTTAATTTGCACTGTTGAGCTTCCGTTTACCATATTTAATGTGCATAAGATACAATAAAAATGTAATGTACTTTTCAGATGAACTAAAATTGTGAGTAAAAAGTTTTTTTCCTCAGAAATGTGGTCAAGTAAAAGTACAAGTAGTCAGTTTAAGTTGTACTTGAGAAAAGTACAAATCCCCCCAAAATAATACTTAAGTACAGTAATCAAGTACAATTACTCAATATATATTATTTTACACCTCTGCATCTTTATATCAACCAAAGGGAACTAATTAAGACAATATTGCAGGCTACTGAAACTTCAGTACAGCCAATTGAAAGTAACTGGCAATGGTCATTTGTTCTTGAGTTTATGTTCAGTTTAATTGTTAATTTGTATAGTGCTTTTTATAATACTTCACATTTCAAAGCAGCTTTACAGGAAATGTGTGTTTCAACAATGTAATCACATGTCATTGTACAAGTTCTTGGATAATGACTGACAAGTCATGCAGTTTGATGATTAAGTTATATTTATTTTGATAATTATTTGTATGATTCCTTAGGGTCTTCATGAAACGTCTGCTTCAAACCTTGGTTAAAATTCTTCAATGGTCATGTAAAACAAGATCCTTTTTACCTTGTCAAAGACAGCTCTTTTCACAGCACTTGTTTTGTTTTGCATGTCTCTTTAAATCTTGTTGACATGCGTGTGCATATATATGTGGCTCAGAGGTGGTCTTATTCAAATAGAAAACTAAAACAGCTCACTGGATAACAGTTTCAGACAAATCTTGTAGAGATTGTAAAAATGTGACCCTGGACCACAAAACCAGACATAAGTGTAAATTTGTCGAAATTGAGATTCTTACGTCATCTGAAAGCTGAGTAAATAAGCTTTTCATTGATATATGGTTTGTTAAAATAGGATAATGTTTGTCTGAGATACAACTGTTTGAAAATCTGCAATCCGAGGGTGCAAAAAAATCTAAATATTGAGAAAATCGCCTTTAAAGTTGTCCAAATGAAGTTCTAAGCAATGCATATTACTAATCAAAAATTAAGTTTTGATTTATTTATGGTAGAAAATTGACAAAATATCTTCATGGAAAATGATCTTTGCTTAATATGCTAATGATTTTTGGTATAAAAGAAAAATCGATCATTTTGACCCATACAATGTATTTTTGGCTATTGCTACAAATATACCCCTGCTACTTAAGAATGGTTTTGTGCTCCAATTGTGGTAATATGATCATATTTTCTTAATTCTAGCAGTTGCATTAATTTATTAAAGAAGCTGAACAACCACCAGCAATAGTCCTAGAGGTGATGAAGGCATAAACTAATTTTTCTGCATCAAAAACAGGTAACATGTTGCCTGGGAAGAATGCTGTTTTTGCAACACGTAATATGATTTTCAAAAGACTTGTTCAAAAGACAGTTGCCGTCTAATAAAACACCCAAGTTTTTAACTGTAGATAAATGATTGAAAATGATTCAGATTGTTTTCATTGAAGAGTCCTATGGAGTTCATCCACTGTAGAAAAAGAAAATGATAGTTTGTTGAAATGAAAATAAAAGATTAAGAATTAACTTGACAGAAGGAAGTCGGTTTATATAACAAAGCAGTCTGTAATAATCCAGTCTTCATGCAAAGCTGTTCATGACCTGACGACGTTGATGGATCTCCTTGATCCGAAGCCCATTAGGCGAAAGCAAAAGACATGGAAATCCTCTCAGATCAGATTCTCAGATGGATGAGCATGACAAGCCAAGTACACTCATTTGGTTGATGTAAACCATGCAGATAAATCACCATTGACCACACAAGCCAGATGCATTACAATTTTATGGTTTTACGATTAATTATAGCGGCTCTCGTGCCGGATGTGGTTCGGTTTAGGCTTCTCTTGATGTAAAGTGAGTTGTCACTGTGAGAAATGTTTCAGATGAAAACCTGTAATTCAGATGTCAGACAGTCTTCTATCAGACAAAACATTGGCTGAGAAAGCCAGAAAAGAGCAATAGCAGGAGACAAAGGAAGAATGAAAAAAAATGATTTTATTGAATAATAGTTGTGTCTGAGCAGCACAAATCCAACCAGTGTTACTAAACTACAAACAATAGCAATGGAAAATGACTGCTTTGTAACATCAGTCTTAAAATGAATGAATGAAATGAGTATATAAATAGTTAAAATGATTATACAGTGTAAAAATGATTTCTGCTGTTAGTTATTACAACTTAAAATTCAATGTTAGAACGAGTAATAGTGGTTTGTTTCAACAAAATATGTGTCTTATTGCTTTCAAATATCAACTTAAGTCGGATATTTGATTTAAATCTCAAGTTATTATAACTAACTGCAGCAGCATTGTTTAGTGTATATTACAATAGAATAAAATGTTTTATTAATAATATTATAAATGAATGAGAAATAAAAAAGTATAAGAGAAAGTAAAGCACAACACAAGTATATGGGTGCTGTCTAAAATAAATTTCAAAACAAAATGTGTTTATTGCTGATCAATAAAAGTTTGTACTTCACAGATATAAGCAGTGTTTGAGATTCACAGCACAGCATTTGGTTTGATCTTGAAAGATTTAGTTATAAACAAATGCTGAATTCAAATAAATTTTGTGTAATCCATTTATTATCTATAAAGTTTCTAAAACACCCCAGTGTTTATCATTACCTAAATATTATACATAAACCCCCAGTTTCACAGACAAGGCTTAAGCCTGGTCCAAGACTAAAATGTAAGTCTGAGCTGTTTCAAATGAAAGAAACTTGCACTGACTGATCCAAAAACATATCAGTAATGTTTTTTTCTAAGCATTTATAAACATTTCTTAATGTCTTGATTGAACTATGACCTAATCCTGGTTTAGTCTAAGCCCTGTCTGTGAAACCGGGCCAAAATCTCTAAACATAGGAGCAGTTGCAGGATTAAAATAACCATTTGAAAAGAAAAAAAACTCCTGTTGAATGCATTTATACAAACACACACTGTAGATTATTTTAAATATTATTATTTAAAAATAACTAAATATTAAACTACTTTCAAGGAGCTCAAGACTAGATTGCTTTTTTCCTAAATAAATGATACATTTATAGCAGTAGACTCAACCAATGCATTTATGAGCACGAAATGTGTTTCATTTTTCAGTGAAATCACGAGAAAGTCAAATTTGAAATGCATTTGTCTTGTACTTTTATCCAGTGTGATCTTATTTGTGCTCGTATTCATAACTGTATTAAATGTGATGACGTTAAAAATAAAATCTCATTTATTATAAATTCCTGTACCTTAAAGATTCATAAATGGTTGGGCAAGTTGTCAGACGTATTAGAGACTAGCATTACATTGGGCCTAAATCATCACATGATGTTTCCGTCTTCTGTGTGTTTTCTTGCGTTTTCTGCTCCTGGAAGATATTCCCATCCGGTTGGACACTCCATGTTATTTTGGATCTGATTTCCATGTCCTGATCCGGGATGATGTCCTTCATCTAGACACCAGATTACATCAGTGATTAGCGGACAATCGTTCAGGCCAAAAACATGATCCTACTTTGAGTATTTCTGTCTTGTTTTGTTTTTGTTTTCTTAAAACAAGGATAATATCTGCCATTCAGAATTGCATTTAAAGGGAAAGCTATTTTAACCCCTTAAGTGCCATTGGCCCATCGGTCCCATTAGCGCTCTTTCTTCTGTTGTATTTTTTTGTCACATATTTTAACAATCATCATAAATTGTATATCATTTGAAAGCTTAAAACCTCAAAATTCATTTTGTGAAAATTGGATGCATCACCATGGAAAGGTACTTTAAAATCTTTTAGCAGTCTCCTCCCCTTTAGTGAGCGGTGTCATATTACAAAATGTATTACGGTCTTTTACAATCAAAATCTTTTGAATCTTGACAAAATACATATTGTCAGAAAGGTCTGAGGTACCATATTTGGTGGTAATTGTGATAGAAATAATACTGACAGAAATTTAGACATTAGTGACTGTTTGTAATAAACGCCCTAAATAAAATCTCACAGCAACCTCAATTTTTTTTATATCAACTTCAAATTTGGAACATAACTTATTTAGACTTTAATTTTACAGCAATTTTGGATTCAAAAATATTTTGTAAAATATTTATTTTATATAAAATAAAATGTTTCAGTACATTTTCTTTACAAATCATTTTAACTTCTATAACTTTTTGATATTTTAATATTTTGAAATGCAATAATCTGCAGTTTTCTTAAAAAGGAGTCCAACCTTAGGTCTGTGTTCCAAAGCAGTCATGAATTATAACAATTTAAGTTTGCAGAGTGCACTTTAACGTCTATGTTTCAAAAAGTAGGGGGTGGCACTTAATGGGGTTAACTTTTTGATAGTTGTTGAGTCTTCTGTATTGGTGTTAAGCATAAATTTGCATAATTTTGTTGACATGTACAGCACTGTGCAAACGTTTTAGGCCACTAGGATTTTCACAAACAAAAAATGGTTTTAAGTCAGTGATTTCTATCTTTTGCTGTAGTGTGTCAGTAGGAAATATCAGTTTGCATTGCTAAACATTCATTTTGCCATTAATTGTACAAATCCAGAGAGATTTTAGTTTGCACAAGGAGTCTGACAGCAGCCAAGATGCTTCAAGAGACCGATCTGTTAAAAGTTTTAGCCTCTTGTGTAAAAATGCTGTAAAATGAGGATGCCGTCTAAATGTCATAAATAAAGTTTATCAATTAACTTCTATTAACTAAATTAAATCAACATTTGGTGTGACCATCCTTTAAGTTAAAAGTAGCTTTTGCCCTATAGGTGCACTTGCACATAGTTTTTCAGCTAGCTTTGCAGATCGGTCTCTTGAAGCATCTTGGAGACGTTGCCACAGTTCTTCTGGATTTAGTCTCAGTTTGTTGTGTTTCTTCATGTGATTCCAGACAGACTGCATGAGGATGAGATCAGATCTCTGTGTGGAGCACTGGCTGCTGTCAGACTCCTTGTGCAAACTAAAATCTCACTGGATTTGTACAATTAATGGCAAAATGAATGTTTAGCAATGCAAACTGATATTTCCTACTGACACACTACAGCAAAAGATAGAAATCACTGACTTAAAACTTTTCTTTGTTGGTGAAAATCCTAGTGGCCTAAAACTTTTGCACAGTACTGTACATGTCAACAAAATTATGCAAATTTATGCTTAACACCAATGCAAAAGAAACAACAAAATATCAAAAAGTTAACCTCTTAAGTGACACCCCCCTACCTTTTTAACATAGACATTAAAGTGCACTCTGCAAACTTAAATTGTTATAATTCATGACTGCTTTGGAACACAGACCTAAGGTTGGACTCCTTTTTAAGAAAACTGCAGATTATTGCATTTCAAAATATTAAAATATCAAAAAGTTTTAGAAGTTAAAATAATTTGTAAAGAAAATACACTGTAAATGACTGACTTTTTTTGTTTGTTTTGGTGAAAATCCTAGTGGCCAAAACATTTGCACAGTACTGAATCTTGTGTCAAACACTAAAAAAAAGCCAAGGATACTCAGGAAGTAAATTATTTTGTGCAGTGCATGAACTGAAATTAATTCAAAAAACTTCTGTTAGTTCCGTTAGCATTTGTAATACATAGGTTTGTTTTGAAACATAATTTTTAATTAGCATTTTTGGGAAAAAGAAAAGCCTCTGTACCATAGGGTTAAAAATACAGCATCATCTCACCTTCTTCTCGATGGCCTTCATCACTGCAGATTCGTCCAGATATCCGTCTGATTTCATTGCCACTCGCACATGTTGTATTTTAGTGTTTTCGCGGCAGTAGAAAGGCAGCCGAGTCGAGCAGGCGTCGTCAGCCAGCTGTCCGTCGATATTGGCACTCGCACAATCTTCAGTTCCGTTCGTGTTATCTGGCTGCTTGTACTGCCATTCCACAGAGTTCCACGACAGGTTGCTGTAATCCGACCACAGCCAGTACCACAGATTCCTGGACAGACCTAACCAGGCGTCCCATTCATCGCTTTCTCTGAGCTCGTCTGTGAGGAACAGGTTCTCGGTGTCGTCTATAACGTAGGCCAGGTCTATGTAGCTTGATCTGCAGTACGTTTGAGCAGCTTGCCAGTTGATTTTTGTTTCGATGTACTTAAACCTGTCCTGAAGTTTGTCCTTTTCTGTAATGAGTCGGTTTTGTGGTCAGGACAGAGAAACTTGAACATTTGAAGTGCAATACAAAATTAACTATATGAGTGTTTAAGGTAATTTATATCAAATGAACAAATGCATTCTAGAAAAAATGGCTTGGAAAAGTTTTGTGTGTGTGCAGTGTTATTTTAGTATTGGTGTTAAACTATAAGGTAAGGTAGGTGATTTCAGAAAGGCAAAATCAAACTAGCTTTGAAAGCATAAGATCGCACCCTTTCTGCATAATCAGTCTCCAAAACCACGCCTCCTCAAAAACACCTGAGCACGCACAGACAGACCAGACTCTAATCATGTCTCATTCACCACTGAGAAAACATTGCAGTACAAAGCACATAATATTACAGTAATAATACCTTCCATTCTTTTGCGCAAACAAAATGATGAGCTTTGCCATACATTTAATTCCACCCCAATATAGCTACATTAAAACCAAGGGTTTATTTATGACAAGCAAACTGACGCTTTTTTTATAAAATGGGAAAACGGGAGTGCAGTAAACAGTCAAGTGACATCAAATTACTTCATCTTTTGCAGTCAAAACCGGCTGTTCATTGTGTCGTTAAGTATATTTGTAGCACTATATAGCAAAAACCAAATATTGACACATACAGTGCATAAATACTGAATTAAGAAACTATCTTCGATACATAAACATGCCCTGTGCAAGTTATTGTTCATGTTTAAAATAGGAGCAAGAAGGCAGTTTTCTCTGAATATCCAAACGATTGCAAGTGTTGCATTTGCATTTACATTTATTCATTTGGCAGACGCTTTTATCCAAAGCGACTTACAATTGGGGATTGTGAGTGTTGATTTTAAATAACAATTCAATAAAAAGGCAATATTTAGTGAACATTTAAAATTTAAAATGTAGCCCACATTTTGAATACAATATTGTAATGACTTTAAGCAGTGGTAATATAAGTAATATTGCGCGTTTGTGACTTTAACTGCAACTTCTTGATGTTCTACAATGGGCATAAATCCTGTGTCTGTGTGTGTGTGTGTGGGGGGGGGGGGGGGTTAAATAAATAAATAAAAATAAAATCGCACTCTCTATAGTGAAAAATATATGTATGTATACCTAAAATAATTGTGTAAGTAGAAAAAAAAAAAACTAACGCTAAAAATGCATTTAGAAACAGTTGAGTTCCCCATCCCCTTCCTCAGGTGGTTTAGCCCATGGGTCTGCAACCGGGGTTCCGCGGCGGTACTGCAGGGGTCCGCTAATTAATGTTGGATCATTAACAGTTTAAATAAAAAAATTTTTTTTTTTTTGTTGAAAAAATAAACATGGGTCAAAACAGTCACAATTTAAAAGTATTAAAATTATTACATTAACAACTTTAATAAAAACCCTTGCATCCATGTGCAGTCACGTAGATGTAAAATACTTCAACGTAGACTGAGCGCGCCAAAAAAAAAGGAGCGAGCTAATTTGAAAATGCTATGCTAATATAAAATTTAACTCGGCAGAATAGATCGCTTTGTAATATCTACACCCCGAGTAACGTTAAAGGCTCTTTCACACGGGACGCGGCAAGCGGTGGAATCGTCGCACAGCTGCTGACTTCTCTTGTAGTGGAAGCGTTTTGTGCAGTTGCGGCGGTGTTCACAACGTGGTCTCGGGGCGGACGTTGCCATAGTTACAGTTGTCAAGGTCACATTTGTATTTACTAAAACGTAACGGAAATGTGTGTTTGTCATCCTGTCATTAATCTATTTTTAATCTGTACAATATAAATTCAGTTAAATGTTCTAAGATTGGTCGTTAATAATCTGTTTACTGATTGGATAAAGTCAACGCAGCTGCTCCTGCTGCTCACAAAAAGATAAAATATTTTTATCATTAGATCACTCGCACCCAAAGCACTTATTGTAAATGAAATGGTCATGGATAATAGTTTTGATGTACTCTGCTTAACTGAAACCTGGCTAAAACCAAACGACTATATTGGTCTGAATGAGTCTACTCCACCAAACTACTGTTATAAGCATGAGCCCCGTCAGATTGGTCGTGGCGGTGGTGTTGCAACAATTTATAGTGATATTTTCAATGTTACTCAGAAAACAGGGTACAGGTTTAATTCATTTGAAGTACTTCTACTTAATGTTACTCTGTCAGATATGCAAAAGAAATCTCTCCTATCTCTTGCTCTGGCTACTGTGTATAGACCTCCAGGGCCGTATACAGATTTCCTAAAAGAATTTGCAGATTTCCTCTCAGACCTATTGGTTAATTTTGATAAAGCATTAATTGCTGGGGATTTTAACATTCATGTTGATAATACAAATGATGCGTTAGGACTTGCGTTTACTGACCTGATAAACTCCTTTGGAGTCAAGCAAAACGTCACCGGGCCCACTCATCGTTTTAATCATACACTAGATCTAATTATATCGCACGGACTTGATCTTACTGATATAGATATCGTACCTCAAAGCGATGATGTTACCGATCATTTCCTCATATCGTGCATGCTGCGTATATCACTGATGTTAACTATATAGCTCCGCGCTATCGTCTGGGCAGAACTATTGCTGCTACCAAAGATAGGTTCACAAATAACCTGCCTGATTTATCTCAGCTGCTCTGTGCACCCATAAATAAATATGAACTATGTCCAGCTATAGACGGGCTTTAAAAGCTGCTAGAGCCGAGTACATCCACCAACTCATAGAAAAAAAAAAAACAATCCAAGGTTTTTATTTAGCACAGTGGCTAGATTAACAAATAACCAAACACCTCCTGACCTGAATATTCCTGCACAGTTTAATAGTAATGTCTTTATGAATTTCTTTACTGATAAAATAGACAACATTAGAAATACAATAACAAATATAGATACTACAGCAACTGATACTTCAACATTAGTCATTACACCCGAAGACAAACTGCAGTGCTTTACAACTATAGAACAGGAAGAATTAAATAAACCTATCAGCACATCTAAACCAACAACATGCCTATTAGATCCTGTACCCACTAAATTACTAAAAGAGTTGTTACCTGTAGCAGAAGTACCGCTTCTTAATATTGTTAACTCATCGTTATGAATGAATGAATGAATGAATGAAGCATTTGTATAGCGCTTTCATGTGTATTTCCGTACACCCAAAGCGCTTTACAATCATATGGGGGATCTCTCCTCAACCACCACCAGTGTGCAGCATCCACTTGGATGATGCGTCGGCAGCCACAGTACAACGGCGCCGGTGCGCTCACCACACACCGGCTACAGGTGGAGAGGAGAGAGTAATATAGCCAATTTAATGGAAGGGGATTATTAGGAGGCCATGATTGACTAGGGCCAGTGGAGGGAATTTGGCCAGGACACCGGGGTTACACCCCTACTCTTTACGAGAAGTGCCATGGGATTTTTTGTGACCACAGAGAGTCAGGACCTCGGTTTAACGTCTCATCCGAAGGACGGTGCTTTTTACAGTATAGTGTCCCCATCACTATACTGGGGCATTAGGACCCACATAGACCACAGGGTGAGCACCCCCTGCTGGCCTCACTAACACCTCTTCCAACAGCAACCTAGTTTTTCCCAGGAGGTCTCCCATCCAGGTACTGACCAGGCTCAGCCCTGCTTAGCTTCAATGAGCAACCGATCTTGGGCTGCAGGGTGATATGGCTGTTATCTTTAGGTCATGTCCCAAAACCATTCAAACTAGCGGTTATTAAGCCTCTAATTAAGAAACCACAGCTAGACCCGAGTGAACTGGCAAATTACAGACCCATTTCTAATCTTCCATTTATGTCTAAAATTTTAGAAAAAGTTGTGTCCGCGCAAATGTGCTCCTTCTTGCAAAATAATAATCTCTTTGAAGAATTTCAGTCAGGTTTCAGGCCCCATCATAGCACAGAAACTGCACTTGTAAAAATCACAAATGACTTGCTACTTGCGGCAGATCAAGGCTGCGTCTCATTGCTAGTTTTACTTGATCTTAGTGCTGCGTTCGACACTATAGATCATGAAATACTCATAGATCGATTACAAAACTATACAGGTACTCAAGGGCAGGCTTTAGGATGGTTCAGATCATACCTGTCCGATCGCTATCACTTTGTTTATTTAAACGGGGAGTCATCGCAGCTAACACCAGTAAAGTATGGAGTGCCACAAGGATCTGTCCTAGGTCCTCTGCTATTTTCAATCTACATGTTACCCCTTGGTAATATTATTAGGAAATATGGGATTAGTTTCCATTGTTATGCTGATGATACTCAACTATATATTTCAACAAGACCAGATGAAACTTCTAACTTAGCAAAGTTAACAGAGTGTGTTAAAAATGTGAAAGACTGGATGACCAATAATTTTCTACTATTAAATTCAGCAACTAGACGGATGTACTGTTATTTCCTCTAAAAAATCTGGGTGTTATATTAGACAGCAACCTGTCTTTTGAAAATCATATTTCTCATGTTACAAAAACAGCATTCTTCCATCTTAGAAACATTGCTAAGCTACGGAACATGTTACCTGTTTCTGATGCAGAAAAGTTAGTTCATGCATTCATGACGTCTAGACTGGACTATTGTAATGCACTACTAGGTGGTTGTCCAGCTTCTTCAATAAATAAGCTACAGGTAGTCCAAAATTCAACTGCTAGAGTCCTTACCAGATCAAGAAAATATGATCATATTACCCCAATTTTACTGTCTCTGCACTTACAAAATACTAATTCTTATCTATAAGGACCTTAATGGTTTAGCTCCTGCATACATAACTAGTCTCCTACTACGCTACAATCCCTCACGCTCCCTAAGGTCGCAAAACTCTGGACTTTTAGTAGTACCTATAGCAAAGTCCACTAAAGGAGGGAGAGCCTTTTCACTATTTGGCTCCCAAACTCTGGAATAGCCTTCCTGATAACGTTTGGGGTTCAGACACACTCTCTCTGTTTAAATCTAGATTAAAGACTCATCTCTTTAGCCAAGCATTCACATAATGTATCTCATAACGTTGTACTTCAGTTACATCTGATCACATTCAGATCAACATTCTTCAGCTTGGGCAAAGCACATAATTTTTGCTTGGTTGGAACAGCAGCTACGCTAATTATTTCTCTATTTGTTTCTCTGATTTCCATCCCGTGGTAACTAGGATTTACACAAGATTCAGCCTGGATTCAGAAGAAGAGATGATGCCAACCCCTCAGAGAACCGCCGATGATGCCAGCCTTGAAACAACATACAGCACTACACAATTTTTCTACAAGTTCGATTGCAACACATAATCATTACTATTAGTGTTCATCATCTGTTTTTGATTACACCATTACTGTTTTTAATATTTATACCATATGTACATCGACTTAACATACAGTAGTCACCACTAATAAGCTACTAAATGTATTGTAGTAGCCTACATTTTTTTATTTTATTTTATTTTTTTATTTTATTTTTTTTGTACAACGATTTGTATTGTGAAAAGCGCTATACAAATAAACTTGAATTGAATTGAATTGGCGGCGCCTGTAGCAAATGCATGCTCGAGGGAGCGGCAGGATATTGGGTGCACGAGCACCACTGAATGAAACTGTAAATAATTAAGACAACTTAATTAATTGTAATTTTAATTGCACAATATTTTAGTTATGATGCATAAATCTTTTTGAAAGATTTGGAAATATACAGACAACGAGGCATGTACAACAACAACATAGTTCTAACTGTCTTAACGTAATATAACTAGCGTAATATGATTGGTTTCTATTAATATCAGAGGCCATGTTTCAGACATTTTATATCAGGTGGTCCCTGCCCCATGTCTCTATTACACAAGGGGTCCTTGACTGGAAAAACGTTGAAGACCCCTGGTTTAGCCCACTGCCTGCTTTCCCAGTTGATCTCACCTGCTCTACACACGAGTCAGGTGTGTGGCTGCGACTAAATTAATATTGAACTCCAGTAAGTAGGGTATTTTATTCACTTTAAATAAAGCGATTCTCTTTAATGGAGTTGATGCAGACTCATTTATAAATTAGTTGCGGCAAAAATGCTGGTGTAATTTCCATGAATCTCATCAAGGTGTGAGTATGATTTTAATGAAGCTTTAATAAACCGTTTTAATGAAAATTCTTGTATAATTTCTTACCAGTTCGGCAAAAGAAGATTTTTTTTTCATTGCAGTTTGTATCGCCCCATCTTCCTTTTCTCCTCAAAAACGCACAGGTCTTGTTTGTGCTGAACAAGTCTGGCTCAAATGGATCCCACTTCGCATAGCTGATCGTCATGTTATCATACGACCAGCGCCAAACGTCTCTATAGAAGCCGGTCCAGGCAACAGAATGAAAGTTCACAACATTTGCAGCCTCTTTTAGTTTGGCTCTGTCTTCATCACTCTGAACCGTGGCCAGATCAATGTATTTCTCCCTGCAGTACGACTGTGCTTCTGCCCAGGTCTTCGGCTCTTCGATCAGGATGAATTGATATGGGCTGGATGAAGCCTTCGACAGGATTCCTGCTGCAGGAGAATCAATAGTGGTAAGTTGCTCTAAACCTGTGATCTGACATCAGATAGTTTCACTAAAACTCACCAAGCAAAACAACAAGTTGAATCTTGTTCTGTATCATCTTGTCTTTGTAGGTTTGGTCACTGAAAGAAATAAAAGACAAGAATAAGACATGTTGGATAGTCTTCTAGAATAATTTTTGAACACTTTCAGGCATCGTTCAAACATTTCAAACATTTAATATGAATTTAATAGTCACTGGAGGACATGACCAGCAGATTTAGTTCTTGCGATTTCCAGTGTTTTGCCATTCTGAAATGCATGGTTGTTTATAAATCATTTTAATTTAAAATCTAACATTGCTAATATAAAGAAACCGTATTTAATTAAAACTGTCAATCACAATTTTACCTGCTGTAGTCTGACTAAAGGGTGATTTTCTTGCTGGTTTTTTATCTCAACATACTCATTTTATTTGTCTTTTGCTACCTACCCAACTCTTTATACATTACGCTATGCAAAACTTTGTCTAGTCCTGCATGTAAGACCATGACACTAATTACTGATTTACATTCTGATTTTGCTGCAGTATGAGGCTCTTTATTCAAATACTGTAGCATCGCAGAGCATGAAAATAAATCACAGAAATGGTAGATTGAAAATCTCTTTTACAGGACTATCCTGGCCAAGAGAGACAAAGTAAAAGGACAATACATGAAAACTAAATTTAACAATGAAGTCAAAAACCAGTGGCTATAATTAACAGTCATTTAATTTGCAATCAGATAAAGTCACCTTATATGACCAACAGGAATCACTGAACTAATATGAAACTTGTGATACCAAACACAGGTCTCTGGAGCTCTATAACAACTGAAGAGATTTATAGATGAAGTTCATTAATCAATTTTCAGTTGAGTTGTCTAAAGATGCTTGCAAAATAGATTTCCATTAGAACAGCAAAATGTAAATAACTTTCCCTGAGAAAGATGCGCTTGCAGACAGATGGTGTAGTTACATCATCTGACTGACTATATTAACCAGTCAAATTAACCCTGATCACTTGGAAAAAGTTTAGAGTGGTTTACTGCTCACTGATTGATTGGTTTTTATTTTTAGATTTTATTTGTCGTTTCTCTATAAGTAAAAGTGTTTACAATCATTTAGTGGGTTTAAACCCCACCTACACTCTTAAAAATGAAGGTGCTTTAAAAGGTTTTTCACAGTGATGCCATAGAAGAACCACAAAGAATTTCCACAAAGGACCATTCAGTCAAAGGTTCTTTAAAGAACCACCTTTTTTTTTACTTTTTTATAATCTTAAGAAGTGTTTTGTGAAAAAAGTTTCTTCTATGGCATCGTGAAGCACCTTTATTTTTAAGAGTGTACAATCAACTGCACGTTCTCATTCAGCTCAATTCACCTTCATTGTTGAGAGCCACAACTCCATATGCAAGATGTTTTTAACTAAATTATTATACATTTGATCAAATGCACATCAACATTCTTCAGCTTGGGCTAAACACATAATTTTTGCTTGGTTGGAACAGCAGCTACGCTAATTATTTCTTTATTTGTTTCTCTGTTTCTGCCACAGGATTTCCATCCCATGGTAACTAGGAATTAGACAAGATTCAGTCTGGATTCAGAAGAAGAGATGATGGCAACCCCTCAGAGGACCTCAGATGATGCCAGCCCTGAAACAACATACAGCGCTTCACAATTTTGATTACACCATTACAGATTTTAACATACATATAAAATATAAACATTTTTTGTACAGCTGCTTTGCAACAATTTGTAACATGAAAATGGCTATACAAATAAAATTGAATTGAAATATATATATATTTGTGACCCTGGACCACAAAACCAGTCTTAAGTCGCTGGGGTATATTTGTAGCAATAGCCAAAAATACATTATATGGGTCAAAATTATTGATTTTTCTTTTATGTCAAAAATCATTAGGAAATTAAGTAAAGATCATGTTCCATGAAGATTTTTTGTAAAATTCCTACTGTAAACCTATCAAAATGTAATTTCTGATTAGTAATATGCATTGCTAAGAACTTAATTTGGAGAACTTTAAAGGTGATTTTCTCAGTATTTAGATTTTTTGCACCCTTAGATTTCAGAATTTCAAATAGATGTATCTCGGCCAAATATTGTCCTATCCTAACAAACCATACATCAATAGAAAGCTTATTTATTGAGCTTTTATATGATGTTTATATCTCAGTTTTGTAAAATTTAACCTTATGACTGGTTTTGTGGTCCTGGGTCATATATATATATATATATATATATATATATATATATATACACACACACACACACACACACAACTGGATTATTCAAGTAAAGTATTTGTATCCATGCAGTCAGTCTTAACACTAAACTACTTAAATTTATTTAATTTGTTTCTTTGTTCTATTGAAGATCTCCAGAGTCCACTGTTCTTTTCCATTCTTTCTGAGAATATCTGTATACCACATCTCTTGTTTTTTCCTTCATGTCTAGTATCATTGTAGAGACTGGTAAAATGGACAAAGATTTTGGTCATGTCGCCCACCCCTACTACCTCCAGTGAAAAGGCTGTCTCCTGTTGTCCTCTCTCATTAAAGTCCATCCACTCATTCTGACGGCTCCCAATCACAGCAGAGGATCCATTGATCATCTACATATTGAATGGGCTGAGGGTGAGCACATTTTCATCATCTAATTTAAATTAAAATTTAATTTAAATAAATGATGGCAGTACTAGAGATGCATGAATGAAGCCTGATGATCATCATCTCCAGCATGATTGAGATGATCCATTATGTACATTAAGGCAAGACACTGCAGGTGAATAGGGTAGAAGAATTAACTAATGTAATAGTTATCACCTTACTTACCCAGATGATTGATTATGTTATTAATTGACAAAAAAATGTTATTTTAAAGTATGCAAATTAGCCATTATATAATGAAATATGCACTAATTTGCATACATTTCTAGTAAAAATCTAAACACTGGATGTTTCAAAATTCTTGTAAAAAAAATTTTTGACATTAGAATCAATTTCATTTCATCACACCATAATTCAGAAAATACTTAGAACAGGCAGAAAACAATAAATATTTTTTTAGTTTTGATGGGAATAAAATGTTGTATACAATCAAGCAAATTATATATGAACAAATCCCTCTGTAAAGCCTTCAGAATATAGACAGGAATAAACAAGTAAAGTTTGGTGTATGTAAGTGCTACTGAAGTGGAGATTATTGCTCAGTGTAGGAGAAAAAAAATAATTTTGAGAAAATAGCCTTTAAAAATATGTATTGTAATTGAAATATATTGACACAAATAGATAACGTGCAATAAAAGAAACACTTAAGTGTTTTTTGGATGTTTTCTTTCCACTAGTCTGACAAAAAAATTATGAAAAACCAAAAAGCCCAAAATCTCAAACTTGATAGGTGCATGAAAAAACTGTTTTTGCCTGCAGTGTCTCCCCTTAAAGGTCCACTGAAGTGCCTTGAAACACACAGCGTTATTCTATGTGGTGACGTGCTTTTAACTGAAACAAAAACATATCGCCCAGCCCCGCCCACTTATTTTGAATAGCCAATAGCGTTCCATTGATATCTCTTCGGGCCAGAGCTGTTAAGCTCGGTAAAGCCGCATTTGTAGCTTATGACAGCCACAGACTAATAAATTACCCCACATATTCAATATGAAACTCATAATCATACTGAGGCTGTGTAGTTTAATACATGCCGATCGCACATGAGCGCATATGATCTGCTCCGTGTATTGCGTCTCTGTGTAGGGGGCGGGACAATACGGACTCTAGAGAGCATTTGATTGGACAGAACGTTTGATGAGAAACTGAAGTGCACTGTGATATCATCAAAATCGTTGATTCATATTGGCGGAAGTGACGAGACTGTAAGTTTTGAATGCCCATATCTTGTAAACGCGAATTTTGTTGTTGTTTTGAAGCACACTAGCTTATAGATAATCTTAAGGATAATATATTCATACTAAAAGCCAAAAAACTTTAATTTTGATTTCAGGGGGACTTTAAGTAATTTCATGAAGGTTGGAGAATTGAACACTGAAAATGCACACGTAGCCTCAAATAACTTTTCTTGAGTAATTTCAGACTCTTTAATTAATGTAAGCACATCAAATGCACATACATGAAATAAGAGACAATTCTTGAATCATTGTATTTCATTTAATTTCCATAATCTGCCAGTTACAAAACACATTGTTTATTAAATATAATACACATTTCACAAAGCAGTTGCAGGACAAAGATTCAATTTAATGTGACACATTGACAAAAACTGAAAAATATAGATTTCTAATTATTTTCTAAATCACTCAAATATTTAGGATCTCAAGACTAGGCTATTATTTTTTTAAATGAATTATAGAACGTAAAGAATGACATCATTTACAATTTAAAAGCATAAACTGGTAAATAAATATGATTTAGCATAAATGCCTCCAAAGAATCATAAAAGTTTGTATATTTCTATAAGTTTTCAGAGTTTGTCACTGGATTGACCCCTTCACATGCCGATGGTATGTTTTGTGTGTTTTTTGTCTGGTGGAAGATCTTCCCATCAGGATGGACTCGCCATATTATGCTGGATTCAGTGTTCCTTCCCTCATCTGACAGGATCTGATTAAACTGGAAACCAGATTTCATCTGTGATTCGTGTTCAAGATCAATCTACTGATGTTCAGAAGTCAGTCAACAAAAACTAAAGCTACGCACACACACACAACCCTGAATAGCTATCTTTGTGAGGACATACATTGACACAATGCAATCTCTAGCTCCTTACCCTAAACCTACCCATCAGAACTAAGTGCATCACTCAAACCCTTACCCTAAACCTAACCTTTACCCAATTAAAACCTGATCCCTAAAATCAAGTCTTGTCCCACAAAGGGGTTTTAGAAAGTGAGGACCGGCCAAAATGTCCTCACCTTACGAAATTGTCCTCTCTCTGATGGTCTAAAACTGAAACCGTCCCTCACAAAGATAGCTGTAGAAGTACACACACACACACACACGTACACAAACAAATGCAGTCATGTGAAAAAGTTAGGACACCCTTTTCATTTCCATGGTTTTCTATATCAGGACATAATAAAAAAATATTACAATATTTTAATTGTTCTCTGATATCTACATAGAAGGCATATGTACGGTGGCCGACAGAGGCCAACGCGCTGCAAACAAGAAAACACATGCAAACAGAAAAAACGACAACAAATTAAGAAAACATCTTCATCAGTTTGACAACACAGGCGCTGCAAATCCTCGCAATGCAAACACAAATACGAAAACGCGCTGCAAATTCTCACAACACAACCAAACTCAGAAACACGCTGCAAACACACGAGGGCGCTGCAAACTAACAAACGCGCTGCATATAGCACGGTCCACAACGGAAATGTTTCAGGGGGACCTCAAAAAGTGACGAACTCATCTGGGACCTGATTATCTATATCACTATATTCAGTGTTGGTCATCTTACTTTAAAAAAGTAATTAGTTACAGTTACAAATTACTTCTCCCAAAAAGTAATTGAGTTAGTAACTCAGTTACCACATTGTAAAAGTAATTAGTTACTCAGCAAAGTAACTGTGACGTTGTTTTTTATGTTCTATAACGCTATTACGTTCTATAACATCTTTAATATCAAAGATGTTTATATTAACTGATTGAAAAATAAAAACACTATATACAGTATTATAGAACATTTGGTATTTATTTGAGCTCAATAGATTGCAGCCTGCTATATGATATGCATAGAAATAAAAACATATAAAAAATAAATATTGTGCAAAATAAAGACACACAAATGTAAACTTGGGTAAAAAAAAAACAAAGGAAAACCTGGCCATTAGTGCAAATCTCTGTAACTGTATATTAGGCCTACTGCACAATAAACAGAACACTATCCAACTCTTAAATATTCAGTACAGTAACAAAATTAAATATTGAAAATAAATAATGTTCACATGTGTGTTGTGTGTTGATGTGAGGTGCTTCATAAGATTTGAGTTGCTTGAGGCAGACGTCGATAAAGTCTTTTTTCCTGGGCATAGCGTGCATGTAACATAAACATTCTTGCCTTTAATTTCAATTAACGAGAAGTAGTGCCGGTACTTCCAGTTCGCGAACGCTACCTTTGAATTTCCCCGGCTCGTCGCCATTGTCACTCACGCTGTCTTGTGTTGGTAGTCAGAGCGTGCAGTGACTGAGACAGCGTGAGCAGGGCACCGCCCACCCAGCCAATCATCATCGCATTTGCAACGGTGTCATCATCCCCACCCCTGCTCTCTCCAGGCAGCCGATGTGTAGCCAAAGCATGACACCTCGCGCTTTATTCAACCAAATTTTAGTAACGCGACACTTTACATTCTCAGTAAAGATAACGGCGTTGCAACGATGGGAAAAGTAATTAATTAGATTACTCCGTTACTGAAAAATGAACTCCGTTACTAACGCCGTTATACTTAAACGGCGTTACTGCCAACACTGACTATATTACCTGATTATTTATATCACTATCACCTTTAAATGATACTATACTATCACTAAAAGGTGATAGTTCACCGATAACACCTCTGCTCTGACCAACAGCCACTGAACAAATAATCAGGTCCCAGATGAGTTCGTCACTTTTTGAGGTCCCCCTGAAACATTTCCGTTGTGGACCGTGCTATATGCAGCGCGTTTGTTAGTTTGCAGCGCCCTAGTGTGTTTGCAGCGTGTTTCTGAGTTTGGTTGTGTTGTGAGAATTTGCAGCGCGTTTCCGTATTTGTGTTTGCGTTGCGAGGATTTGCAACGCCTGTGTTGTCAAACGGATGAAGATGTTTTCTTAATTTGTCGTTTTTTCTGTTTGCATGTGTTTTCTTAAGTTTGCAGCGCGTTGGCCTCTGTCGGCCACCGTACATATGGCATGTGAAAGGGCAAAAATTCTTCAGAAATGGTTTTATGGTCCATTTACAACCTTAGGATTTGTCCCTAGAATGAAATGGTCTGTTATTACCTTATTTGGAAGGTTCATGAATAATAATGAGGAGCTCTGCTCTGGTTGGCTGTTTCACAGAGCGGCTCATTTCAGTAGCCCGCACAATCGCCCGTGTCCCTTCAGTGGCTCGCCTTATTTTATTAGAATGCCTTATTTGTTTTCCTTGTCTTTCTGAGTAAGTTACAGACACCAACCATCCCTGCACTTAACATCTCCTGCACAACCAGGAACATCAAATTTATTCCCGTGATCTGCCTTTTTCGCTGTTGTCCTCACTGATTTTTTATTTTTTATTTTTTTCATAACAGCCTACCTCTAGAACATCTGATGATTCGCCTATGCAAATGTTGAGGGTGTAACTATTAATGATCGTGACTATTTCATAATAGACTGTGTTATGTTGGAATTGGCCTCTTTTTGGTGTCTTTTGCAAACGCCAGATTTATATAAGAAGGAGGAAACAATGGTGTTTGAGACTCACAGTATGTCATGTCCATCTACTGAACTGTAATTTTTCAACTATGCCAAGGTAAATACAGTTTTCCTTTCTATGGCACCCATAAAATTTAGAAAATATATCCTCAGATGAACATTACCACATGACATTCCACACAGTGTCATTATTTATTTAAGAAAAATACAGCCAAGAGGAAAAGGCCTTGTGTGACAAAGGTAGGACACCCTATAAGTCAATTGCCTCTAGATCCACTTTTAGCAGCAATTACTTGAAACATTCATTTTCTGTGTGACTTTTTAAGTCTCTGATGTTATTCTGAAGAAATTTTGGACCAATCTTCTTTTCAACATTGCTTTAGTTTGTTAAGGTTTGTGGGCATTTGTTTATGCACAGCTCTCACCACTGCATTTGGGATCCTTGTCCTGTTGCATGACCCAATTTTAGCTATGGGAAAGATGGCTCCAGAATGCTTTGATATACAGAGTGACTGTGAGGTGCCCAGGTCATGTGGCTACAAAACAAGCCCAAAATTATCAGCCTTCCTCCAGCAAGTCTTTCGTTTGGTATGAGGTGTTTGTGCTGATATGCTCTTTAGGTTTTCACCAAGGTTGGCGCTGTGCATCACATTTACATTTTTACATTTACATTTATTCATTTAGCCGACGCTTTTATCCAAAGTGACAATTGGGAATACAACAAGTGATTCATCCTAAGGAGGCAGATCAACATAGGAAGTGCTCAAAAATACCGTATATCAGGCGTTGTTAAAAGAGTGCAGGCTAGAAGGAGAAGATCAAGAATGAGAGGAAAAACAGGCTAGAAGGGAGGATCAAGAAGAGAGGAGAATTTTTTTATTTTTTTTATTTTTTATTTTTTATTGAGTCACATAGTGTCGAAAAAGATGGGTTTTCAGCAGTCGTTTGAAAGCTGTTAAGGAGTCTGCATTCCGGATAGGGGTGGGAAGATCATTCCACCAGGCAGGGACATTGAACGAGAATGTTCTGGACAGTGATTTAATACCTCTCTGTGGTGGTACAATGAGGCGTCTTTCACTAGAGGATCTCAGTCTTCTGGAAGGAGTGTAGATGTGTAGTAGTGAATGGAGGTAGGCAGGTGATGATCCGGTGGCTGTCCTATATGCCAGCATCAGTGTCTTGAATTTGATGCGTGCTGTAACCGGTAGCCAGTGCAGTGATATGAAGAGAGGTGTGACATGGGCCTTTTTGGGCTCATTGAAGACCAGTCGTGCTGCTGCATTCTGAATCATTTGTAGAGGCTTGATTGTACATGCTGGAAGACCGGCTAAAAGAGCATTGCAGTAGTCCAGCCTGGAAATGACCAGGGCCTGGACGAGGAGTTGTGCAGCATGCTCTGTTAGGAAGGGCCTGATCTTTCTGATGTTGTACAATGCAAACCTGCAAGATCGAGCAGTTTTAGCTATGTGGTCTTTAAAAGTCAGTTGGTCGTCAAAGATTACACCCAGATTTCTGGCTGAAGTCGATGGGGTAATTGTTGATGAACCTAACTGGATGGAGAAGTCATGTTGTAAAGATGGAGTGGCAGGAAAGATAAGGAGTTCCGTCTTTGCTAGATTGAGTTGTAGATGGTGTTCCTTCATCCATGCAGAGATATCCGCCAGGCAGCCTGAGATCCGTGCAGCTACCGATGGATCGTCTGGTTTGAATGAAAGATAGAGTTGTGTGTCATCAGCATAGCAATGGTAGGAGAAGCCATGTGCCTGTATGATGGGGCCCAGAGATGTAGTGTATATGGAGAACAGGAGAGGTCCAAGAACTGATCCCTGAGGAACCCCAGTGACTAGTTGATGAGTTTTGGATACCTCCCCTCCCCAGGCCACTCTGAAAGACCTACCAGAGAGGTAGGATTTGAACCAGCGAAGTGAAGTCCCTGTGATGCCCAGCATTGAGAGGGTGGACAGGAGGATCTGGTGATTCACAGTGTCAAAAGCTGCAGATAGGTCCAGCAAGATGAGTACTGATGATTTGGACTCAGCTTTTGCCGTCCGCAAGGCTTCAGTGACAGACAGTAGTGCAGTCTCAGTTGAATGGCCGCTTCTGAACACTGATTGGTTAGAGTCCAGTAGATTGTTCTGTGAGAGGAATAAGGATAGCTGGTTGAAAACAGCCCGTTCCAGTGTTTTTGCTATGAATGGAAGGAGCGAGACAGGTCTGTAGTTGTCAATGAGTGAAGAGTTAAGTGTAGGTTTTTTGAGCAGTGGGGTTATCCGGGCCTGCTTAAATGTAGTGGGGAAAGTGCCTGTGAGAAGAGATGTGTTGATGATATGTGTGAGCGCCGGTAGGATTGTTGGAGAGATTGCTTGGAGAAGGTGTGAGGGGATAGGATATAAAGGACATGTCGTCGGATGGCTGGAGAGGAAAAGTTTGGTTACTTCTGCCTCCGAGTAAGGACAGAAGGAGAAGAGAGGAGTTCCAGCCGTGAGTGTGGTCAATTTTAGTTCCTGTATGTGTGGAGCTGTGAACTTATTATTGATCGATGTAGTTTTGTCTGTAAAAAATGTGGCGAAGTCATCAGCTGTTATAGAAGTTGTGGGAGGTGGTGGAGGGGGACAAAGCAGTGTATTAAATGTTTTGAAAAGGTTGCGTGCGTCTGGAGAATTGTTGATCCTGTTGTGGAAGTATGAAGATTTGGCAGTATGTACTTGGGTAGCGAAAGATGAGAGCATAGACCGATACATACTGAGGTCGGATGGATCCTTAGATTTGTGCCATTTTCTCTCGGCTGCCCTAAGTTTGGAGCGATGCTCACGAAGAACATCGGATAACCAAGGGGTTGTCGGAGCAGCTCGTGCTGGCCTGGATGAGAGAGGGCATAGAACATCTAGACAGGAGGTAAGAGTGGAGCATAAGGTGTCAGTTGCTGCATTAGTGTCCAGGGATGAGAAGTGAGTAGGAGAGGGAAGGGAGGAGGATACTAAAGAAGAAAGATGGGAGGGTGAGAGAGAGCGTAGGTTTCTTCTAAAAGTAACAGGTAGAGGGATTGGGGGTGCACAAGTAGCAAGATGTAGGTCAAATGTAATGAAGAAGTGGTCAGAGATGTGTAGGGGTTTGACCGCAATGTTGTCTGAAATACAATTTCGCATGTAAATGAGATCAAGTTGGTTGCCAGACTTATGAGTGTATGTAGTGATAACGCGTTGTAGATCAAATGAAGCTAGAAGTGAATGGAAGTCAGCAGCGTAGGGTTTGTCAAGGTGAATGTTGAGGTCCCCAAAGACTAGAAGTGGGCTGCCATCCTCTGGAAAAGAGGACAGCAGCCCATCCAGCTCTTCTAAGAAGATGCCAAGTTGGGTAGGAGGGCGGTAGATTACCACAATGTGGAGTTCGATAGGAGATGTTACAGTGATTGTATGAGATTCGAATGAACTATAATTGCATAGAGGAGAATGGGTTGAGTATTTCCAGTTGTTAAAAATAAGAAGTCCCGTACCCCCGCCCCTTCCAGTGTGACGAGGGGTGTGAGAGAAGGTTATTAGAAAGAGCAGCTGGGGTTGCAGAGTCTTCTGGACGAATCCAGGTCTCAGTCAAACCTAGAATGCTCAGACCAGATTGCACAGAAAATGCTGAAATGAGCTTTGTTGACAGCTGATTGACAGTTCCAGAGTCCAACCGTAAAAGAGAAAGGTTCAGTGGAAGAGGTGTCGATAGGACGCAGGTTAGAAATATTGCGTCGACGTGTGCGTGTGATATTAGTGCGGTGTGTAGAGACCACCGGAATGAGTTGGAAACACATGATAGAGGAGGACAGAAAGAAGAGTGAGATAAAGGAAAGGAGTACTTAAGTGCGTTGTCGGTGTCGTTGCTCGGTTAAGTCGCGCAGGAAAAGTCGCAAGTCTTTACTCTCGTCGGTCTTCACGCGAGGAGGCTGGTCCTGGCTGGTCTGACGCAGTTAAATAGACAACCAAACAGTGCTTCACTGATAAAAGCTAGGGACGCCTCCTAGGCTCAGTCAGCCGCAAATGTATCGCCCGCACGCAAAATGGCTCAATCGAAACTCAAAAAGCAACAGCTTCGCACTTGTAATAGCTCCAGAAGGGAACGATATGAAATAACAAAAGCTTCCCTTGGCCGTACGCTCAGTTATCAATTATAATGATTGCAATAAAAACTAGAATTTAAAGCAAAAACAAACGCAGGACAAATAACAGAAGAACACTCCTTTTCTAACAGTGAATAGATGTAAATAAAACAAACGAATATCTAAATAGAACAACAGAGTGCTTTAAGAAGCAGCTCAAAATTAAGATTAACGAATAAGTAAGTAAATAGAAACGACAGAGTGCGTTTAGAAGCAGCTCAAAATTAAGATTAACGAATAAGTAAGTAAATAGAAACGACAGAGTGCTTAAGGGAACAGCAGCTTAAAATTAATACTTAGGAATAAGTAATTAAACAGAAATGACAAAGTGCTTTTAGCGGCAACTCTAAGTAACGATCGCCTATCGAAATGGTATTAAAGTAGACACTTACGCGCCGTCGTTCTTTCTCGTCTGAGGACTGAACTCACTTTCCCCATTATGGCATTATGGCATTATGGCCAAACATCTCCACTTTGGTCTTGTCTGTTATTCTAGAAGACTTGTTTTGTTCAGGTGCAACTTTGCAGACCTAAACTGTGCTGCCATTTGTTGTAGTTGTTTGTTTTTTGTTTTGTTTTTTGTTTAGACAGAAGAGGCTTACTTTTTTAGAGCCTTCTAATCATGCCATTTTTGTCCCACATTTTTCTAATGGTATTGTCATGAACTTTATCCTTTAACATGTTAACTGAGGCCTGTAGAGTCTGAGGTGTAGTTCTTGGGTTGAGTGCCATTTCTCTGTGCATTACACGCTCTGATCTCCTGGAAGGAGAGGTGTCTGTTTTAAATGTCTTCCACTTGTGAATAAACAAATGCTTCTCTAAGATGATTGCTGATGTCTTACCTCTTTGGCATTGTGTTAGCACACACCTGAAGGCTCCAGACCAGTACACTGCCAAAGCTTATGCTTTTATAGAGGCTCTCAGACTGGCTGATGATCAGTTAATCAAAAAATATTTACTCTTTTAATTCCATTGCTAATAATAAGGGTGTCTTAACATGGCTTTTCCATTTTGCCTTTATTTTTGTTCAATTAATAATGGCACGGTGCAATTTGTAATTTGTTTTAATATATTTTATGTTTTAGTTTTAAAGTTTTTGTTTTGCTTTTCAGGTTTATTTTTGCACATTAACTACAGTATGTATACAGTGTGTGTATTATTTAAAAAAACTAAATCAAACTAGAGAAATAAAATAAAAAAATGTAAAATAGAGAAATCAAAAATCAATTTAAAATAGTCATAAAATACTCATAGCATATTAATGATATTAAAACATGGCATCATCTCACCTTATTTTCTATGGCCTTCATCACTGCAGATTCATCCAGACTCCCAGATGATTTCACTGCCACTCTCACAATCTGTTTTTTCCTGTCTTCAGCTTTGAGAAACAAACACATGTATTGTATTGCAATTTAAAAAATCATATAGACATATTGACTGTGCTGCTAAATGCAGTTGATCTGCTCAAATAAAGCATCTTTATGAGTATCAGTGTTTCCATGAAGACCCTTTAACATCCATACAACTACAAAAGTGTAAAAAGTAAGTTTCTGATCACTGAAAGGTTCTTTGAGGATCACTATCACCACCAATCTTTAAAGAAGAGGAATACTTTATTTACTTAAAAACTGTATTGAAGGACCAACACAAGAGCTCACGTGTTTTGCAGTAGAAAGACCGTAAAACAGAGCAGGTGACATCCGCCATCTGTCCTTCAGTCCCGGCACATGCACATTCTTCATCTCCGTTCACATTATCAGGCTGTGTGGGCTCCCATATCACAGTGGACCACGACACGTTGGTCTGGTCTGACCACAGCCACAGGTTCTTGGACAGGCCGATCCAGGCATCCGAGCCGCTATTATCAGTAATAATAGTTGCAAGAGCTGTGTTCTCGCTGTCGTCTGCAATGGTAGCCAGGTCTATGTAGAGCGTCCTGCAGTAAAGTTGAGCTTCACGCCAGTTCATGCTCATTTGGATGTACTTAAACTTGTCTGGAATTTGGCTCTTGTCTGTAAGAAGTCATAATTCATTTCATAATTCAGACTTCAGACGGTTCTCGCAATTCTGAGAGGAAAAGTCAAAATTGCATGATTGCTTTTTGCAATTCCAAGTTTATGTTTTTATATTTTCTAAGTTATAAAATAACAATTGTGATAACGTTTGAAGGCGCAATTACCATTTTTAATTTTTATTTTATAGAGGAAGCAAGTTCCCAAAGTCCTGAATAATGACTGAATTAAACAAGGCATCTAATCACCTTGAGCTATTGCACTAACCGAGCTTGTATTTGTAACTTCACATTGTGCAAATGTAGTTAACTCCTGTGCATGCTTGCTTTGAATAAAAGTGTCTGCTAAATGTTTTTTTTCTGAAATGAAAAGCTTCTAATTAATATTGCCATTCATTTGCATGAGATTTCAAGATTAATGAAGATATCACTTAAAAAAAATGCTTTCATAAATTTTTTCATTGAAGCATAAACAAACGTGCGCACTTGCACAAGATTTTTAATGAAAACAATTGTTAACATCTAATGAGTTATTGCCTAATGGTTTAATGCATGTTGTTTTAAAGGATTAGTTCACTTTCATAACAACAATGCACAGATAATGTAGTCATCCAAGATGTTCATGTCTTTCTTTCCTCAGCCGTAAAGAAATTATGTTTTTTTGAGGAAAACATTTCAGGATTTCTCTCTTTATAATGGATATGGATGGCGCCCCGAAGTTTGAACTCCGAAATGCAGTTTAAATGCAGCTTCAAAAGACTCTAAACGATCCCAGTCGAGGAGGAAGGGTCTTATCTAGCGAAACGATCGTTATTTTCGAAACAAATTGACAACTTATACTTTTTAACCTCAAATGCTCGTCTTGTCTCATCTCTGCACAGCGCATGCGAAGTCTGTGTGATTGGGGTCAATACAGTTAGGGTACGTCTAAAAACTCCCATCTCGTTTTCTTCCCTAACTTCAAAATCACCTTAGATCGCTGCAAAAGTGCCGACATAGTGTTTACAAAGTGAACAAACAAAAGAAACTCAAATGCCCTTTACAAAAAAAGGTAAAAATAGCATTGTAGGACGATTTTGACATTGAAGACATAAACGAGATGGGAGTTTTTAGACATACCCTAATTGTATTTACCCCAATCACACAGACTTTGCATGCGCTGTGCAGAGATGAGACAAGACGAGCATTTGAGGTTAAAAAGTATATAAATTGTCAATTTGTTTCGAAAATAACGATCGTTTCGCTAGATAAGACCCTTCCTCCTCGACTGGGATCGTTTAGAGCCTTTTGAAGCTGCATTTAAACTGCATTTCGGAAGTTCAAACTTCGGGGCTCCATCCATATCCATTATAAAGAGAGAAATCCTGAAATGTTTTCCTCAAAAAAAAAAAAAAAAAAAAAAATTCTTTACGACTGAGGAAAGAAAGACATGAACATCTTGCATGACAAGGGGCTGAGTACATTATCTGTACATTGTTGTTATGAAAGTGAACTAATCCTTTAAGGATGTTTTTAGAAGGTTAGGTGTGCAAGTATGAATTTTATGAGAAAATCAAATAGAGAAGCCTCACATATATAGTAAAACCTGACAGAAAATTCCCAGACATCCAGATTATAAGTGTTGTATAATTTCTTACCAGTTTGGCAAAAGAAGTATTTTTCTTGAACGCAGGATGTATCATACCATAGTTTGTTTATGTTTACAAATGCACAGGCCTCTTGTGTGCGTAACGTGTTCATCTCTAAGGAATTCCACTTTGTGAAGCTGATCACTGTGTTTTGATACGACCAACGCCAGGTCTGGACGCCATTGTAGAAGCCAATCCAGGCAAAAGATTGAAAGTTCACAGCGTTTGCTGCTTCCTTTAGTTTGGCTCTGTCTTCATCACTCTGAACCGTCGCCAGATCAATGTGTTTCTCCCTGCAGTACAATTGTGCATCTGCCCAAGTCTTCGGCTCATCAATCAGGACAAATTTATTTGGGATGCATGAAGCCTTTGACAGGATTCCTGTTAGGGCTGTGCAAAATGGACAAAAAAAACAAAAAAAATACTATCATGATTTCTTGATCAATATTGTGATGTAGACACACAAACTATACATTCATAAATGCAAGGTTCAGCTTGAGATATCTTAAGTAGTGTAGTATTTAACTTGTATTATGAACCATTTTTTAGATAGAAATTAAATCTCACATTTCTCAATTGCATATGACAAAAAACTACTATCTTAATGAACAAGCATTATTACATAGAAAATGCATTGTTAGTCAATGGTCATATCAGCAAAGTTCAACAAGTTGGTGTTTCCTGAAACCATAGTTCCAGCGAACATTCACAAGTTGCATGATTGGAAATATAGCACTTGACCTGTGGTTAGACACATAGTTTCTTGTTTTGTTTAAAGTGTGGACTTTATAAATACTTATCTTGAGCAAAATAAGCAAGCTGACATTTAGTATGATCTGTGTCTTTCACTTCTAATATACAGTGGTGTGAAAAGTGTTGGCCCCTTCCTGATTTCTTTAATGTTTCAGATCATCAAACAAATTGAAAAATATGCCAAAGATAACACAAGTAAACAAAACTTGCAACCCACTTAAATGGGATAAAGTGAAGTAGACCAAAAGATCCTCAAAAGCTATACATCATGTTGAGATCCAAAGAAATTTAGGAACAAATGAGAAAGTAAGTAATTGAGATGTATCAGTCTGGAAAAGGTTATAAAGCAATTTCTAAAGGTTTGGGACTCCAGTAAATCACATTGAGAGCCATTTTCCATTTTCACAAACATGGAACAGTGGAGAACCTTCCCAGGAGTGGCCGGCGGACCAAAATCACCCCAAGAGCGCAGCGACGACTCATCCAAGAGGTCACAAAAGACCCCACAACAACATCTAAAGAATTGGAGGCCTCTCTTACCTCAGTTAAGGTCAGTGTTCATGACTCCACCATAAGAAAGAGACTGGGCAAAAATGGCCTGCATGGTAGAGTTCAGAAACAAAAAACGCTGCTGAGCAAAAAGAACATAAAGGCTCGTCTCAGTTTTGCCAGAAAACATCTTGATGATCCCCAAGACTTTTGGAAAAATAATCTGTGGACTGAAGAGACAAAAGTTGAACTTTTTGGAAGGTGTGTGTCCCATTACTTCCGGCATAAAACACAGCATTTCAGAAAAAGACCATCATAGCAACAGTAAAATATAGTAGAGGTAGTGTGGTGGTCTGGGGCTGTTTTGCTGCTTCTGGACCTGGGGCCTCATTTATAAAGACTTGCGTAGAAACCATCCTTGATTTTATCTAAGAACTTTTCTGATTTGATCGTAAGAGCGATTCAGAGAAAACGAACGTACCACGAAATCCATGCGTACGCCAGTCATTCAGTTATAAATCACAAATGATCGTGGAATTGTGTGCAGCTGAATGTTCCGCCGTCGAAACGCCCCTGCTTAATTAATTAACATATAAAATGAGCTCATTCCTAAAGCAAAAATTCTGTGACAATGGCAAGTAAAAAGGAGCGCAAGAAATCAAATTATATTGAGGCTGAAATATCTGCAATACCAGGGGCCTCATTTATAAAACTTTCTTACGCACTGATTTGATCTTAGAGTGTTCGTACGATCAAACGCACGTCAAAGTACAGATTTATAAAAACCGTCTTTGATGTGGAAAAGTACTTATCTCCACGTCAGATTCCAGCTTGGCATACGACCGTTTCCTTGTGGTAATGCCTGGTATTGCAGATAGTTCAGCCTCACTATAATTTGATTTCTTGCGCTCCTTTTTACTTGCCATTGTCACAGAGTTTTTGCTTTAGGAATGAGCTCATTTTATATGTTAATTAAATAAGCAGGGGCGTTTCGACGGCGGAACATTCAGCTGCACACAATTCCACGATCATTTGTGATTTATAACCGAAAGACTGGCGTACGCATGGATTTCGTGGTACGTTCGTTTTCTCTGAATCGCTCTTACGATCAAATCAGAAAAGTTCTTAGATAAAATCAAGGATGGTTTCTACGCAAGTCTTTATAAATGAGGCCTAAGGCATTACCACAAGGAAACGGTCGTACGCCAAGCTGGAATCTGACGTGGAGATAAGTACTTTTCCACGTCAAAGATGGTTTTTATAAATCTGTACTTTGACGTGGATTTGATCGTACGAACACTCTAAGATCAAATCAGTGCGTAAGAAAGTTTTATAAATGAGGCCCCTGGAAGGCTTGCTGTGATAAATGGAACCATGAATTCTGCTGTCTACCAAAACATCCTGAAGGACAATGTCCAGCCATCAGTTTATGACCTCAAGCTGAAGCCAACTAGGGTTCTGCAGCAGGACAATGATCCAAAACACGCCAGCAAATCCACCTCTGGATGGATGAAGAAAAACAAAATGAAGACTTTGGAGTGGCCTAGTCAAAGTCCTGAGCTGAATCCTATTGAGATGCTGTGGCATGACCTTAAAAAGGCGGTTCATCCTGGAAAACCCTCCAATGTGGCTGAATTACAACAATTCTGCCAAGATGAGTGGACCAAAATTCCTGAACAGCACTGCAACAGACTTGTTGCAAGTTATCACAAACACTTGATTGCAGTTGTTGCTGCTAAGGGTGGCCCAACCAGTTATTCCGTTTAGGGGCGAACAATTTTTCACACAGGGCCATGTGGGTTTGGATTTTGTTGTCCCTTCATAATAAAAAACTGTATTCAAAAACTGCTTACAGTGTTTACTTGTGTTGTCTTTCTTTCTTTCTTTCTTTCTTTCTTTCTTTCTTTCTTTTTTATATAGCACTATATAAATACAACACAGTGTATTTACACACAAAGTGCTTTACAAGGTAAACATATAAATAACACATCAACATAATAAAACCAAATAGCATTAAACTAAAAACAATCCTAAGACATCAACCATTTAAAATGCCATAGAAAATAGGTGAAGTTTTAATTTTGATCCAAAAGTTGCCAAAGTCGGTGCCTTTCTAATAGCTATTTTCAACTTATTCCACAGCTTTGGTCCGATCATCGCAAAGGCATGATCACTCTTAAAACTTAGATCTGGTTCTGGGCACTGTTAAGAGTGACAGATCATTGGATCTGAGTGATCTAGAGGGAGCATGTCTTACAAAGAGGTCTGCAAGATAGGATGGGGCAAGGTTATTTATCGATTTAAACACCATGAACAAAATTTTAAACTCAATTTTATATTTTACAAGTAGCCAATAAAGCGAGACAAGAATGGGGATAATATGTTCGTATTTACGTGTCCGAGTCAGGAGTCTGGCAGCAGCATTCTGGACTAGTTGCAAGCGATCCAGGGTTGACTTCTTAATACCGCAAAAGAGTGAGTTGCAATAGTCTTTGATTAATATTTAAATTTGTTTGATGATCTGAAACATTAAAGTGTAACAAACATGCAAAAAAATTTAAATCAGGAAGAAGGGCCAACACTTTTTCACACCACTGTAGTCATTTTAATGATGTCTTTTATTAGGTTCTAGCATGTTAGAAATAGCCAATAATTTAAGTAAAATAACTGAGAAAAATAGAATTAGCCATTAACGGTTAAAACAAAAAAATCTGCAAATGTGATTCATTCAATCTTAAATGGATTAATTAAAGGTATTACTCTGCTACCCCTATTTATGACCAGATCATTTCTGATTCAGATTTCTTCAACAATGCATCTTTGTAACTTGGGTTTTGGGTTTTTTGTTTTTGGGGTGATGGTTTCATGTCTTTTATTTTGTAGTTTGATTCATGCTGTTAGTGTCTTGCTTCCTCTTCCCTTAAGTATTCCTGCTATTGGTCCCTCTGTTCAATGTGTCATGCTATCATTGGTTTATTAGTTTTTTGGTTGCTATAGTCTTGTGTCTTGTTTCTCATTGGATGATTTGTGTCATGTGACCTGCATTATTTGCTATAAGTAGCCCTCATGTTGCATTGTCTTTTGTTGTGTGTTGAAGTATGTTACCTGCTGTTGGTGTTGGTCTGTTTCTTCCAAGTCTGTTTCATGCTAAGACAAGTTTATGTCAAATCAAGTCTTTGTTTCTTTGGATACCACTCTGCTAAATAAACTGCAGTTGGGTTCTCACTACACTTGCCTCCAGTGGATCATCCGTACCATCATACTATTCTAGTTAAACAAATGGTTGCATCATTGTACGAGAAATCTGGACTTTTTATTTTTTTAATGGAAACATTGGTGCCTTGAACACTTTATTCTGATGATGCAAGAGTTGCAACTATAGCAGCTGAGAGGGCCATTCTTTGTCTTCTTTTTGAAGAATTTTCAGAGCCTGATGAAATCAGTATAAGTACGCATTTAGTACTGCAAAATGCGCTCAGTGTTGCAGTCACTGCATAAACACTGTAAAATAACTACATCATTATGTTGATATGCCATATTGTTACTGTAAAACTCTTACGACAAACTTGTTATCTAACGTCTTCATTTGTTGCGGACACATTTGTAAAGATCTTAACTTGGGCCCATTGTCTGAGTTGTCTCTTTAATACCATACAGTGGTTTATAAACATGTTGCTGCTGATTGGGCTGACACTTGTGTTTGTTCCTGTGCTAGATTTAGGCATGCTGCATTCTGAATGGTTCTGCTTGGTGAAGAATTCACACTTTCATAGGTTTAAAAGTTGTGCATGCTCACATTGTTTTATCAATATTTTGATTCATTGTAGAGCCCTGAATTTCCTGCTGCAGGAGAATCAGGAGTGTTAAGTTGCTCTAAACCTCTGGTCTGACATCAGTTCAGTAACACTCACCAAGAAAAATGAGTTGAATTTTCTTCTGTATCATCTTGTCTTCACAGGTTTACGCACTGAAAGAAATGAAAACCACAAGAATATGACATGTTGGAAAGACTTCTGCACAGTAATTTTTTTTTCTAGGCAAGGTTTTTAGACCCGTTCAGACATTGTTCATTTCATATGCTGACAACTTCACATAGATTGTTTAATGTGACTATGTTCACCAGTTTTAGTACACTGCTTTTCCCATTTAACTCATCAAATTAATTTAACCAATTTTAACTTTTGTTGTTAAGTCAAGATTCAACTTGATTTTAAGGCAGTTTAATATAATTTAAGTTAAAAATAACTAGTAAAGCCAGTTTTATTATACTTACAAATCTAAGCAGCAATTTAAGCTGATGTAGGTGAATATTTTTTATTTTTTTTTACATTGGAGAATATGAACATAAGGTTTATTTCATTCCGTTCTAAAATGCTTGTTTGTTTGATTTTATCTAGATTTGAATTCAGCATCTTATATTGATAATATAAAGAATGGTATTGAAATAATACAGTGTTGAAATGCTAAAAAATAGTTCTAGTAATAGTACCTTTATTTAGATTGAAGTCAATTTAAAAAAAAAAAAAAATTAAAACAATTTACCTGCTCTGGGCCGACTTAAGGTTGATCTTCTCACTGGTATATTAACTTTCTTCTCTTTACTGAATTTTACAACTACCAAACTCTTTATACATTACGTTATGCAAACATTTTAGTCTAGTACTGTATGTACAACACTAAGACTGATTACTGAGTTACATTGTGATTTTGCTGCAGTATGAGGCTGTTTATTCAAATAGCATCAGAGCATGAAAATAAATCACAGAAGTTGTTTTTAACAGCTATAAAATGCAAATGAATGTATTTATTAGCCTGTGTTTAACCAAGACGGCAAAATGTGACACGATACAACAAAATTTAAAGTGACTGTCAACACAAACAGCAGCTTACTAGTAAAAATCTTTGATCTGAGCAAACATAGGAGGTCTGCATCTAAAGGTCTATAACAGCTGGAGAGAGTTATTGGTGTTCTTTAGTTATAGATTAATTCATAAATCCCAATCTATTTTAATCCATTACAATACCTTGTTCTAGGGCACACGTTTATTAGTTTAATAAATTAACCATATAATGGGGGCTGGGAACCAAATTAAACAAATTAAGTTAAACTAGTGTTCCCTTCCGGGAACTCTACACTGCGTCCTGAGACACTTTGGGGAACGCCATTGGCGGGCCGCACTCTGAGTCATGTCCAACGTCCAATGAGAAACGGGAGTGACGTCACAGGCGCGGTGACGTCATCGACCAGGAAGTATATAAGCACGTGCGTTTGAAGCTGGCGTCAGCTTTTGTCATTCAGCGAGAGCGCTCTGTGTCTTTGTCTGTCTGGTTTTTACTGCTGTTTTTTCGTGCCAAATTGCACCACTTTTATTTGAGCAGTATGCCAAAAGGGGGAAAACGATCTTTTAAAGCAAAAAGAGCGGTTGAGCAGCCACATAGAAAGTGTGTCCCTCCCTGCCAACGTTTCATTGTTGGTGGGGATACACACGATCTATGTGTAGTCTGCTTGGGAGCGGAGCATGCCAGCCCTTGAGGGGGTTGGCTGCCCGCAGTGCGAGCGAATGCCGCTGCGGTTGCTCCGTTCCCGGAAAGCCCTCTTTGAGGAGGGGGCTTTCACTAGCGTTCCCCGTGGGTCTGGCCCCGCTTCCGCTGAGGCGGAGCGGCAGCTGCACTCATGGGGTTCGCAGGTAGATCTGCTGGAGGGAGTTGAGACGGGTGATCCCCTATCTCTCTCCTCACCCAGCGGATCGTATGACCTCCTCTTGGACGAGGAAGCCCGCACTGCGGTTCCTTCCCTCCAAGAGGAGGAGTCAGCGCTCCTTCTGTCTTCCTCCGAGGAGGTTGATGTTGAGAGCGTTGACACCCCACAACCGCCCCCCCATTCACCCCAATACGAGGAGCTAGTGGAGGTGCTGACTAGCGCGGTGGCCAAGCTTAACATCAGTTGGCCACCAGCACAAGATCATGAACCGCAGGGAAGCAGGCTCGATGAGCGCTTCCTGCGGGCAAAGCCAGCACCTCCCAAACGGAGCCTTCCTTTTTTCCCCGATCTCCACAAAGAGATCAGGAGATCGTGGGAAAAACCGTATTCCTCGCGTCTCTTCTCCCCCGCCTCTGATTACTACGGTAATGTGGGGGGGATGGAGGAATACGGTTACAGGGCGATGCCCCAGGTCGAGCAGACACTAGCGAGCTATCTGTCTCCCGGCCTGGCATCGTCCCTGAAGGCTCCGTCCTTACCCACCAGGCCACTAAAGATCACGTCTGGTCTGATGGGTAAGGCATATGCGGCAGCAGGTCAGGCTGGTGGTTGCCTACACACCATGTCTGTGCTCCAGGCATACCAGGCCGACCTGCTGAAGGAGTTTAGTGACGGTGAGGAAGTGAGCGTCACAGAGATGCGCAGGACCGCAGACCTGGCGCTCCGCGCCACCAAGGAGACCGCCCGTGCCATTGGGCGGTCTATGGCAGCCTTGGTGGCCGCGGAGAGGCATCTCTGGTTGACCCTGTCCGACATGAAGGAGAAGGACAGGGTCACGCTCCTGGACGCCCCCCTGCAGCCCTTTGGCCTCTTTGGTGACTCTGTGGACACTGTTGTCAGCAGACACCAGGAGGCCCGCAGGCAGGCAGCGGCGTTCCAGCGGTTTCTTCCTCGCCGCACTTACTCCTCTGGGGCTGCTGGACGGGAGCAGCCCCAGCCGCAAGCTAGCTCCTCGCACCGGGATGCACAGAAAAGGAGTGTTGCTACCCGCACCCCTCCGGCTAAGCCTAGAGGGCGGGCTCAGCAACACTCCAAGCCGGGGTCCTCTAAGACTAGGCCGGACCTGAGGGTCGTCCTACAGTCTAAGAGGACCGCGGCTAAACGGCCCTGATGGTCGTGGCCCAGGGCCAATGAGGGCAGCCCCTCTCGAAGACTTAGGTGCTTCACCGCCTCTGAGGAGTACGGTGACCACCTCTCTTCGGGGCCCTCAGGAGATTCGTCAGCTAACCCTGCCGGTGTTACAGGGCGCGGCAGTCTCCCGCGAACATCATTCTCTGGTCCTTCCGCCCGGAATCGTAGCGGAACCAGAGAGTTCGCCACCCCCGCGGGGGTCTCTAGAGCGCTCACTTCAGGTGCATCCTGCCAGTTCGCTGCTACAGGTCACCAAGTTAGCTCCTCTAATAAATCCAGAGACCAGTCTCGAGAGGCTGGTTCCCTTAGTAGAATTTCTGGCAGCGTGGAAACTACTGCCAAATATTTCTATGTGGGTCCTGCGTACTGTAGAGAAAGGTTATTGCATTCAATTCGGCGCCAAGCCGCCGCCTTTCAGCGGGGTATTTCCTACTCTGGTAGGCCCCGAGCAGGCTCTGGTATTGGAACAGGAAGTGAATACTCTCCTGAGGAAGGAGGCCATCGAGGTGGTCCCTCCTCAACACAGAGAATCCGGGTTCTACAGCCGGTACTTCATTGTTCCCAAGAAGGATGGGGGCCTGCGGCCCATTTTAGATCTCAGACAGCTAAACCTCTCAGTAAGAAAACTGAAGTTCAAAATGTTGACTGTCAGACAGGTCGTGTCTCAAATCAGGTCCGAGGACTGGTTTGTCACGATAGATCTGAAAGACGCATACTTTCACGTCTCCATCCTTCCTCAACACCGGAAGTTCCTCAGGTTCGCTTTCAGGGGCAAAGCTTACCAATACAGAGTTCTTCCGTTCGGCCTAGCGCTCTCTCCCCGAACTTTCACGAAGTGTGTGGATGCTGCTCTGGCTCCACTGCGACTCCAGGGCATCCGCATACTCAACTACATAGACGACTGGCTCATCCTAGCCAGTTCAGAACAGTTAGCGGCTCAACATCGAGATGTTGTTCTTGCTCACATGAAAAAGCTGGGGTTGAGACTCAACGCCAAGAAAAGTGTGCTGTCTCCATTACAGAGAACCACTTATCTAGGTGTAATCTGGGATTCGACCACGATGCAGGCACGGTTGTCACCTGCTCGGATCGAGTCGATCCTTACTGCAGCAAATGCGGTCAAGCTAGGCCTGCTACTCACTGTCAAACAGTTCCAAGTACTGTTAGGTCTTATGGCAGCTGCATCCAACGTGATACCTCTTGGACTGCTGCACATGAGACCACTGCAGTGGTGGCTCAAAACCAAAGGGTTTTCCCCGAGGGGGAACCCATTCCGCAAGATCAAGGTCACGCGGCGCTGCCTACGTGCCTTAGTCATGTGGAAAAAGCCCTGGTTCCTATTACAAGGTCCAGCGCTGGGAGCTCCTTGCCGCCGCGTCACGCTAGCGACAGATGCATCCCTCACCGGGTGGGGAGCGGTCATGAGTGGCCGCTCCGCCCAAGGCCTATGGAACGACCAGCATCACTCCTGGCACATAAATTGCCTAGAGATGTTGGCAGTGTTCCTGGCGCTGAAGCATTTCCTTCCAGACCTGAGAAACCGTCACGTGCTGGTCCGCACGGACAACACGGCGGTGGTCTACTATATAAACCACCAGGGAGGTCTGCGTTCACGCCCCTTATACAAGCTGGCGTACCAGATCATCCTGTGGTCACAAGGGAAGCTTCTCTCATTGAGAGCAGTTCACATTCCTGGACGTCTCAATGTGGGAGCAGACGTCCTGTCGAGGCAGGGGCTGAGGCCCGGGGAATGGATGCTTCACCCTCAGGTGGTGAAGCAGATATGGAGAGTCTTTGGTCAAGCCCAGGTGGACCTCTTTGCGACTCAGGAGACATCGCAATGTCCCCTTTGGTACTCTCTAGTTCCTCCAGCTCCTCTCGGACTGGATGCCATGGTACAGACGTGGCCGAGGCTTCGTCTGTACGCTTTTCCCCCGATCGCTCTGCTCCCGGGAGTTCTGGAAAGAGTGCGCCGGTACGGAGTACGGCTGCTGCTAGTAGCCCCGTACTGGCCGGCCCGAGTATGGTTCTCGGATATAATCGCCCTCCTCGACGGCTCTCCATGGGAGATTCCTGTCAGGAGCGACCTTCTTTCTCAGGCTGGGGGCGCAATATGCCACCCCCACCCAGAGAAGTGGAAGTTATGGGTGTGGCCCCTGAGGGGGCACAACTCATAGAAGCTGGTCTCTCAACCGAGGTTGTTGAGACCATCCTTCAATCCAGAGCTCCCTCTACGAGGAAACTTTATGGCCTAAAGTGGAACCTGTTTGCGTCATGGTGTCATGAACGCCGCTTAGACCCAGTCCACTGCCCGGTTGGTACAGTGCTGGAGTTCCTGCAAACTCGTTTGTCCGCTGGGTTAGCTCACTCCACCTTGAAGGTGTACGTGGCGGCTATATCGGCTTACCACGCCCTTCATGGCGGCCTTTCAGTGGGCAAGAACCCCCTGGTCTCACGTTTCCTCCGCGGTGCACTCAGGCTGAGGCCTCGTGCAAGACCGAAAGTCCCTACATGGGACTTAGCTGTGGTGTTGGAGGCGCTGTGTAAGCCTCCCTTCGAGCCTCTGGAGGAGGCCTCCGATCGGATGCTTACCCTAAAGACAGCATTGCTGCTGGCGCTAACGTCTCTCAAGAGAGTCGGGGACCTGCAGGCCCTTTCAGTGGCCCCTTCTTACATTGACTTTGCCCCAGGGTTGGCCAAAGCATTCCTTTACCCACGAGCTGGGTACGTACCTAAGGTCCCATCAGCGACACCACAGCCAATAACGCTTCAAGCGTTTTACCCTCCTCCATTCGTGGAGCACGACCAGAGGAAGTATAACTTAATGTGTCCAGTAAGAGCACTGGACACTTATGTCCACAGAGCTGCCCTGTGGCATAAATCAGAGCAACTTTTGGTCTGTTACGGCCCCCCTAAGAGGGGGTGCCCGGCTTCCAAGCCTACTATCAGTAAGTGGATCATTGATGCCATCTCTACTGCCTACGAGTCCTCTGGTCTCCCATCCCCGTTGGGAGTCAAGGCTCACTCAACTAGAGGCATTGCAGCCTCTAAAGCTCTGATGGCAGGTGTCCCGATCCAGGACATCTGCAGTGCGGCGGGTTGGTCCTCACCTCTAACGTTCGTCAGATTCTACGAACTAGACCTCAGAGTCACTCCTGGCTCAGTCGTCCTTCAGCCCTAGCATTGCTAGGCCTAGAGGTGCTTAGGCGCTTTCCTCTATGGAGGAAAAGGATTTCTACCCTCTCGACCTGGCAGTCCTCCAGGCGAGAGGTGTGATATCCTGCCTCGCGTGCCCGAGGGCCGAGGCCTGTGTTCCTCTTGTCTGGTGGTTGATCACAGACAGAGATGTTTTCTAGTGTCCTGGCGGTCCACCAGGCACTTCTTGTGTCCCTCTTGTTCTGGCCGTAGCGCAGACAAAGGACTACCACTTCTCCTCGTGTGCCCGAGGGCCGAGGAGCCTTTCTCCCCCTGCACTGGTCTTGTGACAGGCAGCGGTTGAGAACCCTAGCCTCGTGTGCCTGAGGGCCGAGGCTCATTTATCCCTCTTGTCTGGTGGTTGATCACAGACAGAGATGTATTCCAGTGTCCTGGCACGTTCACCAGGCACTTCTGGTGTCCCTCTTGTTCTGGCCGTAGCGCAGACAAAGGACTACCACTTCTCCTCGTGTGCCCGAGGGCCGAGGAGCCTTTCTCCCCCTGCACTGGTCTTGTGACAGGCAGCGGTTGAGAACCCTAGCCTCGTGTGCCTGAGGGCCGAGGCTCATTTATCCCTCTTGTCTGGTGGTGGATCACAGACAGAGATGTATTCCAGTGTCCTGGCACGTTCACCAGGCACTTCTTGTGTCCCTCTTGTTCTGGCCGTAGCGCAGACAAAGGACTACCATTTCTCCTCGTGTGCCTGAGGGCCGAGGCTCATTTATCCCTCTTGTCTGGTGGTTGATCACAGACAGAGATGCATTATCACTCGCGTCCTGGCAAGATCACCAGGCGGAGTTTCCATAGTGTCTCATCAGGTAAGTATTACCAGACACTGGATTATGCTAACCTCGTGTGCCCGAGGGCCGAGGTACATTCTCTCCCTCTTGTCTGGTGGGCTCCACAGACAGAGATGTATTATCACTCATGTCCTGGCAAGTTTCCCAGGCTGAAGTGTACCAAGACACAACTTTTCCACCCTTGGCCTAGCAGACAAAAACTGGGCAGGGCCTTGGAAATTATGGGGGCGTTGATACCTCGTTCCCCAAAGTGTCTCAGGACGCAGTGTAGAGTTCCCGGAAGGGAACGTCTCAGGTTACGTATGTAACCCTGGTTCCCTGAGGGAACGAGACACTGCGTCTCGGACCATAATTCCCGCATCCCTGCTGCGCTCGCTTCATTCCTATAAGCCGACGCCAGCTTCAAACGCACGTGCTTATATACTTCCTGGTCGATGACGTCACCGCGCCTGTGACGTCACTCCCGTTTCTCATTGGACGTTGGACATGACTCAGAGTGCGGCCCGCCAATGGCGTTCCCCAAAGTGTCTCAGGACGCAGTGTCTCGTTCCCTCAGGGAACCAGGGTTACATACGTAACCTGAGACGTTTTCTGAGCTAGTGCTGGCCGCAAAGATGAAGTGGATGCTGACTCGCCATTAGAGAGAAATGCACTTTTTATACAGATTACAAAATCATAGTGTATTTGTTTGAATTGGTTCATTTTTAAGGTAGAAATTTCAAGCTATCAGTAGATATATTTCCATGTCTGTGAGGCATATTTTCACCTTGAAAGCGTGTCCTGATCCTTTATTTTACAAAAGCACAACATCTCTTTGAGTATGTGTATACAAATGACAGTGTCACTCTGTACAACCAAAATGGCGGCATATTTTGTTTCCACACACCACAAGCATTTGGATTTGTGCCTACACTCTTCAAAATAAAGGTTCCAAATGAGTTGTTTTTGCAGTGATGCCACAGAAGAACCATTTTTGGTTCCCCAAAGAACCTTTCAGTGAACAGATCCTCAAAGAACAATTTTGAACAACATTTTAAAAATCTCACGATTTAAGGTTCCATTGATGTTTATGATTCTTCATGGAACCACTGATACCAATAGAAAACTTGTTTTATATTTTTAAAAGTGTAATATGTGACCCTGGACCACAAAACCAGTCATAAGGTTAAATTTGACAAAACTGAGATTTATACATCATATAAATAACATACTCAATAACTAAGCTTTCTATTGATGTATGGTTTGTTAGGATAGGACAATATTTGGCTGAGATACATCTATTTGAAATCAGAAATCTGAGGATGCAAAAAAATCAAAAATACTGAGAAAATCACCTTTAAAGTTGTCCAACTTAGGTTCTTAACAATGCATATTACAAATCAAAAATTACATTTTGATATGTTTACAGTAGGAATTTTACAAAAAATCTTCATGGAACATGAACTTTACTTAATTTCTTAATGATTTTTGGCATAAAAGAAAAATCAAAAAATTTGACCCATGCAATGTATTTTTGGCTATTGCTACAAATATACCCCAGCGACTTAAGACTGGTTTTGTGGTCCAGGGTCACATTATTGCAGTGTACTCTAGCAAACAGCTGTTTTAATGATAAGCCATATTAGAGGTCGATAAATGGTAGGAGTTTGGATTTTTTATTTATTTATTTTATTTTATTTTTTATTTATTTTGGCTGATATACTGCAATTACCTCAAGGACCAGCTTTTAAAGACTTGTCCATTAGGGATGTGGACTGTTTTTATTTTTTCCTGTTATAAACGGACTAAAATTTTAGGTGACACATTCTCTTCTAGTCATTTAGTCAACTATTAGGGAGGCAGCCCTATAGTTTGTTCACAACTGTCATTGGAATTAAGAGGATGAGATTACAGATTACACCACAAACACAGTTGAGTTATTTAGAGTAGGTTGCAAAACAAATTTCCATCAGACTAGCAATTTCTAAATGACTTCAGCAGACCGATGGTGTAGTTACAGCATCTCACCAGTCAAATCAACCCCGATCATTTGGAAAAAAAAACATCTCAAACCAACCTAAAGTGGTTTTCTTGTCTCCCATTCTGAACAAATTGGTAAATTTGATTGGTTTAAAGGATTTTGTCAGTCATTTATCGTCCGGTAAAAGTGCTGACAACCATTTAGTGTGATTAAACCCCATTCATAATTGACTGCTCTCATTCAGATCCACCTCCATTGTTGAGAGCCACGCCCACAACACCACATCCATCAAGTCTCAGTTTTGTGCAGTGTTTTTTTGTTTTTGTTTTTTTGTTTGTTTGTTTTTCAATAATACATTACACTTAGGTGTTACTCACAATACAGGTGCATGTACCTTTAATTTCATCACAACTGTAAGAACAAACACATTGTGTTTGGAGGATACTGTCATTTTAATCCATGAGTTTTGGTTTTTTTTTCATGAGAATTGAGGCACTACATGCGCACACATTTATTTGTCTGTCTTTTGTACAAATGTTTTGTTTGTAGACACCAGTGATGCCATATGTTGAGTTCATATCCACCTCAAACCATCCCACTGAGTTTGCATGAGCTCTAGAGGCTCATTTCCCTGCACTTTTGCATGAGCAAGGAGTTTTATTTGTGTAACATTTATCACCATTATACAAATAAGTACCTAATGAAGGTGAAGATGACAACATATTTGTTTAGTTGAGCCATATGAATGTCACTAACATATAAACTTGACTTTGGAAGTAAGAATTGTGAATCATGTTTATAAGACATAGGCCCGGTTTCACAGACAGGGCTTAGACTAAGCCAGGATTAGGCCATAGATCAATTAGGACATTTAAGTAATTTTTATAAACATGCTTAGAAAAAAAAAAAAAAAGGCACTGATATATTTTAAGATCAGTCAGTGCAAGTTTATTTCAGTTGAAACAGCTCAGACTCACATTTTAGTCTAGGACTAGGCTTAAGCCCTGTCTGTGAAACTGGGGGTTAGACTAGTAAATATGTTTGAAGTCTTTATATGATAAAGTTTGACAGCCAAATAAAAAATATTTCACCCCAAAATGAAGATTTGCTGAAAATGGGCTCACTCTCGGGCAATCCGAGATGTAGATGAGTTTGTTTCTTCATCAGATTTGTAGAAATGATTCATTCCATCACTGTGTCACCAAATGAACATCTGCAGTGAATGGGTGCCGTCAGAATGAGAGTCCAAACAGCTGATAAAAACATCACAATAATCCACTCCAGTCCATCAGTTAACATCTTGAGAAGACAAAAGCTAAAACAAATCCATCAAGACGTGTTGAACTCAAATACGAGTCCATAGTCCACAATAACACAAGTCCAGTTCCTGTTGTCTCTCACATCAAAATCCAGCCACTTATTAGTTTGAAACAGTTTTGGACTCTTTTTGCTTGTTAACACTGCCATATTTTCCTCCTGATTAAGACCAGACCACTTTTTCTGTGGGGATTTGAAGAATGACTTCAATAGGTTGGTTAAGCTAGACTGAATATAGATATCTTAATGAAATATCCAGTGAAGCTCTTGACTGATTATTCACTAAAGTCCAGCAGAGTGAAGCATAAAGCTGAAGTGTTAGTGAGTCCAGCAGAGGGCGCTCACATTAAAGATTCTCTGTGGTATTTCCCTCCACTAATAGCCTAATGCAGGGATCATCCAAACTCGGTCCTGGAGGGCCGGTGTCCTGCGGAGTTTAGCTCCAACTTGCCTCAACACAGCTGCCTGGAAGTTTCAAGTATACCTATTAAGACCTTGATTAGCTGGTTCAGGTGTGTTTGATTAGGGTTGGAGCTAAACTCCAGGACCGAGTGTGGTGACCCCTGGCCTAATGGTTATAGAGTCAGACTTGTAACCTGATAATTGTGGGTTCAAATCTCAGTACCAGCAGGAAATGTAGATGTGGTCAGAAACATGCACACAAGTCGCCTGCTGGAGGTCATTTTGGAGGAGGACTATGACAACAATGTGACTTGGAATTTGTGCTCTGCGTTTTCCCCATCCAAATACCCACACACAGCAGTCGGTAGGGATCGAACACACCGTGAACACATGGAGCAGTTAGAGGTTCAGAGTCTTGCACATAACTAGAGACAAATAAGACTGGAAGTATAAGCGATTGCGATTGTCTCTGGTGCCACCTACAGAACCATTCCCCTTTAACCGATTGTCTTACTGTTGTCTCTCCAGTGCACCTGTTGTCACTTTTATTTCCACCAAAACAGAAGAAACTGATTCACAATCACTTATTAATCATTTCTGTGGTTGATATTCTATTCTGCTTCTATGTTTGGACTGGACTGAAGCTTCTCACAGATATACGTTGGATGAATTGCCATGTAAATCATGCCATGTTCTTCCTCAGATTTGGTCTGCATTTGTGTAAAAGCACATAAATGTGTTGAATACATATAGAAATTTCGTTAAGACATGGCAGGGTCTTATTGCCTCCCCCATTGATCTTCATTGGTAAAAGACAGAAAATCATTATTGTAGCTTGTCAAAACACTAACATAAAAACCTGAGAACATAATATTGGAAAGAAGTGTGAGAAACCTATTTTAAAACAAAAAAAAGTAACAATCTTACATGATATCCAAATTAATCAATATATTTTATGAACTTATTTGTTAATTTAAAATGTTTCGATTAAACTAGTTCATTGTAATTATATAGGCTTAAAGTTTATTATAGTTAAACTAAACTACAAATGAGGCTAAGATTAACGACAATGATGTAGTCAAAAATGGAAAAGTTTTTTAAAATCTTGCGTGTTTTCAATATTATGCATTTTAGTCATGTGTTTTTTTATTTTTAGTTCACATTTTTATGTCATGTAAACAAACGGGCAAAATGCATAAAGTTTCTCGTTTTTGCACTGTAAATAATGACCGTAAATTTAAGAGTAAAAGACTGTAAAATTGCTACAGTAAAACAAAAAAAAAACTGTGTTGGACATTGCATACAATTCTACGGTAGTATGCCGTTTTCGGAAGTGAAAAAAAGAAAGTAAAAATTACAGCGAATAGTTGTAAATTGACATTCCCAGAATTACCTATGTTACATTTCAAATTTGATGTTTTTTGGTTGAAATAACTTCTAAGATTTGTATTAGTTTTGTACATTTGTGTGTTACTGTTATGGTGTTTGTGTGAATGAAACTGTGCACCTTCTAAGTTAGTAAATATGTTTTTTTAAAAGCTACTTTTTGAAATATTAACATTATATCAGTCCATAGCATTAGGGTATTTAAATGTAAATTTAAGTTACATTTTACATTTAATAATTTAGCAGACATTTTTATCCAAACTGACTTACTAATGAGGACAATGGAAGCAGTCAAAATCAACAAAAGAGCAATGATATGACAATTGCTATGACAAGTCTCAGTTAAAACTGTGAAACCTAAAACGCTGCTACCGTATTTTTTTTTTTTACAGTAAAATTCTGCCAACCACAGCTGCCGTTTTTTTTTTTTTACCGTAAATTTTACTTTTTTTTTTTTTTTTTCGGTGTAGCTGAAAACGTCATGTAAACGGCCCCTGAAACACACAGACAATATATCTATAATAATTGGCTTTAATGAGCTACATAGGAAGTTGAATCTGCGCACATTGTAATCTGTATTAAATGGGTGTACAATTACTCACACTGACACTGTCACTTTATGATCCAAACATATAATGCAATGCAACCCAATAATGATTAAGAGATGAACAAATAAATGTTCCTCAAAAGATGTCAGATTTTTTTGAAGGCTTGGGAAGATCATTATTCCACTGAGGAGTAATGAAAGTAAAGCTTCTGGAAACAAATATTCCTCAAAACATCCTGATGACACGATTTGAGACTAAAACAATGATTCATGCAGAATCAAGTAAAGCCAAGCTGCTTCAGTCCAGAAAGTTTTCATCTGGAAATATTGCTCAAGCTATTCTGATGTGTACTTGATAAAAGTCAGTCAAGATTTGACAGCAAAACCACACATGAAAATCTACGAAATTGACCAAGCATGTATGTTTAGTTAAGCAAAGCTTATTATCGTTTTCTAAAGCTACAATGTTGATGAGAACCAATGACTCGATCTGTCATCATATAATGCACGATGTGAATGATTTCAAACAGAATTCGTACCTTTCTTGCCTCTCCGTCTCTGGCTTCAGAGCCTCATCGAATGCTGCCAGCAGTCATCAAAAGCAATTGAACAATTCTATTCTACTTCTATATACTTCCAGATATGATTTTCCATTTAAATCACTCCCTTCTTCCTCTGATTTTGTCTGCATTTATGTAAAAACACATTTGCTGTGCATCATTAGCCAAGCAAATTCTTTACTCCCCACATTTCTGTGGTCTGCTGGTAATGACTAATGATGATGCTGATTTTAATATGCAAATGAGTATGGGTGTGCATTCACACCTCAGTCGTGCTATATTTCACAGCATCTTTAGACGCCTCAATTTATCAGCAGAGGCCAAGCGAACCTGAACAAACTTCAGCAGGGATGGAACAAAGACTGATGCACCTCGTTTTGTTTTCAGGTGAGTGTGTTTTTTTTTTTTTTTTTTTTCATGAATGGTTTAAAGAATATCAGAAATGTAAAATACAGTACCGTGCAAAAGTTTTAGGCCACTAGGACTTTCTCCAAAACAAACAAAAAAAGTTTTTAAGCCAGTTATTGCTATCTTTTGCTGTACTGTGTCAGTAGAAAATACCAGTTTGCATTTCCAAACATTCATTTTGCCATTAATTGTAAAAATCCAGAGAGATTTTTGTTTGCACAACAGCCAGTGCTCCACACAGAGATCTGATCTCATCCTCATCCAGTCTGTCTGGAATCACATGAAGAAACACAACAAACGGAGACAGACTAAATCCAGAAGAACTGTGGCAACGTCTCCAAGATGCTTCAAGGAATCTACCTGCAAAGCAACCTGAAAAACTATGCGCAAGTGCACCTAAAGGGCAAAAGCTGCTTTAAACTCAAAGAATGGTCACACCAAATGTTGATTTAATTTAGTTAATAGAAGTTAATTGATTAAAAAAACTCTGTTTATGACATTATTTTAGACAGCATCCTCATTTTACAGCATTTTTACACAAGAGGCTAAAACATTTAACAGTACTGTAGCTTTGCAGATCGGTCTCTTAATGAATCTTGGAGACGTTGCCACAGTTCTTCTGGATTTAGTCTCAGTTTGTTGTGTTTCCTCATGTGATTCCAGACAGACTGGATGAGGATGAGATCAGATCTCTGTGTGGAGAACTGGCTGCTGTCAGACTCCTTATGCAAACTAAAATCTCTCTGGATTTGTACGATTAATGGCAAAATGAATGTTTGGAAATGCACACTGATATTTCCTACTGACACAGCAAAAGATGGCAATAACTGACTTAAAACCATTTTTGTTTGTTTTGGAGAAAATCCTAGTGGCCTAAAGCTTTTGCACAGTACACTACAAAGTCTTAACATTTAAGTTGGACTGAATTTTCACTCTCTGTTAAGTCAGATCTAAATGCTTAACTCTTTTTGCTTTCAGCAAGTTTCTGGATCATTTGAAACATTTTTTTTCTCTCTTATTAACCCCACTCTTTTCTTCTATACAGGGTTTGTCTCAGTCATTCTGTGCAATTCACATAGTCTCACAGAGTATGTTCTGATCAGAGAGTATAAGACATGGAACGAGGCTCAAGAATTCTGTCGACAGAACTACATTGACTTGATGACTGTACAGACTAATGAAGAGTGGAATGAATTGAATGAGTTAAGAGCTAATTATCGGGCTTACACTTGGATCGGACTCTATGATGATGTGAACAGCTGGCGCTGGTCTTTTGGAGATGAACACCTCACATATACCAGATGGGAACAGGATCAGCCCAATAATTCTGGAGGAGATCAAGATTGCGTAATGCTTCATGCAAATGGATACTGGCGCGACAAAGCCTGCAGTCTTAGATGTCTTGTTACTTGTCAAAGCGGTAAGATTTGTATACTTTTACATACACTGTATATTTTCAAAAAATTTTGTGTTGAGAATTTTTAAATAAGTTTCACAGTCAGCCTTTGCTAACAAAGTTAATCACAGTTATTCTGATGTTTCTCAGAACAAGGGCCAGTAGCTACTTATAAAACCATGCCCTGGAAACAAGCTCAGAGTTTCTGTAGAGAAAACTTCATAGACTTATACACAGTCAAGAATGAGAGTGATAATCAACTGCTAAGGATGGTGACTTCAAATAATGAGAGCTGTATCTGGATCGGTCTGTTCAGAGACGCATGGAAGTGGTCCGATCAGTCCAACACAAGCGCTTCTCTGCGATGGGCTCTGAAGCAACCAGATAATTATTTTGGCAGTGAAATCTGCGCTGCTGTCGACGAGAGTGGTTGGATTGTTGATGAGCAATGCTCAATTGAGTTTTTCTTCGTTTGCAAAAGTCCAAGTAAGTATTTTTTTTTATTTTACAGCATTTTGTGGTTGTTTCTGGATTCTAGTTTTAAAAATAGCTAAAAAAAAAAAGAATCTATACAATACATATAATCAATATATAATGATTCCTAAAACTATGTCTTGTTTAGTTTTGCATTGACAAACAAAACATTTTCTTTCCTACTTTCCTACTGATGAATGGTGTAAAAATATTAAATAACAGACATCACTATACTTTATCAATCACAGTACATTAACAGAATGTTTTTCTGAAGTGTAATGTTTAAATATGTGCATGAGGCATTATCTAATTAAATATGCACCAGTTTGCATACATGTCAAGAACTTTAAATCTGAACTCATATTTTGTATTTCTCTTTTTTTACCACACCTTAAATCAGAAAGCGCTGTCAACAAAGATAAAAAAATGCAGTTTCACCGTGTTTTAAGAAAAATTGTTATAAAAAGAATTTGAATGATATATTAAGAAACAAATTTCTTCAGACTATAGAGAGAAATAAAACTGCTAAATTTGGTGTTTGTAAGTGCTGCTGAAGTGGAGATACAAACTCATTTAGAGAAAATGGTCTTTAAAGATATGCATCTTAATTGAAATCAATAGGCACAAATATAGATAATGGGAATTATATATGAAGAAACCCCTCAGGAAAAATCTTCAGAATACAGAGAGGAATAAAAGCGCTAAGTCTGGTTTCTGTAAGTGCTGCTGAAGTGGAGATATAAACTCATTTAGAGAAAATAGTCTTTAAAGATATGCATCTTAATTGAAATCTATAGTCATGAATAAAGATCAGGGGAATTATATATGAAGAAACCCCTCAGTAAAAATCTTCAGAATATAGAAAGGAATAAAACTGCTAAATTTGGTTTCTGTAAGTGCTGCTGAAGTGGAGATACAAACTCATTAATTGAAAATGGTCTTTGAGGATTATGCACCTTAATTGAGATCTATATGCGCAAATATGTATCAGAGGAATCATCTATTAAGAAATCCCTCAGTACAATTCTTCAGACTATAGAGAGAAATAAAACTGATAAATTTGGTTTCTGTAAGTGCTGTCGAAGTGGAGATACAAACACATTTAGAGAAAATGGCCCTTAAAGATATGCATCTTAATTAAAATCTATAGGTGCAAATACAGATCAGGAGAATTATATATGAAGAAATATAGAATATAGAAAGGAATAAAACTGCTAAGTCTGGTGTATGTAAGTGCTGCTGAAGTGAAGAAAAAACAAAGTAAAATGTCTTGCCTCAAAACATTATAACTGTAATTTTAAAACATCACAAAAATCACTGTGAGACCACTGTGTTTCAGGTTGTCCTGAAGATGACTTTGATTGTTTGTATTTTTCTGTATTTCATTGCTTGTCACAGTACCAGTAAAGCGACAGATGTTGAGACTGGAGGTGAAAGCAGGTGATAATGTCAGTGATCATGTGACTGCAGATACTGTGTTGAAGGAGGTGAGCCATATTTATCACCACATAATCCATAGTACTGTTTTGTTATCTTGCTAACCCTAATGTCCTGTTGAGACCGGCTTCCAGGTTCTTTGGTGTCTTTCTGTGTAAAATTATTATTTCTTCTATTCCTTTCCTTGCAATGTTTTTCTCTTTCCCAGTAGACAAACTAAAGCTTCATAACCTTGTAGTTTTGCATTAGTTCTGTCTGACACTGGTCTGTTTTCAGGTCCAGCAGAAACTCCAAAAGCAGGGAATGGCAGCAGATGTGAAGTTGTCGTGGCGGGAGCAGACGAATGGATTGGTGTTCCAAACAATAAACAAGGATCATTATAGATGAACAAAAGTTGAAAATTATTAAATATGTTTAGTAGCTAACTAAAAAAGTAACATTTTTATTTGACTTTTTATCTGGAAACAAAATCACTTAGAATTCTTACATTTAATTACACCTTCATAATTATAGTTCATGAAAGTTATTATAGTTAATTGTAAATAAATTGCATAAAATATTAATAAATACATAGACATAGAAAAAGTAATAGTAATTTTCTTCAATAAATAAAATTTACTCGTAAAAATTATATGTTCAAATACATGTTAGAATGTATTTCAAAATTAAAAATAAACATGCTAAAATAAGTTTCAAAATATATTTACGTAAAATATTTTCTACCTCTACATTTTTTTTGTCCCTTTTTAAAATTATTTTTAAAAAGTACTAAATAATTTGTAATTTTTATTCAGTGAAGTTGCTGTAAATTGATTGTATTTTGTACAAGCAAAAAAATATAAATTTTTATCAAATTTCCAGCTCGGAAACTGTAGGTTTAAAGAAAATTTACAGATTCCGCTTGTAATTCCAACTTTGTGGTGCCATACACGTGTGAAATACAATCTTTCCATCCTGACTTGAACCCATCAGCTCATGATTAACACGCTTTTGATGTCCTGCTATTTTAACTGATGGTCTGTTTCGTTTAGCATCTTGTTTTTAAGATGCTGCATATTAATATAAAATAAAATGTGTGCTAAATTCACATGATAGAGGCACAAGCCTGACTGGACACGTAACAGTTACACAGTAAAAAGTTTTCACCAGTTTCAACTTAAAACTTTCGCAGCTGCCTTAAGATTTTAACTTAAATCAACTAAAGTCATTTAAACTCACAAGTTATATCAACTCATTTTTATTGTAATAAGTTAACATAACTTGTAATTTTAAGCTGATTTAACTTAACTTAAGGCAGCTGCTAAACTTAAGTTTTTAAGTTGAAACTGGTGAAAACTTTTTACAGTGTATGTGTTATAACAGTTATTTTTTTGTCATATCTAGTGTATTCATAGTTCATTGTCTACAAATAAAGTTATTTTCCTCAGCCATAAAATATCCGATCTGCCTCAAACTTCACAGGTTTGGTAAGAGTCCTGGCCTGAAGACACCTAAAGGCCAATATTCAGATATTATCATAGCGCCACCTGTTGGCAGCAGGATATATCATATCTTTCACTAACTCAAACATACCAAGGTCAGTCTGCAACAGACTTCATATGTTTGATAAAAGTGTTGGCCTTAACACATCTACATGCCAATAATCAGTTATAGGCATAGCGCCACCAGCTGGCAGAAGGAAGTTGGCACATTTAAATGACTTTGACATATTTCTCCTATATTTACTGTTTTAAAAGCATACTGCCCACCGCTAGCTGTTTTCCTAAAGCCACTGGTCGGCGGTGAGCCTTGGTGCGAGGGCCCTTTCATCGCTGCTTGTAGCTTTAATTTTCTGTTATTCTTTATAATTTGACTAGATGGCAAAAAAAAAAGAGTATGTCTATTAACAATGTCTATGCAAGTTGCATTTTAAAGTTTTTGTATTTTTATTTTTTTATTATTTATTTTTTTACTTTGGTCTATTGTATTCCAGGTTCAATGGGAATATTTAATAAGCTAGAAATAAATGACTGATCATGATTTTACACATTGCTTGGAAAATGTGTATGATGACATTTGTAGTTTAGCTGACAGATAACCTTAACAAAAATACACTGACTTTCATAATATTTTCCATTAGTCATTAGAAGAAAATTGCATAATTCAGGCAGTCATGAATGTTCAAATGTAAATATGATTTGAGTAACAATACACTGTTACAACATAAGACAAAAAAGTTTCATTAACTTAATTCTTTTTTTGTCTTTGCTTTAAAAATGGTGATTGAGTTGATCAGTTAAACTCTTTAACTGTACCACCTAGGCACCAGAGACACGTGTTGATTGCTTTCTACAGTGTTTTGTGCAGAAACTATTACACTTTTTTTTTTTTTTTTGATTTTCCGTTGTTTTGTGTTCTTGTTTATCAGCCAGAGCAGTGAATGGATTATTTCTCATGTGGAGAGTATAACAATGTGTTTTCATATTCATGGCTCTCTGTACATATCACAAATCTCAATGATCTATGTACCTTTTCCAAATCACACTCTTTGATGGTGCTTCAGAATTTTGTGATAAAGATTATTCTGTTTTGAAACTCTTTGTTTTAAGTCTGGTCATGAGTAAAATATTTCAAAAATGCTCACTAAAAAGCTTCTCCTAAACAAATGCATTCCAATGCAAATGTTTCCATTCGTCCTCTGCAGTGAGTCTTGTGTATTTGTGTAAATGCATTTGTTGTGCATCATTAGTTGAGCAAATTATGAACCCATTAACCCTTAATGATGCTGCTTTTACACCCAAAGTGCAAAACAGCTGAAAGTTGAGCCAAAGTTGAAAAGCACTGGGTGTGTGTTTGTTTACACCTGATATCGACTAGTTTTCCATCATGTTTTTGATCTGGACAACGAGCTGATGTTTTACTCTCATGCTTAAAATAATTTTCCTACTAAATACATGGCCAGTTTTGAAGCAGCTTAATCATTTGTGCAGATATTCTCTTCTTAGTTCGGAGGAGTGTCTGTGGAGAAAATGTAATGAATGGCCTTGATTGCATTGAATCACTTTGAGCGCTTTACAACTGTCATGACTCACTGTTTGTGGATAGTTTAGGAAATGAATGAGTGGTGCTGTAAAATCAACCCCACTTCCACAAAATGCTGTTTATCTAGCGTACTGAGGCTTCCCCTCCATTGACTTCCATTTAAACAGAACTGCTTTTCTAAATGTTTGTTTAGCAATCATCTTGGTGACAGATGCAGATAACACGCTTTCTCTGTCACGCAAACAAGATCAAATGTGATACTTCAGTAACTACACAGTTATTCAAATTCATTAGATTGGTATATCTATGCTACAAGATCTTTAAATCTACCACTTCATTTTAAACCAATTCATTCACGGAGCTTTTCACCTACAGAAGTCAAGATGTCATGGTTTGCATGCAAACAACTCTGGATTGATTCTGTCTATATGTGTGTAAACACATTTGATGTGCATCATTAGCTGAGCAAATCTTTACACCATGAATCCCTAATGCTGCTGTTGACAATAATAAATACAATACTGATTTCAGGACGCAAATCAACAGAGGTGTGTGTACACAACTATATTTTAATGCAGGGTCCATTCATTTTTAGCTAGTCGGATAAGACTTCACCAACCCAAACTAATCTCAGCAGCAATGGAGCAAAGACTGATTCATCTCTTTTTGCTCTCAGGTGAGTTTGTTTTTGCATATAAATGGGATTGTTTGCCAATAAGTCACTTTTTAATCACTTTTTATTTGAAAGCTGAATTATTGGATTTTTGTACTGATTTTTATGAACCCCACTCCATTTTTTCCAAACAGGCTTTCTGTCAGTCATTCTGTGCGCCTCACGTGAGTATATTCTGATCAAAGAGTATAAAACATGGTATGAGGCTCAAGATTACTGTCGACAGAACTACATTGACCTGGCCACTATCCAGAGTGATGAAGAGTGGAGCGAACTGGACAAATTAAGAGATAAACTACAATTTTACATCTGGATCGGACTGTATGATGATGTGGACACCTGGCGCTGGTCTTTTCAAGATGAAAGCGTGGCTTTCTTAAAGTGGGATTTTAATCAGCCGAACAATTTGAACGCAAATCAATACTGTGCAAATCTACGGTCCAGTGGATACTGGTGGGATGAAGCCTGTAATGTGACATGTCCATTTTTTTGCCAACAAGGTGGTAAGACTCACATCTGTCATTCCTAAATTCTGCCGTTTAGTTTTTATTGATTAACACATTGGTTTCTGTAACCAATTTTATTATTAAAATTCAACCCAATGGACAAGTGGTGGACATTACCTTATGCTGTTTTATATTAGTTAACATGTTTAAGACACTACAGGTGAACTGGAAAAAAATAGTAATAATTAATAGGTTTTACCATAATTTCCCAGTTGATTAATCGTACATCGTACAATTGTTTGTATTACACGTTTTCTAAAATGTTAATTTTAAATGCACAAATAATGCATTATATCATTATATATGCACTGGTTTGCGTACATTTCCAAAACATTAATCTGAACACTGCATAAAGCAGCATTTAAAATTCTGGTTAAATGTTGTTGATATTTGAGTTATAGGGTTTTAAAGAGGGGATTTTTGATTTGAAGAATATACTGTCAATAAACATTTTCACCATGTTTTAGAAATGGAATGTTATAAAAACTCACATGAATGATAAACAGACAAATCCCTCAGTAGAAACCTTCAGAACATAGAGAGGAATAAAACTGCTAAGTTTAGTGTCTGTAAGTGCTGCTAAAGTGGAGATACAAACTTATTTTGAGAAAATTGGCTTCTAATGATTGGTGTTGTAATTAAAATCAAGTGTAAATAAAGTCCGCTAAAAAAAAACAAGTGAATATTATATAAACAAACCCCTCAGTAAAAACCTTTATAATATAGAGATGAATAAAACGGCTAAGTTTGGTGTCAGTAACTGCTGCTGAAGTGGAGAAACATTCTCATTTTGAGAAAACAACCTTTTAAAGTTTGGTATTGCAATTGAAATCAAGTGCAAATAAAGTACGCTAAAAAAAAAAAAAAAAAAAACAAGTGAATATTATATGAACAAACCCCTCAGTAAAAACCTTTATAATATAGAGATGAATAAAACGGCTAAGTTTGGTGTCTGTAACTGCTGCTGAAGTGTGGATACAAACTTATTTTGAGAAAGTTGGCCTCTAATGATTGGTATTGTAATTAAAATCAAGTGTAAATAAAGTGCGCTAAAAAAAAAAAAAGTGAACATTATAAGAACAAACCCCTCAGTAAAAACCTTTATAATATAGAGATTAATAAAACGGCTAAGTTTGGTGTCTGTAAGTGCTGCTGAAGTGGAGATACAAACTGATTTTGAGAAAACAACCTTTTAAAGTTTGGTATTGTAATTGAATTCTGTACATGCAAACAGATGAAGAGTAAAAAAATAAATTTAAATATGTATTTTGGATGTTTTCTTTCCACTAGTCTGAATGAAGTCTAGTGGTTAAATAAGCAAAATAGACCAAAATCTCAAAATTGATTAGTGAATTAAAATGGTTTTGCCTGTAACGTCTTGCCCTAAAAACATTTCAATATGCAGCCACTAGAGTTTTTATATTAAAACATATATACTCATAATATATAATATATGCTCAGTATAACCTATAGATAATATCCAAACTAGCAGCTTGGATATCACTTTACGTAATTTTATGTAATAGGTTGGATGAGTTGGATGAGTTGGATTAGTCTGTAAAGTTATTATTTTATTATTTTGATGTTTTTAGAAGGACAGCCAGTGCTAGTTACTCATCCAGTGATGTCCTGGAATAACGCCCAGAAATACTGCAGAGAAAACCACACTGACTTATTCACCATCAGGAACAGAGACGACAATCAACAGCTGACCATGATGCTTCAAGATTACAAGTGTGCATGGATTGGTCTGTTCAGAGACTCGTGGAAGTGGTCCGATCAGACAAGCACAAGCTCTTCTCTGCGATGGGTTGCAGGACAGCCAGATAATTATTATGGTCAAGAATCCTGTGCTGCTTTAGATTACAGCGGTCAGATTGCTGATGAACGCTGCTCAGGATTGAGTTACTTCTTATGCCAGACAAGTACAGTCTTGTTGATATTTTTTTGTTGTTTGATAGTCTGTTTTGTGTATTTTTAAGAACAAAAAATCTAATATATAATATTATTTGTAACTAGTTTAATCACAAATATTCAACATGTATCATGGTGCCCTATTCATAATGTAGGCATCAACCGTATTTGCATTTGTTCTCCACATATATATATTTTTTTATTTTATTTTTTTCCCATAGCTCGGGTGAAGCATCAGATACTGAAGCTGAAGGTAAAAGCAGAAGACAATGTCAATGATCAAGCCATCAAAGCCAGTGTGTTAAATAAGGTGAGCTAAATACTACAGTCACATTTCTTGCCTTGCTAACCCTGTTTTTTTAAAGTTCTAAATTAAAAATGTTTTTCCACTTAGTGCTATTTTTAGTTTGACCATAAAAAGTTATGTCCATTAGTGTAATTTAAACTTGTCAGGTTGATTCAGTCCAGTGTTATTTGAGTATCATTTAGAAAGTATTATATTTTTAAAAGTTGTTATTATTTTAACATTTTCTGTTAAGTTTTAGTAATTTTGTTTTTTGTTTGTCTTTTTCTATTATTACTATTTTTAACTTCTTAGCTATACTGCCCTCCAAAGGCAAAGCACAGTAACTACACATTTGGTCAAAATTGAGTTAAGGCTTAAAATGGACTTTGTGACAACTGTTTAGTCTTGTGGCAAAGTCTCCTGTTCAATCGTGCCCCGTTTCAGAGATGAGAGATAAGAGTGTCAACATGTTTGACTAGCTGCTGTAAAAATTTTAAAGGCATTTTTCTCAGTTTCAGTGTTGGCGTAATTACTGCACTTTGCCTTTGGAGGGCAGTATACATTAAATATTTTACTAAATATTTTGGAATCTAATTGCAGAAAAAAAGCCATTTGTTCAACTAAATTATGTTGCAAATTTGAAGTTGATATCACAAAAATTGAGGTTCTTGTGAGATTTTGTTTAAGCCACTGGGAGGCAAACTCCATTGATTGTTTTATGCATTTTTCTGTCACAAATGTGTAAATTAGTCACAATATTAGCTCTATCACAAAATAACCACTAAACATGTAAATGTGACACTCAGACATTTTTCAACGATATGCGTTTTGTCAAGATTTAATCAAAAAAAGTTTTGATTATAAAATATTGTAGTTTGTTTTGTAATATGACACTTGCTTTTGAATGATAACCAGTGTAGGATGATTCTGACAGTCAAGAGATTAAATATGATTATATAGTTATCGTTCATTTTCGTTTTAGCTTTAGTTGTAGTTATTTTTGTAATTTAACTAAGTGAAAATAAGAAATGCTGCTTTGGCAACTATCTAAATAATTTTTTAAATACTTAAGTTCAGCTCATTTTTTTAATTTCACATAAAAGAACTTGTTAAAAACTAATTACATGTAATCTGGATTGTGAAATCACATTTCAAACATCAAGTACATGTACTTACACTCTTAAAATTGAAGGTGCTTCATGATGCCATAGAAGAACCTTTTTTGTCTAAAGGGTTCTATAAAGAACCTTTAACATCTGAAGAACCTTTCTGTTTCACAAAAGGTTCTTTGTGGTGAAAGAAGGTTCTTCAGATTATAAAAAGGTAAGAAAGAGATGGTTCTTTAAACAACCTTTGACTGAATGGTTCTTTGTGGAACCAAAAATAGTTCTTCTATGGCATCGATGTGAAGAACCTTTTGAAGCAACTTTTTTTTGTGTAGTGTAGTGTAGTATGGATTATATCAGGGGTTTTCAAACTGGGATCCACAGACCCTTGGGGGGTCCGTGACACAAAGCCAGAGGGTCTGCAAAATAATTTGCAATACCATGTTTTCTGAACTACAACTTGGTTTTTTTTAATCCTCTGAAACATCCTATGATTTATTTACCAAAGTGACTTATATAATGCATTTAATGTCAAAAAGTCATAATGTAAACACTTAAAAAGCAGGCACTTCAAGCCCCCACAAATAGGAAATGCGCTGCGTAAATTCAGAGTGCGCATTTGCGTACTGACATGGTTGCAGCTGTTAATGTACAAATACCATTTTAGACTGACAAACTGTAATACTGCATAAGATTTCTATTTGAACTGAAAGCATAATTATAAGCTATTCGCTGATGTATTCAAAGCACAATGCGAAAATGTTTCATTCACAGATGCTCTTCTGGCAACCCGCCAAAATAAAAGCTTGCTAATTTAGGTTTGAAAATGATGAAAATTCACATAAAAAGTAATACTATTGTTTACTACAAAATAACTGTTTTTATTTAATACTCCCTTTTTATTTTAAAACAAACTAAATAAATAAAGGCCAACGATAGTATTATCTCTATTTTATTTTTTATTATATTTAATGGGTCACAAAGTGTAGTGTGAGGACCAAACCAAATCTCCAGATACTCTTATGAGAACCAGGCTAAAAGACGTATGTGCACCCCATCTATAAATATAGTCCTCATGTCTGTGTGGCAAGTAGGCAGTATCACTGAGTTTTTGTCAATTTCATGAAGAGGTTGAAGATGGCAAGCAGATTTGTTTGTTTTTATTTTATCATTATAATGGTGTATGGAGTGTAAATTGCTGTGGGGAAAAGCTAATTTAAAGTAGTTTAACATAATGCTGCAACAAATGCAACAATGGCTAATTTATTGAATTAATAGGGGAGGATGAAAATGGTAGGCGCTCGTGAAATGACAGAACAGACGTACTGAGACATTCAAGCTGGCTGATGTAGGTTAAATTTGCTGACTGTGTCACATGTCTCCTTATGTTTCTTGTCTTCTGCCTTGTGTTTGCACTGTTGTGATTTGGTTTCTCCCTCAGTCTTCCCCCGTCTGTTTGTATTCATTTGGTTTAGTCCTTGTTAAGTCATTAGGTGCGTTCCACTTCATGCAGCGCTGCGCAGACCGATCGGCGGCTGACTTGAAGTAGTGCATGCCGGTTAGAAATTTTGTCCGACTTGAACCGGCGCCGACGCCACGTGACGTTCACGTGTGGCATCAAAGTAACGCGAGAGCGTTTCGAGAACACCCGGCTTGCTCAGCCAGCGCAGCATTTCAGAAGGGACTGCGCCAGGCTGTGATGACGTCACAGCTTCTCATGATTGGCCACATTCACCACATGACGATGATCACGCGTGTTTCGTGCATAACAAATCAATTTGGATGCCATTTCGTAAATAGTTTACGATCTTTTGACTGCAGTACATTTTATTTCCTTAAATTCTTTATATTGGATTTGTGCATAAGTTTATTATTGTACTTTTTTCATACAGACCACTTATAGTATTCAGCTGCATATTTAAGTAATATTTTTTATGGAATAACTAAAATGTCACAGACATTTAATGTAATGTGGTCAACACTGATTGATGCTGAAATCTGTAGTTGCTGCTTCACTTGCATGTGCTGCATTTCTTCCAACAAAAAAGGTATTTCTATAGCTTCCAGTTCATCTGCAATAAAGTAGGCAAACGCCACGTGATCTGCCATGTTTGAGGGAACAACGAGATCTCCAACTTGTCCGACTTGACGGCTCCGTTTTCAGCTCCTCCCCGACTGCTTTCGGCTAATCTCGCCGATCGGTCTGCGCAGCGCAGCATGAGCTCGAACACACCTATTATCGTTTTCACCTGTGTTTCTTGATTAGTTTGCTTTATAAGTCAGTATCTGTTTTCAGTCCTTTGTCGGTCATTTCACTTCATTTGATGTTGATGTTGATGTTGAAGTGTTACGTGTTTGGCAATCTCCTGTTTATCCTTTTTGAACTTCACAATTAAAAGTATCTATTATTTGAATACGACTCCCGTCTCGTCGAACCAGCACTGGCCGTTACAGACTGGGCATTGGGGGCGCTATTAATTATCTGCACATTTATTAAAAACAACAACAACCACCCACACACACATTTCCACGTGTTGCTGTTAGCTGCAAAAAAAATGGCACTATCAAAAAATCTAAAGAGAAAAGTTAGCAGTGAAAACAGGATCTTTCATGATGAATGGACAGAGAACTATGCATTCATCCTACCCAGTTTTATTAATGCAAAGCCCACCTGCCTGATCTGTAACGAAGTTGTCTCAGTATGCAAAGAATACAATATTAGACGGCACCACGAAACGAAGCATGCTAACTTCAAGGTTGCGTTCCCTCAGGCAGATGAAAGCGCAATATCGAAGCACGCTGTTTGAAACTCGTGCTACTCACATTTCTGTTCCTATATACCTATGTTTGATGTCTGGCCTGTTTGAAAGAAGTGTTTTAATTTTCACAATAATATGACACCTATGTCCGTTGTTTGAGTGACAACTTGTGTTTTAGAGACTATTGGAATTTCAGCACCAGACGCTGTCCGCTTACGTCATTTGTTTTTGCATGTTGAGCATTCACTCTGCACCTCGCTGATGCGCTTATTCACCCTCGTATCCAGATATAACAAATAAGAATTTAGATCGATTGAAATGTTTCTGTTCTGAAAAATGAGGTTTCCAAATAAAGAGCTTTTTTGAGACTGTCAGTCCGATTTTTTTTAAAAAAATCTTTCTTTTTTTTCATTCTCTAGTTCAAACAATCTCACGGGCCAGATGTTTTCGCTTGCGGGCCACATGTGGCCCGGGGGCCGCTAATTGCCGACCTAGGTTGTAGGGGGTTCCTGGCTCCAAAAAGTTTGAAAACGCCTGACCCCTGACCTAGATTACATTACTAACTACACTTTGTAATTAGTAATTAGTACAGTTTGTAAGTAATCTACCCAGCTCTGCTCACGTTAATATTTCAGTTAAAAAACAAAACAACAAGCATAACCAAAAAAGAAAGTTATGAACATTCTGTAAACACTCAGAAATAACATTTTCATAACTTAATGGTAATGTTAATGGGTGGTTTGGCTCTCCAAACACAACATGTGTAATTAAATGTCATCAGAGACTCATTATATAAATGAATATAATGACTGTAATCTTCAGCTCCAGCAGAAACTGCGAGAGCAGGGAATGGCAGCGGATGTGAAGCTCTCATGGCGGAGGCAGGCGAACGGAATGGTGTTCCAAAAACTTCAGAACGAAACGGTGTCTGAAAAACCTCCAAACGAATCAACAGGCATGAGCGAAGAAGTTCAAGAGTAACGGATGATTATATATTATCAGTGACAAACTTAAATAGAGTACTTCAGATTTGTAGTGCATAACATGTTATGTTTAGTATTTAAATTAAGATGAATTAGTTGAATGTAGTTGGCTGGCATAAGAGCGAATTAAATTTTATTTTTAGCAATAGGTGATGCATGCGAATGTTTGCATCAGTGTGAATTAGACGATTTATTACATTGCAGAAAAAAATCTGTTCTTTCTTAGTTCTTTAATTTTGTTTTCTAGTGCAAATATCTGAAACGTCTTCATTTATAACATTTATTTAAGAAGAAAACAACTTAAAATTTTAAATCTGTCATTGGGGTCCGACAAATACATTTAGTTTAGTGGCCATAAAGATTCCTGAGTGTTGTAATTTTATAATCATTTTTATATCCCATAAACTGTGAATATGTCAATAAAGTATTGGGTGACTTGATCACAAGTGGATATTGTTGTTTGTTGCATTGATATTTATGATTGTATTAGTACCCTTACCAAAAAGAAGTATACTTTAAGTTTATTTTATTAAGTATACTTAAGTAAAGTTCAAGTATATTTTAAGTATACTTCATGTAGTAAGTATACACATATCAGTGTACTAGTTGTATACTATTAAGTGTACTATTTCAATACTCATTGGGACTAAATTGGCCCAATTTCTAGTATATAAAAGTATACTTTTAAGTATAACAGTAGTAAACTTACTTAAAAGTAAATTTATAGGTTTACTGATAGTTTACTAATTACATATTTTTACGCATTTTTAGTACACTTTGAAGTATAGTCTCAGTAAAATACTAGTTTAGCAGTTTTATACTGCAAGTATACTCGTAAGTTTTCTTTAAGTGAACTTTACCTCATATAAGTAATATGTCCCTGTTTAGGTATTAATTTGTATATATTTTGTTATATGAATATTTGAACATACAAAACACCAAAAGAAAGATCAGGGTATCTGCTTGTAAACAAAAGCATATTATTCTAGCTTTATGCATTCTTTTTCATAAATACTTGAATGTGGGTAAGTTTCATAAATAAATAAACAACATTTTGAACAAAAAGTTAAAATAAAAGACTATAGATGATTAGAAACGTAGATGGAGCCCAAAGCTTGACAGTCATTATTTCCTCTTCATGGGTGGACATTTTATTCCATAACGTTCCACAGTTTTCCATATCTATGGTTTTGATGCTGTTTTATGTCTGATGATTGTGTTAGATTACATGTGGAAGCATCTGTTGTTTCGGTTTCTTCTTCACTTGTGTTTTGGAAATTCTGTACAGAAGATGCCGTGCAATAGCAATGAAAACACGGATTTTTAGAGCACAAGTATAGCTTAAATATACTTAGAAGTATAAGTTAAGTATACTTAAATGTCATTAAAGCACATTTTTAAGAAGTACATAAAAAGTATACTGAAAGTATACCTTCCTATTTTATAGTTCAAAAGAAGTATACTAATAGCACACTTGAATAAACTTCTTTTTCCTAAGAGTAATGGGAAATGTTTTATATTTGCCAGTCCAACATTGGTGAATTCATTTGTCACATTAAGAAAAGACGCCAACATTCAATCAGTGCACCAAAATGGGTCGCTCATATCGACACATTATTTAAAACACTGGCTCCTATTATTAAAAGATGAGTTACATACGAGAATAACGCAGACTGAAGGTTGTGTCTCTCATGGAAATCACCTGATTATTAGACATTCCAGTCAGGTTCACCAGAGCTTTTAGTCAAATGTACACAAAATGTCATGAAAATGTCCTCTTGATTGGTTTAGACTCAAGATAAAGCTTTGAGTCGAGGGAAAGACATCAAGTTGCATTCCAAAACAGTCTAAAAAGGATTTATGTCAGTATTAGTATTACCATAAATGCAGTGTTGTTTTCGTCAACGATGACGATGACGGAATCATTTAGTTGACGCCACTTTTTTTCATGACAATAACGAGACGATGACGAGATAAAAATGGCTCGTTGATGACTAAAACATGACGAGACGTGCGTGAGTTTTCATTGACGAGACGATTATAGACGAAAATGTTAGTGGGTGGTCCGTCAGACGTTTAAAATGCATGACATTTCCGCTTATTGTGCATGCCAATTAAAACCTAAAAAGTATCTGACGCTATGGCAAGCCGTTTTAGCATTAAATACTCTTTGCTATACTAGTATGGCAAGCCGTTTTAGCATTCCATCCTTGTTTGTCTTTTATGTTCTAAAACATTCCTTCATTATTGTAATTATTGGTGTAAATAGTCGATCCGGAAGCTCACATTGTGTTGAACTATAGATCTGCTATTATCAGAACTTATAAGTGACACTACCCAACAGCAAAATACTTACTGACCTACATTAATTTGTTAAAAGACTACTTTTTTCACTTTTTTTGACTAAAACTAGACTAAAACCTTTTTGACTTTTCGTCGACTAAAATTGGACTAAAACTATCACATTTAGAAGTGACTAAAATTTGACTAAAACTAAGAAGCATTTTAGTCCAAAAGACTAAGACTAAGACTAAATCTAAGATGGTTGTCAAAAACAACACTGCATAAATGGCCTCATGGTGAATGTTTGATTGTGTGTGTCATTTCCAAATGTTTTTTTGTTTTTTCAAATGTTTGGGTTGTAACTGACATAGTGTCATTTAGTTCAATCGACAAACGTGACCTGAACATTCCAGTTCCCCAGGTGACAAATGTAGGTTCTTAAAACAGTTTTCTTGTCATGATTTTAACATTATTAAGATGTTACAGAAACATTTATTACAGTGTTCAACTTTATTTTTACCCCAAATATAAAGATGTAAATGAATGTTTATTTTTGATCATCTATTTCTATATAATCAAATTCTATATGAAGCTGTTGACAAACACTTTCTTTTTTTTCTCTTTTTTTTGTCTAAATTTTGTCACTATTCAAGACTAGCCTTCTCCATGTGGTCTGTCAGTATTTTCTTTTGCTTAAGCTCAGTTAAAGAGTTACTGATCATTTCCATGTTAATTTAATGTGTTTTGAATGAAGGGTTTCATGTTTAAAACAAAATTAGAATGAAAATTAGTCTGTGTCATTCAGAAGGGTCATAGAGCAAACCAAGAACGAGTATAAAAGCCAAAGTCAGAGTACTTCTGTGAGAGTTCGATGCAGCAGGTAAGTCTGGCTGTTTTTTTTTTTTATTTATTTTTTTATCTTTGTCTTGTTTTCCAGCACAAATATTTGTAAAATATTTCTTGTGACAATGCAAAAAACTTTTTTTTTTTTTTTAATTAGGAACCCAGATAAAGAAAACTTGTTTAGAATAGTTTTTCCCATGTTCATTTACACTGCAAAAAGTGATTTTCTTCCTCAATATTTTTGTTGTGTTTTTTTAGTGCAAATATTTAAACATGCTTTAAAACGAGACATGCTTGTTCTTAAAAAAAATAGAAATGTATTTTGTCTTGTGATCTTGCACCAAAATCTTTTTTTTGAAAGCCAGACACAAATACTTGTTTAGAATATATATATATATATATATATATATATATATATATATATAAAATTTTTGTACTTTATTTTTGTCTTGATTTCCAGTATAAATATCTAAATATTCTTAGGATACATTTACTTGAAAAGCAAAATTAACTTTATTCTTATTGAGTTTATTCTTAAAATGAAAAAAGCGCTCTTAAAAATAAAGGTTCCAAAAGTGTGGTATTGCATTAATGCCATAGAAGAAACATTTTTGGTTCCCCAAAGAACACAATAAAGAACCTTTTCTGCATTAGAAAAGGTTCCGTGGATGTTCAAGGTTCTTCATGGAACCATTGATGCCAATAAAGAATCCTTATTATTAAGAGTGCATCTGCCATTGGGCTCAAAAAGTCAGCTTAGTTTAATAGGAAAACAAGTTTAATATTTGTGCTGGAAAACAAGTCAAAAATACTTAGAATTTCACTTAATGTAAAAGAAACTGTAAAAGAAATGCTTTTCTTACTTAGATTTTTGTCTTGTTACCAGCCAAAATATCTAAAAATTACTAAATCAAGAAGGAGTTTCTTGACAAGAAAAAAAAACAAGCCAATATTAAGTTTTGAACAAGCAAAAAATTTTTATTTCATACAAAAAACAATATTAATTATTCTTACCCCATTGGGAGGTTGTTTGCTTGTTTTAAGCAAAAACGCACTTAATTTTCTCTAGGGTTTTTTTTTTTCTGAAAAAAAGATTAATTTTTAATCGTCTATAAAATCTTTCTTGATTTAAGAATTGTAAGATATTTTGGCTGGAAACAAGACAAAAAATCTAAGTAAGAAATAATTTTTTGCAATGTTATGTTTAGAGATGATTTAATTTGTCATAATTTGCTGTTGGCAGGACAGAGCGATGGATCAGAATCTTCTCATCCTCATGAGCTGTGGACTATGCTCATAAAGACGACATGGAAAAAAAGTATTTTTACGGAAAACATCTTTTTTTAAGATAAAAATGACATGAAATTAATCATATCACCAGAAGATGGCAGCAGAGGATCAATCATTGGCTGCAGCTGCCATTTCAACTCCATAGTTTTTTTTCAAGACATCTTGCTTTTCAATTTATTATAAAATTCCTAGTATAATAAATTGTAGTACTTTTACTGCACTAAAGTATATAGTCATTAAATAAATAAATAAATAAGCTCAGACACAAACAGCACATAAGGGTGGATTATTTAAATACTTTTATAAAACGGTTAGTTCCATTCCTCAATTCTGATTGGTCAGCAGCTGTGTTTTATTCACGATACAGCACTGCTACGACCGCTTCACTCAACATTCTGTGTATCATTGAACCTCCTTAGCAACCACCCTCAGCAACGTAAACAAAGATTTAGCAGTTAGGAACTACTTTTTACAGCGGAAGGCAGTTAATGATTTTACTTTATGAAAACGTACAACCTAATATATATAAATTAATATATATTTTTGATTTTAATATTTTTATTGTGTGGTAACCGTTTTTAAACTCTGTTCGACCAGCTGATTGCTTCTAATCCAACGCTTCTCTTTTCTTTAGATCCCCTAAGTCTGAAATACCGCAATTACATATTGGTTAATAAGCCAAAGTCCTGGAGAGATGCTCAGACGTACTGCAGACGGTATCACCAAGAGCTGGTCAGCGTGAGGAACCTGAAAGAGAACCGTCAGATCCAGCTGCTGGTACCCGAAGGAGATGTCACATACATGGGGCTCTTCAAGGACGCTTTCGTCTGGTCCGATAACAGCACGTCTTCATTCAGAAACTGGGATTCCGGTCAGCCGGACGGATCGGGAAATTGTGTGGTGTATTTACGACAAAACAGACTGTGGGATGATCAGAAGTGCACTGAAACGAGACCTTTCTTCTGCTACGGCAGTGAGTGCTTTTCCATGTCTGATGTCCATGTGTGTTACTGATTACAAATTACATGTTGAAAATTGTAGTCATTAATGTAATTTAGATTCTGACTACTTTAGACTACTTATAACTTACATTTTTACGTTTTAAATGTTTTATTATTTGACCTGCATGCAGTGTGACAAATAACAGCAGAGAACTGTGAACATGCAAATATCGCATTAAATGATTGAAATACTAACTTTAAACCAGGGGGACTTCAAGTAAATATTATAGGTCAAAAAGGTTTGACTGACAAATAAGTTTGAGAATATGCACCACATGACTACATGGCAAATACTACATTTTTAGAATCGAATTACATAATCTAGATTATATGTTATCAGTTATTATCCAGCGCTTGTTGTGGCTTCTTAACCTATGTTCAAGAAACTATGTTCTATGATTTAAAAAAATGGTTTCTATTTTGGCAATGTTGCACTGGAACAACAACAACATAAAAACTCTGAAAAACTATTAATCTAGCTAACAAAAATACGTTCAACAAAATTTTGCTAACATTTCCATTAACTTGTGAAAACGTTACATTTTTCAAACTTTCAAAATGTGAAGTATTCTTAATGTATCAAGAACGCTTCTTCTTGGTTAAATGAACGTTCCGTTCCATTTTGTAATTTTGCAAACATTATAATATATATTACATTTGAATGTCTTCTCAACATTTGAAAAACACCATTCAAATATCTTTTTTCTTGGTTATGCAAGGAAAAGCATGCCATTTTATGAAGTCATTATTTTGAAATGGTTTTCAAAATATTCAGTTTGATAAAAGTCTAAATTAGTTTACTGGAAGTATTTTGTTTTATATAATTATATTTATTGCACTTTCATTATAATACAAAAATCACAAGACATCATCAAAACAGCAACAAAAACAAAGAACACAAATAGCTCAGATTTTAAATAACACAGGATTACCTCATTTAAAACAGATAAGGGGGGAAAAAAGTTAAATGTCTAGAGAGTTATACAACAATAGGATGAAGATGAGGTTCCACATAGTCAAGATATGGGGTCCAGACTTTATAAAACTGGCCTGTTTTTTGATGCAATACACAGGTAAGACGCTCCAGGGGAATAAACTCAAAAATTATTTTATGCCAACCTTTAAGTGATGGAGGTTTATCACTAATCCAATCAAGTAAAATATTTTTCCTGGCGGAAGTAATTTGATTGTAAAAAAAGAAAAAGAAAAAGAAAAAGGTCAATTAATTATTTTGTGTGTGTGTGTGTGTGTGTGTGTGTGTGTGTGTGTGTGTGTGTGTGTGTGTGTGTGTGTGTGTGTGTGTGTGTGTGTGTGTGTGTGTGTGTGTGTGTGTGTGTGTTATTTGCCCACAGAAACATTGTTTAGACAGATATTGAGGCTGAAGGTGGAGTCGGATCAGAATGTGAATGATCCTGATATAAAGGCGGCCATCCTCGAGGATGTGAGACATTTAATCTTTAACTAAGTACAACTGTTACAAAAACGAAGACTAGCAATTCTGTTCAGAGACTCAACTATTTGTGAACCCTTTATTTACTGTACTATAATAAATATGGCATAGAAACAATTTTCACTCAGAAAATGCTAGTAAAATCACAAACGTGACATTTTGAAGTAGAAAAACTGAAACAGTATTTTTTGAAAGTTTGAAAAATAATTTTTCACAGAACCATCTGGATGAACTGAGTGTCTACAATGAATCAGCTTTCTCAACTCAACAGAAATGAGAGACTCTATCACTGAGGACAATCTGCTGATTGATTTTAGAGCAAATTGTTGCTGTTTTAAAAACTGATGGCAGGTTCATGTTTCAAATCAGTTTTGTCCTATACACTGATAAAACATTATTTTTGAATTTATAATTAACACAAAGAATTTTGGAGTACATTTACTTCAAAATCTCACATTTAATTCAGTTTGTTACTTGTCGTTTCTATGTAGCCTACAGTGCCTTACAAAAGTATTCATACACCTTCATTTTTTCACGTTTTGTTGCAGCATTATGTTAAACTGCTTTAAATTAGTTTTTCCCCACATCAGTTTACACTCCATACACCATAATAATGACAAAGCAAAAATAAAACCCTGAAATAAGTAGATTGCATAAGTATTCATACCCTTAACTCAGTCCATAGTTGAAGCAGCTTTACAGCCTCGAGTCTTTTTGCGTCTGATGTGACAAGCTTTGCACATCTGCATTTGGCAATTATCTGCCATTCTTTGCCTCACCTTTTCACCTCTCCATCTCTGTCAGCTGGACATTTTCTAGAGTCCTAGTTGTTCCAGTCGTCTTCCATTATGGAGAATGCTTCTGTCAACCTTCAATGCAGCAGATTTGTTTCTGAACTCTTCTCTAGATCATCGCCTTAACGCAAGTCTGTCACTGATGTTACGTTCGAGAACGTATTGTTTTTCCTGTGTGGGGTTTTGTGTGTGCTCTCTCTCTTTTTTTTTTTCTTTTCTCTCTCTCTTTCTCTCCTAATCTCGCTCACAGGTAACTCCGCCTTGATTGGACGTGTTCGAGATGTGCCTGAGGATTGGCAGAATGGGGTGGAGCGTCTTTTTGAAAAAGGCCGGAAAGCTGACGTGGCGAGAGGGGAGAGAGATGTTGCTCGCGTTGTGTAGTAGCTGAGAGACATGATAGCTGCTGTCGCCGGCTGGTGTTTCGTGATCTTTGAAAACTGTGTGCCCAATGTTTGTTGTCTCCCATTTTGTTTTAACTGACTCGCTAAATTGAGAAAAACCTCATTGTTGCCTGATTTTCTTTAGGGCCCTAAATCTTTGTCTATAGGCTTCTGGCACTAACTCATAAGCACGCAACACAGTTGCCTTGATCGCATCGTAGTCCAGACTTTTCTCTATCGGTAACGCGGAGCATACTTCTTGAGCTTTCCCCACCAACTTACATTGCAATAACAGAGCCCACATCTCTTTAGGCCATTGCAATGTAGCGGCCACACGCTCAAAAGCCGTGAAGTACGAATCTACCTCCGCCTCTCGAAAAGAAGGCACCAAATTAATATGCTTACTCACATCAAATAGAGGAGGATTATTCACATGTGCCGTCGGAACAGATCCGAGAGAACCCGGCGGAGGACCCGAAGGCAGCTGTGCGAACGAGGGAAAACCAGGAGAACTCTCCGGTGAGCTCACAGTCGGCTGAGACCGACCGCGACTCCCACGAAGTCGAGCATCCTTTTCCATTTCCAACTCTAACTCTCTCAGCCGGAGCTTCTTGGTCTCTCTCTCCTCCATTTTTACTTTTAACTCCAATTCCTTTAGTTTAAGCGCAATTAACGGATCAGTGGCAGACGTCGCCCCTGCCACTGGTGTACTTTGATGCACAAAAACCGGATCACTGGGGCGTAAAGGCGAAAGCAAAACAGGAGAGGGCTTCTCGTCGGCCTCTGCCAGCGCAGCAGCTCCCTCCTGTACATTTGCTAACCCTGACTCCTCAGGTAAAATTTGTTGCTGCACCAATTCTTTATACAATACCATTTTAACCATCTTTTTAGACGCACAAAGAGGAATTTCTATTTTAAAGAAATCTGCAATTTTAAAGAGATCATCTTTTCTACAGCGATCAAACTGCTCTGTGCTTGGAGCTAGCGTAAACGTAGTCAGATCAAATTCCATGTCCCCACCTCTTTTCTTCCACACCAAAAGGAAAACGGACAGACAAACATTTGTAGAGTTTGCAAGGGAAAAACAAACCCTTTTTGACAAATGGTGTATGGCAAGCAAAGTTAGCAATTTTGAGAACTTAAGGGAATTAATTTTGTTGGAGGATTTTAAAGGGTGTACTCATGAAAACTTGGTGGTACATCTGAATGAACAAAAAGTGTTGTCTCTCTCAGCAGCCGCCGTACTCGCTGATGAGTTTGTGTTGACTCACCGAACGGTGTTTCCTTCCGTGGGGAGGTTTGATAAAGTAGCTGTCCATGGTGCTGAAATGCAGGTCAATGGGGGGCGAGATGTTAATACCCGATATAGTAGGGGTGCGTCGTTTGGAGCAGGCAGAGCTGCGAAAAGTCGATCTTATGAGGAGCGATTATGCTTCTATTGTCGGGATGCAGGTCATTTGATTGCTGATTGTGAGGCTTGGAAAAAGAAAAGTCTGGCAAGTAAACCTAAAACTGTAGGTTTTATAAATTCTATTTCAGCCAGTTCTCCCTCGTCTGGGTATGAACCGTTTATGTTACGTGGATGTATAGCGTTCGGTAGTGAGGACGAGGGTACACACATTTCCATCTTGCGGGACACAGGAGCGGCTCAGTCGCTGATTTTAAACAACGCGCTAAAGCTGGTCCCCGAATCTTACACTGGTACTGACGTTCTACTTCGGGGCGTGGGTACCGGTTGTTTAAAAGCTCCGTTACATAAACTTTTCCTTAAATCCGCTTTGGTAACCGGGTACGTTAACGTAGCTGTGTGCACGCACCTCCCGGTAGATGGAGTTCAATTTATTTTAGGCAATGACCTGGCTGGTGGTCAAGTGTTTTCCCATCCTATCGTGGTAGAAAAGCCCGTCCAAGTTGATTGTGTACCTCATCCGTTTCAGGATGTTTTCCCTGTTTGTGCGGTAACACGAGCACAGGCTCGTAAGTTTGAGGATGTGCTGGATTTGTCTGATTCCTTTATGGTTGCCCCTGAGATGAGCAAATCAGTTTCTGAATCAGGTCAGTGTATAGTCCTTCTTGAGAGTCCTTTGCAGATTGGTCGTAAGCAGCTAGCTGCCGCATAAAACGCCGATCCGTCACTTTCAGAATGTATTGATGCTGCAATGGAAAAACGCAATTGTGACTCTAAAGTAATTTATTTTTGGGAAAACGAAATTCTAATGCGTAGATGGAAAGCTGAGGATAGTGTGTGTCAGATTGTGGTTCCGAAGGGTTATCGTAATCAGATATTGGAACTTGCACATGACAATGTTCTCTCGGGACACTTGGGAGTCAGGAAAACTTGCGAACGAGTGTTACGAAATTTTTTTTGGCCTGGGTTAAAGGCAGATGTATCGGCTTACTGCCGTTCATGTCATGTGTGCCAGGTGGTGGGAAAACCTAACCAAAAAATACCTCATGCGCCGCTGCACCCAATACCTGTTGTGGGAGAACCGTTTGAGCGTGTCATTATTGATTGTGTCGGCCCTTTGCCGAAATCTAAGTCCGGGCATCAATACATATTAACCATAATGTGTGCGGCTACACGTTTTCCCGAGGCCATTCCCATGCGCAATATTAGAGCTAAGGCCGTGGTAAAGGAGTTGGTAAAATTTTGCTCAGTCTTCGGGTTGCCGAAAATTATTCAAACGGACCAAGGTACCAATTTTACTTCAACATTGTTCTCCCAGGTTCTTAAAGAACTAGCAGTTAAGCATCAGTTGTCAACTGCCTTTCATCCAGAAACGCAGGGAGCGCTCGAACGCTTCCACCAGACACTTAAAACGATGCTGCGGGCATTCTGTGTGGAAACGGGTCGAGGTTGGGATGAAGGTCTGCCGATGCTGATGTTCGCTGTTCGTGAGACAGTACAGGAGTCTCTAGGTTTCTCTCCCGCTGACTTGGTGTTTGGTCATTCTGTGCGTGGGCCGCTGAAGTTGTTAAAAGAGAAAATAGTAGGTGAGAGTTCCCCTTCAGTATCTGTGCTTGAATACGTGAGTCGAATGCGTGAGCGTCTGCATTGTGCAAATAAAATTGCTCAGAGGAATTTGACTGTAGCTCAGAGTAAAATGAAGAGGATTTACGACGTCCAAAGTGTGTATAGAAGTTTTCAGCCGGGTGATTCAGTTCTTCTTCTGCTTCCAGTTCCTGGTTCTCCGTTACAGGCAAGATTTTCAGGTCCCTATGTAGTCGATGCTAAACTGAATGAAACTAACTACGTTATCCGCACTCCAGAACGTAGGCGTAAGTCTTGTGTTTGCCACGTAAATATGCTCAAGCCATATGTGAAGAGGGTCGTTGTAAACATGGAGTCTGTACCTATAGCGGCTGTAGCAAATATGCCTTCTGTGTCCTGTGAGGATGATGATGTAGGTGCATGTGTTGAAACAACGTTATGTGCCCGGCTGTCAAATTCAGAACTTTTGCTGAATATTGAACGGCACTTAGATTACCTTTCTGTGGAGCATCGTAAACACATTGTGTCCTTAATTCACAAATTCCCCTTGTTGTTTTCCGATACTCTGTCGCAAACGAATGTCCTCTTTCATGATATTGAGGTTATGAATGCTACACCCATTAAGCAGCATCCTTACCGCGTGAATCCATCGAAAAGGGATATCATGAGAAAGGAAGTGGATTATTTATTAAAGCAGGGGCTTGCGTCACCCAGTTTAGGCCCTTGGAGTTCACCTTGTCTTTTGGTACCAAAGTCGGTACGGTACTTTTAGATTTTGCACTGATTATAGAAAGGTGAACAGTGTAACTAAACCTGACTGTTTCCCTTTACCCCGGACAGAGGACTGCGTAGATCGCGTTGGCGCTGCAAGGTATGTGACAAAGTTGGACCTGTTAAAAGGCTATTGGCAGGTGCCCCTGACAGCTCGTGCATCAGAAATTTCCGCGTTTGTGACGCCGGATAATTTCCTCCAATATTCTGTCATGGCCTTTGGGATGCGGAACGCTGCAGCCAGTTTTCAGCGGCTAATGCAAAAGATATTGTCCGGGGTGGAAAATTGTGAAGCGTATTTAGACGACGTGGTGGTTTATTCCAGCTCTTGGGAAACTCATGTAAAATCACTACACGAGGTGTTCCGTCGTCTATCTAATGCTTCGCTAACGATTAACTTAGCTAAGTGTGAGTTTGGGAAAGCAACAGTCACATATTTGGGCAAGGAAGTGGGCCAAGGTCACGTACGTCCTGTGAATGCCAAGGTAATGGCAATTTTAGAGTTCCCTGCCCCAAGAACAAAGAGGGAATTGCGTCGTTTTCTAGGTATGGTGGGTTATTATAGGGGGTTTTGTAAAAACTTTGCTACTGTTGTGTCTCCCCTTACGAACTTGCTAAGTTCGTCCAGAGTGTTTTGCTGGAGTGCAGAGTGTGAGATCGCGTTTCAGGCTGCCAAAGACCTTCTTTGTAATGCCCCTGTTCTTTCCGCCCCTAATTTTTCCCATCCGTTCAAACTGGAAGTGGACGCAAGTGCCTTGGGGGCAGGTGCGGTGTTAATTCAGGAGGATGAAATGGGAATTGACCACCCAGTGAGCTATTTCTCTAAGAAATTTTTGAGAGCTCAGTGCAACTACAGCACTATTGAGAAAGAAACCCTAGCATTACTCCTAGCCCTTAAACATTTCGAAGTTTATGTGGGTGGAAGTTCTCTACCAGTGGTGGTATATACTGACCATAACCCCCTAGTCTTCCTATCGCGGATGTCCAACTCTAATCAGAGGCTGATGAGGTGGGCATTAATGGTTCAAAGTTTCACCCTTGAAATTCGTCACAAAAAGGGTAGTCAGAATGTTTTGGCAGATGCACTTTCTCGTGTCTATTAGAATTAATTCGTTTGTGTAATGTGTCAAAACAAAAAGAAAGAACGTGTTTGACTTTTTGATGGGTGGGAGTGTTACGTTCGAGAACGTATTGTTTTTCCTGTGTGGGGTTTTGTGTGTGCTCTCTCTCTTTTTTTTTTTCTTTTCTCTCTCTCTTTCTCTCCTAATCTCGCTCACAGGTAACTCCGCCTTGATTGGACGTGTTCGAGATGTGCCTGAGGATTGGCAGAATGGGGTGGAGCGTCTTTTTGAAAAAGGCCGGAAAGCTGACGTGGCGAGAGGGGAGAGAGATGTTGCTCGCGTTGTGTAGTAGCTGAGAGACATGATAGCTGCTGTCGCCGGCTGGTGTTTCGTGATCTTTCAAAACTGTGTGCCCAATGTTTGTTGTCTCCCATTTTGTTTTAACTGACTCGCTAAATTGAGAAAAACCTCATTGTTGCCTGATTTTCTTATGTGCATTCCTTTAGCGTGGCAGTTGTGCTGCCTATTGCTGTAAGCATTGTCCCTCTTTCATTCCTGAAGCGGTAGGGGCTGGGTGCCTTTTTCTTTCTTCTTGTAACTTTTTTTCTCCTGTTTTTTTTGATAGTTATGGAGGTAGGAGAAGGACCATTGTATTTCATTTTCTTTTATTTTGTGGAGTTTAGTTAGTAGTTGATCGGGTTTAGTTAGCGATCGTTTTGTTTATTATTTTGGCCTTGCCCAGCCCTGAACAGATGCTTCAACCTTTATGTAATTGAAAGAAAAGTAATAAACACAAGAAAACTGCTGAAATTGAATCTTTTAAGACACTTTATTTATGTTGCCTCCCTGACCCTGGACCAGGGGCGTAACACTGAGCTCTACAGGCAGTTATCTTGGTTTTTGCTCTGAGATGCATTTTCAGCTGTTAGACCTTTTCTGAGAGGTGTGTGTCTTTCTAAATCAGACTCATTCAAATGAATTTGCCACAGTTTAACTCCACTCCAAGTGTAGGAACATCTAGAAGCAATATGATGCTCCTGAGATACATTTCCAGCGTCCCAGAAAAGGGTATGAATACTTATGCAACGGGATCTTTTCAGTTTTTTATTTGTAATAAATTTGCACAAATGTTAAAAACCTATTTTTTGCTTTGCCGTTATGGAGTAGGGAGTGTAGATTGATGTAAAAAAAAAAAAAAAGTAATTTAAAGTAGTTTAACATAAGACCAGTAGAAATACCGTATGACCTGAAACCTAACAAATCTGAGTTTTTTCCCTCTCAGATTAAACAGAAACTGATATCTCCGGATTTGTCAGTGCATGCAAATCTGCAATGGAAGCATCAAGCGAATGGAGACGTCTTCCAAAGAGAAGCGAAAACCAGAGAAGAGTTATAATATTTCTATTTTCAGATTACAGATCATCTTTTTCCCACACATAATTCTGGGGCAGGTTTATCTGAAATAGATTATAATGGATAATTCAATTCATGTGGAAAACACTGTTTTTGCGTTTTGATCCACCAAATGGGAAATGTTTTTCTGTAGTTCCTATAAAGATAAATATAATCACTGTATTTAGTCCACTGTAAAAATAAAAACATTATAACCCTAATGTTAACATCCTGTAAAACGCTACAGTAAAAATCTGTTACTTGTCCCTTACTGAACAAAAACTGTAAGAAATCTAAGTTTAACCTTTGCCTAAATTGAAGTCTAAGATTCTTTCTAGTGGAAATGTAAAGATAATAGCATAAAATATTTCTAGATTTGTTTTTTGTTTTTTTAAACAATATAACAGATAGAGTGTGTTCATAATGTATAATTGCAGTGTTCCTGCATCTGGAAAGCTTCTGTCTAAAGTGTATTTTGAGTGAGTTAATTGTAACTTCTTAATTGCATATTAGTACCATTCTCTCTGTCACTGAAATAAAATCATCTGCTAGAGAACGCATGAGTCGTGCAGGTGAGTTTGAACTTTTAATGATCAAACCATTAAAAGCTGACAAATGAAGGGTTTTTACAATTGATAAACAGAATATAATAAAATAAGAATCACTGCAATATCTGCATATTACAGAATATCAGAATATTTGTAATAATGCCGAGAAATGTATTTTCAAATATGAAATCATGAATGTACAAACACAAAATGTACACTTTGTCATGACAAAAACAAAATTTAATTAGATTTGCAGCATTTGAGTATTTGAGTGCTGAGGTCCTAAAAGGCTCAGAAATCGAATACAAGTGAGAACTGGGAGGTAGAAAAGCAAGAGAGTATGATAACAATAATTTATAATAATGCATGCTGTAAAAATATTAATTTACCTAATTTTATTTCATCACCAAATAAATAAATACAAGTTAAATAAATTGCCAAATAAAAGATAAATGCAAGTAGTATTTAAATTGTTAAAACGTAGTAAAAAATACCAATCATACAGCAAATACGATTGGCCTATTGCGAATGTTCATGAACCAATCAGATTAAGCGCTGTGATTAATTCGCCACGCCCACCGTCGCGGAAAGTTTGAATTTAGTCAGAGTTTGACGAAGGTACGACGGTTGAACTGGAGAAGTAGATCGATTGGTAGAAATGAGGAGTGTAAATTAGCTGTTAAAACTGAATGATTGTGCCTTAATTGATCATTTTCGATCCAATAATCCTTTAACATCAATCGGATGCAACGAAACAAACGCTGCATCGGTTAAAGTTCGTCTGTGAGCGGGAAGAGCTGAGGTAATGGAATCACTGGGGTCTGTGAGGATTTATTCGACGATATTGGTGAGTTTTCGTATGTTTTCTCTATAAAATTTGTCTGATTTTGTGTAATGTCTTTTATTTTTAGTGGGAAAGTTTAACTGGCTGCTAGAATTTAAACTTGGTCAATATAAATGACGATTCTGTCTAAAGAAATATGAAGTTAATGTGTAAAAATATTGACATTACTCCAGAATGTGCACACATTTGGACTAAGAGAGCCCTAATGGATGCTGTTGCATTTTCATAAGTCAAAACGCAACCCCAGAGTTTTCAAACTAAAACGGGGTCTGCAGTGTTTCCAAAAGTCTCCATTTTGGAAGGTTGAAAACTCAGAAGTTTTCAGTGTTGGAGCCAGGTGTAATAGCAAATTATGCCTTTTAAAACAAAAAACAAACATTGTAAGCAGCCTTACAGAGCAGGCAAAGGCAAAGTGCCCATAGGATAAATCTCTAGGCCCGGTTTCACAGACAGGGCTTAGACTAAGCCAGGATTAGCAGATAGTTCAATTAGGATATTTAAGTAATTTTTATAAACACGCTTAGAAAAAAACATTACTGTTGTGCATCTTGAGACAAAGGCACCGATATATTTTTAGATCAGTCAGTGCAAGTTTCTTTCATTTGAAACAACTCAGACTTACATTTTAGTCTAGGACTAGGCTTAAGCCTTGTCTGTGAAACCGGGGTACATGTATTAAAATATGTGACCCTGGACCAGAAAACCAGTCATAAGTGTAAATTTGTCGAAATTGAGATTCTTACGTCATCTGAAAGCTGAGTAAATAAGCTTTCATTGATATGGTTCGTTAAAATAGGACAATGTTTGTCTGAGATCCAACTATTTGAAAACCTCCAATCTGAGGGTGCAAAACAATCTAAATATTGAGAAAATCGCCTTAAAAGTTGTCCAAATGAAGTTCTTAGCAATGCATATCACTAATCAAAAATCAAGTTTTTATATATTTATGGTAGAAAATTTACAAAATATCTTCATGGAACATGATCTTTATTTAATATGCTAATGATTTTTGGCATAAAAGAAAAATCGATAATTTTAACCCATACAATCAATGTATTTTTAGCAAATATACCCGTGCTACTTAAGACTGGTTTTGTGGTCCAGGGTCACATATAAGTTAAATTCTATATTTAGGGTGTTCCTGAAGGGTCACTGTCCTGCAGATTTCAGCTCAAACCCCTATGAAGCGAATCTGAACCAGATCATCAAGGTGTTTAGGAGTACTAGAAACACCTAGGCAAGTGTGTTGAAGCTGGGTGGAGCTAAACTTTGCCAGATCCTGGCTCTTCATAAGCAGGTTTGGACGCTCCGTTCTAAATGTTGTAATGCTATAGTTAAGAACACTTTATCAATTTAAGAGTTCAAACAAAAGGTAAATGATTTGTTACCGATGGTTTTTGGAGGCAAGCAGCGGCATATACTGGGGAGAATGAGCTCCAACATCTTCACTTTCTAATTTTTAAGTCTGTGGTTATAGTGCCGCTTAGTGGCAGCAAATACACATTTCTAATTTTGCAGATGGGCAAGTAAAAGTAATGTTCTGTAAGATATGTGACCCTGGACCACAATACCAGTCATAAGTGTCAATTTTTTTCAGCTATTTGAATATCTGGAATCTGAGGGTGCAAAAATGTATCGTTAGAAATTTACAAAATATCTTGATGGAATGTAATCTTTGTTTAATATCTTAGTGATTTTTGGCATAAAAGAAAAATCAATCATTTTGTCCCATACTACAAATATACTCATGGTGCTTAAGACTGGTTTTTTGGTCCAGGGTCATATATTTGTAAGTTTATCTTTGTTTACTGTGTCTATTATTTTCTTAAATTAGAAAAGAATACCAAATCAAAATGTTTCCAGCAGTGGTGCCAGACTGTAGCTTTTATATTATAGTTTTTTTTTTGTTTGTTTGTTTTACTGGCAGTATATCATACACTATTTTGTTTCTTTTCTTTTTTTTTTTTTAAGTCATTACTACTAAACTGGGGAATATTTAGTTTGGGTGACATCTGATCATTGTATTGTTTTGGTAATTTTCTATGAGTTTGTCGTGTTTTTTCCACACAATTCTGAAAACCTTCAAGTGAGTTTTTTTATTTTTTATTATTTGTGCTCATGATGGCGTGTTTCTTGACAATGGGTATTGCAACAGTTTCTAATGTACTAGAGAAAATAGTCTTGCAGCGTTATGGATTTCGAAGTAGTTGATTGATATGAAGTAACCGCCAATGGGAATTTGTTCTTTGTCAGTGTTAATCTAGCCTTAATGCAAATCCTTTCATTACCTGATGACATTGATGCATCACCTTGATCTGAACTGAACTCTATTAGGCAAAAGAAAGACATGGAAATCATATGTTAATCTGATCATAGATGAATAGGCATGACAAGTCGAGTAAACTCATTTGGTTGATGTAAACCAGGGGTATTCAATTAAACTTCCCCTAAGATCCAGTCTCTATATTTCCTTTCTCAGCAGAGGTTCAGACAATACTTTTAGTTCTGGAATAGCTATACATTTCCAATCTAGACAGCAGTACTTTATAAAGTAAAAATATTCTAAAAACAATCACAATAGTCATTAAAGATGAGATGTTGGGTCCTGAGAGCCAAAGCAGTGGCGCCTGAGAATTTTCCATCAATTGAGCCCAATTGGATTTGAAAATTAAAAGGTAAGCCCAGATGTTTTATCAGGCTATTATTATTTTTACATTTACATTTAGAAGGCCATGTGACAGAAAATACAGTGCCTTGCGAAAATATCCATACTCCTTTTTTTGGTACATTTTGTTTTGTTATACTGCTTTAAATTACTTTTTTCCACATCAGTCTACATCTCATACGCCATAATGACAAGCACAAAACAGGTATGTAACAGCTTTGCAAATTTATTAGAAATAAAAAACTGAAAACATCCTGTTGCATAAGTATTCCTACCCTTTTCTGGGACACTGTAAATGTATCTCAGGAGCATTCGTATTGCTTCTAGATGTTCCTACACTTGGAGTGGAGTTAAACTGTGGCAAATTCATTTGAATGAGTCTGATTTAGAAAGACACACACCTCTCAGAAAAGGTCTAACAGCTGAAAATGCAGATCAGAGCACAAACCAAGGTGAGGCAAAGAATGGCAGATAATTGCCAAATGCAGATGTGCAAAGATGCTCACATCAGACCCAAAAAGACTTGAGGCTGTAAAGGTGCTTCAACTATGGACTGAGTTAAGGGTATGAATACTTATGCAATCTACTTATTTCAGTGTTTTATTTTTTATAAATTTGTAAAATTAGCAAATCTGTTTTTTGCCTTGTCATTATTATGGTGTATGAAGTGTAAACTGATGTGGGGAAAAACTAATTTAAAGCAGTTTAACATAATGCTGCAACAAAACAAAATGCGGGGAAAATTAAGGGGTATGAATACTTTTACAAGGCACTGTATGGGGGATCAGGATTTTCCTTTAAAACTAAAAATATTTTGCTTAAAATAGTTACCTATTAAAAACAAAGTACATAATCAAGACACTCATAATGAGAAAAATTTTAAGAGTTACTTTTTTTTTTTTTTTTTTTTTTAGAGTTTAGGTTGATTTTCTACGAATACTTTTCCTAACGCGATTATTATAACAATTTTATAAAATAGTTTATAAAGTCTCTCATGTTCACCAAAGCTGCATTTATTTGATTAAAAATTGTGTGAAAAGTTTAAATATTGTGAAGTATTACTGTTTAAATTTATTGTTGTGATCAAAGCTGAAATTTCAGCATCATTACTCCAGTCTTCAGTGTCACACTATCCTTCAGAAGTCATTCTAATATGCTGATAGCTAGCAGCTTTATGGAAGCCAAATGAACCAGATGTTGTGACCATGAGAAATGTTTAGTCTAAAAACCTGTAATTCAGATGTCAAAACTCTGTTAACAGTCTATGAGCCAAATTGTTGAATAAGTAAATCCAGAGAAGAGAAGAAGCAGGAGACAAAGTGATAATGAAAGGAAATGGGTAGAGTTTATTAAATAAACTTAATTGTGTAAGTTTCAATGCTCAGACTTCACTTGACAAACACGAATCCGACTGCTTCACAAAATCAACCGTACTCGTAAAGACAAATGTTAAATGAAACTACACAATTAGTAGACAATATGAACAATGGAAAAATTATATAATTGTGAAGGGCATAATCAATAAATTTAGTAAATGAATGGTTTAGACAATTATATTAATTAATAGGAAAGTAAAATGAATAAAAGATACTTGATTGTAAATGAATGAAGAATAAATATTTAAATAAAGTAGCAACACAAATGTTTTCTAAAATACATTTCAAATGTTTTTTAAATAAATGACTGATTAAATTATAGAATATAGAAGTAAAAATTTGAAGCTAGTGTCAGAGGCCTTTTTTGTTCATTTATATAATAAATAAAAGATAACAAATAAATAGAATGCAAAAAGAATAGAAAAGTGTTAGTTTTTTTTTTTTTTTTGAAAGCAAGCAGTTAAATATTGAAAAGAATGCATGTCTTAAAGGGTCAAGATTTTTCATATAAATATGTTGTATATTATATTATGAGCGAAAAGTAAAACTTAAGAAAATGCTTTTTACTTTAGACTGCAAAAAGTATTTCCTTCCTTAGTGTTTTTGGCTTGTTTTGTTGTTGTTGTTTTTGTTTTTTGTTTTCAAAACATAACATTGTTAAATAAAAGAGAACCAGAAAACTAGATATTCATATTTGTTTTGTAACAAAATGTATCAAGATTTCGCTTAAAATAACACAAAATGGGCTCAGAAAGACATTTTTTTGTTTTCCTTTTGAAATTTTTTAACCCAATGGCAGATATATTCTTTGTTTTAAACGTAAATTCATTTTTCAATTTGTACTTTATAGATGTAAGCAAAGCTTTTGCCTTATATCTTGAAAGATTTAGTTATAAATAAACGCCGAACTGAAATAAATGTGTAATCCATTCATATTCTATCATTGTTTTATAATTTACTAACATTCCCATGTTTATCATTCACTAAATATATAATGTATAAAATATGACTAACTGAATTAAATAATAAATGTGATGGTGTCAAACATTTGTTTTTATTGTAGTAGCCTATACCATAAAGATTCATTAATGGGTGGACAAGTTATTACATGTTTCAGGTTCTAGTCTTTCACTGGATCAGATTCCTCACATGCCGTCTTCTGTGTGTTTTCTTGTGTTTTCTGCTGCTGGAAGATGTTCCCATCAGGTTGGACGCTCCATGTTATGCTGGATCTGAATATCGCATCCTGATCTGAGAGTATCTCCTTCATCTAGATATGAAATTACATCATCAATCTACTGCCATTTAGTCAACTAAAACTATTAAAAACATGTTTGCTAATGAAAATAAACACTGCAAAAAAAGAAAAAGATTATTCTACTTAAAATTATTGTCCTGTTTACCAGTACAAATAAAATGTAAACATTCTTAGATCAACATATATGTGACCCTGGACCACAAAACCAGTCATACGGTTAAAGTTTACAAAACTGAGATGTATACATCATATGAAAGCTCAATAAATTAGCTTTTTATTGATGTATGGTTTGTTAGGATAGGACAATATTTGGCCGAGATACATCTATTTGAAAATCTGGAATCTGAGGGTGCAAAAAATCAAAATACTGAGAAAATCACCTTTAAAGTTTTCAAAATTAAGTTCTTAACAATGCATATTACTAATCAAAAATTACATTTTGATATATTTATAGTATGAATTTTACAAAAAATCTTCATGGAACATGATCTTTACTCAATTTCTTAATGATTTTTGGCATAAAAGAAAAATCAATAATTTTGACCCATACCATGTATTTTTTGGCTATTGCTACAAATATACCCCAGCGACTTAAGACTGGTTTTGTGGTCCAGGGTCACATATTTAATACTACGTCAGAGCGCGTTCACATGTCACAAGCCGGATGACGAGCTCATCACATTTTCATTTTTGGGTGAACTATCCCTTTACCCTGGTGAAAAAAAAAAACCCCAGCTAAAACCAGCCTAGGCTGGTTGGCTGGTCTTAGCTGGTTTAAGCTGGAAGTAGCTGGTTTAAGCTGGTCTCCCAGCCTGGCCAGGCTGGTTTTAGCTGGTGGTTTCCCAGCCTGGCCAGGCTGGAAAAATGGCCAAAACCCCTCTAAAACCAGCCTGCCGCCCAGCTATGACCAGCTAAAACCAGGCTGGTTGACCAACTAAAACCAGCCAACCAGCCTAGGCTGGTTTTAGCTGTTTTTTTTCACCAAGGTAAGCCGATTGTGTTTAATAAGCCGAAAACGCACGTGGTCATGTAAATGTGGTAACCCGTTTTCTTTTACCGGCGTGAAGTCATAATCGGCGTAAGCATACACCAGTAATAGCACAGGTAGTTTTTTTCTACTCCGATTTCAATTTATCTTAATTTCAAAACAATTACCCTAATGACTTGTTTTGTGGTCAAGGGTCACAAATATGTATTAAACACAGTGGCCAGGATGTTTTCATAGGGAGGGGGCAACAACCAGTCTGGGGTGGCACAATAATCTTCATTATTTCAATATAAAAATGTGTTTGATTATTAAGTACTGGACTGTTATAGTGACTAAAACAAAACTGAATACATTTACTTTTCACTTAATTGTTGAGTCAGCTTGGTTATGGTTCTCAAAACCCCCAAAACTTGTTGTCCAACATTGCATACTCATGGATGAGATATGGAAATAGTGCACGTAAATACCAAAATGTAAAATTAGTTATTTTATGCTTTTAAATTGTTTCATTTTTGTTTGTATTTTACAAATGAATGAGAGAAAAACAAATTAGCGCATATTTTCTAATATAAATACACTGTGCTCACATTTGTGACCCTGGACCACAAAACCAGTCATAAGGTTAAATTTTACAAAACTGAGATGTATGCATCATATGAAAGCTCAATAAATAAGCTTTCTATTAATGTATGGTTTGTTAGGATAGGACAATATTTGCCCGAGATACAACTGTTTGAAAACCTGGAATCTGAGGGTGCAAAAAAATCAAAATGCTGAGAAAAACACCTTAAAAGTTCTTCAAATTAGGTTCTTAACAATGCATATTACTAATCAAAAATTACATTTTGATATATTTATAGTAGGAATTTTACAAAAAATCTTCTTGGAACATGATCTTTACTTAATTTCCTAATGATTTTTGGCATAAAAGAAAAATCAATAATTTTGACCCATACAATGTATTTTTGGCTATTGCTACAAATATACCCCAGCGACTTAAGACTGGTTTTGTGGTCCAGGGTCACATTTACTTGTGCATTAACTTACAAATAAAATGCATAGTCCATCAGCTTGCGCCTTGTATTGTGATCTCAAATTGCAGAATATATTTTACTACATGCAAGTTTTGCAGCTAATTATTTTTTATTTTTTTTGCAGTAATTTCATGACTGACGACAGAACTATGCTTATAGTTTCTTGTGTGCTTTATTTATGATGAAGCGATATGCGTGGCCCAATATGCGTGTAAAGTTGAAGAGTGTGCGCCGTGAGAACAGAGAAATGGCTGACAAGACAGAAAAGTTTATTTTACTGACATATAGCCTAACAACATCTCATCAGACCGCAGTTCACTGTTGTTCTACTGAAGCTCATTTGGCTCCTGTACCTTTTCCGCACACGTTTGCTCAAGTACACATCTCAAAAGTCTTCCGTTTTGAGATACAGCGACTTAATAAATGCACTTCTTAAGAAAAAAAGAGGCAGTTTTGAGTGGCTCCGCTACTGATTAAACACACAAGTGACAGAAACTAAATTAAACTAAGTCTGAAATTACTGCGCATTAAACTATATTAGCATACGGGAGCGCGGGGCACAACTTAACACTTTTTGAATTTTGCGGTTTATGTAAATCCACGTGGGGTTCAGAGTACAATTTTTATCCACATTATTTTCAGACTTGTGTAGTACAAATATATCACTTTGTTTCATATTTACAGTGTATACATTTTTCGTTATTTACCTAAAAAAAAAAAAAAAGAAGTGAAACGTGACAACATGCCCCGTAGGTGGGGTACATTGTAACATTTGAGGGGCATGTTGTAACACGACCATATGACAGCTTAAAATGTTATCTGATCGAATGAAAAAAAATATACACAACAAACTAAAATATTTTGTCAAAAAATACATGTTAACTTTTTCAAATAAAGTAATGATGTTTTTTTTTTTTTTTTTTTTTTTTTTTATAAAAATGGTCTAATTTTGGAGTTTGACAATGAACACATCGCAACAATGCTTTGAACGGCCCTGATCACAAAACACAGCTATACAGTAGTTCAAAACAATGTGGACAAATAGATGAAACACATTTAGACATTCAGAAAAACACTCTCCTCCCTCCAAACACAGCTCTCACAGAACACCACATACATAAACCAGCCAAAATGCTTTACATTTCTTGAAATAATAACTTCTGAACATTAAACATTGATTGTCAGCCTTTATTCACCTGTTTCTTGTGGTTTCTTATCAAAATCCTTAAGTCAATAGTGTAAACTGCATCGCTAGTGTCATAGAATAGCATAGTTTAATGTTACAATGTTCCCCATCTGCGCCACTGGAGTTTAAAATAGGTGAGTGTCTTCTGCTGGTTTGCGAAGCATTAATAAACGATCTAAATCTAAACTGATAAATAACAAATTGGAGATTAAAATAATAGCAGATTTGTCTAATTTTAAATGAATACTAAAAACTGAAATGAAAAGTTTACTTCAGCCAGAAATGTAGTTTTACTATGGTAAAATAAATATGCAGCTATATCTTCAAAAGGCTTTTGAATTTTGGCGCTCTTTTTTTCTCTGCACAATGTTGCTATGGCAACTAGTAAATACCGTAAATTTGGTTATGCTAGCATGTGTGGAAATATTTAATCCACGTGTGTTACAACTAACCCTGCGTTAGTTTGTGCCCCGCTCTACCCTGTTAATAATGTTATAATAACATCATCTCACCTTCTTCTCTATGGCCTCCATCACTGCAGATTCGTCCAGATGTCCGTCTGATTTCACTGCCACTCGCACACGCTGTATTTTCCCGTTTTCACGGCAGTAGAAAGGCAGTGGCGTGGTGCAGTTGTCATCAGCCAGCTCTCCATCAATATTGGCAGTCGCACACTCCTCTTCTCCACTCGAGTCATCCGGCTGCCCATTGAGCCATTTGACGGAGGGCGACACGCTGGTCTGGTCCAACCACAGCCACTGCCCCACCGTTTTGGACAGGCCGATCCAGCCGCTCCACTCGTAATGCATGGTAAGCTGGTCTACGAGAACCTGGTTCTCGGTGTCGTCTCCAACGGTGGCCAGGTCTTTGTAGTTTGCTCTGCAGTATGTTTGAGCCTCATGCCAGTTCATACCTATTTCGATGTACCTAAACTTGAAGTCAGGGTGGTAGCTGTCTGTAAAGAGCCAGTTTTGTGGTCAGGACAGAGTAACATGCTTAAAAACAAAAGTGCAATACAACTATAAAGGTGCGTTCACACCGGACGCGACTTGCGCAGTAAAAACATGCTATGCGCGCCTAGTTGAACGCTTGAACATTTGAGTTTACTCGCGCCATTCGCGCGGTAAAATTCGCGTCATTTGCGCATGACATTTTCTTCACAACAGACGCAAATTCACGTCATTGGAGGGGCTTCTGCCACTCGTCAGCGGGAAAGTAGTTGTAAAATAGATGAATGAGCTCAATTTGCCAGCTTTAGCTTGCTTGTAGTCTCAATATGTATGTATATGTAGGTCAAATTGAGTAAAGAGCGTTTTTTAAAACTTACCAGATTGTCCGACCTCTTCACTCATTTTCTTCCTAGCAAGATCCTTTTTATTCCTGTTTCTACAAAAGTCCAAAGATGTATCGTACAGCTTTGAGTAACCACAGACAGCAACGGTGATTTTGTCCTCCATTGTTGTTTCGGATTTCTGCCTCCGTCATTACTAGAGCAAGCTCCTGATTGGTTAGCGCGGCGCAGATTTTCGCCAAAGTTCAGATTTTTGTCGCTTGAAACGGTCAATGCGCGCCGCTTCATTTGCGCTATTCGCGTGTTTCGTGCCGCTGGATGGCTATTCGCGTCTTTGCATTGACTTCACATGTAAATCACTCGCGCTTGCCGCTTCATTCGCGTCCGGTCTGAACGCACCTTAAGTGTTCCAGTTTCTAGTTAATTCCTCAGTGGATAATTGGCATTTTGCATAATTTAGCAAAAGTAAAATTGCATATCAACTGAAATATATCTTAAATCTTAAAGGGATAGTTCACCCAAAAATGAAAATGTGATGTTTATCTGCTTACCCCCAGGGCATCCACGATGTAGGTGACTTTGTTTCTTCAGCAGAACACAAACAAAGATTTTTAACTCAAACCGGTGCAGTCTGTCAGTCAAATAATGGCAGTGGATGGGCACCAGACCTTTAAAAGTAAACAAAAACATGCACAGACAAATCCAAATTACACCCTGCAGCTCGTGGCAATATGTTGATGTCCTAAGACACGAAACGATCGGTTTTTGTGAGAAACTGAACAGTATTTATATCATTTACCTTTGATACACAGCAATGTCCATCTGTCATGAGCACGAGTTTAGCATCCGGCTTGTTACACGTGGACACGCTCTGGTGTAGAATACGCAAACACCGGAAGGGGAAATCGGTGAAAAGTCCCGGATGAGTTTGCGCAAACAAACGTAATCTTTTAGCTTTAAAACGGTTTGAATTGTATACCCACAATCTCTGTGCTCTATGTAAACAATGAGTGTTGTATTCATGCAACAGATCGCTTCCGGTGTTTGCGTATACTACACCAGAGCGCGTTCACATGTAACAAGCCGGATGCTAAACTCGTGCTCATGACAGATGGACGTGGCTGTGTATCAAAGGTAAAAAATGATATAAATACTGTTCAGTTTCTCGCAAAAACCGATCGTTTCGTGTCTTAAGACATCAATGTATCGTCACGAGCCGCAGGGTGTAATTTGGATTTGTCTGTGTGTGTTTTTGTTTACTTTTAAAGGTCTGGTGCCCATCCACTGCCATTATACGACTGACAGACTGCACCGGTTTTCATTAAAATCTTCGTTTGTGTTCTGCTGAGGAAACAAAGTCACCTACATCTTGGATGCCCTGGGGGTAAGCAGATAAACATCACATTTTCATTTTTGGGTGAACTATCCCTTTAAGTTATCATAAGTCATTTTGCTTCTCAATAAATGTATCTTGTTTTGAGAAGGTTTAGATACTTGTGCTGGAGAAGTTTTTCCATTTTTTGCAGCATAGGGTGGGAATGTTCAGGCACGTCACGATCCGATCTGATTCTGGGAGTCACGATCTGATTCCAAAATGATTCTTGATCTACGTTTTCCCCCCAGTTAATTATTCTGCTGTGCAAATACATCTTTAAAACTTTTTCTTTTAACAATGTAAATGCTTTTAGTTTCTAGTTGTAATCTCTGTATGCAGGGGTGGACTGGGACACAATTTCAGGCCGGGAAATCTCACACTTATCCAGGCCATCCTACACACCCACACCAAATTTTGAAACCACAAACAACAATATTTTTTATATGGCCATCATCATCATATATTTAAAAAAATTTAATCGACTTGGTAAGATAAAGGTTATCTCTTGAACTTCCAATTTCCTTTTTAGTTTTTCTCTGTCTCTCATGTGTGTTTACTTTAACCAATTTTCTTGTTTCTGTCACTTTTTTTCGTAAACGCATCTCACACTTGTTGCAAAACAACCACCTCATTGTAATTTGTTTGCACATAGTATAGGCCAACATTTTTGAAAAATGCAATTACTACATTAGGAACATATGTTATTGTTTTAACATGGCTTAAATTAGTACAAATTCATCTTGAATTTATCTTTTTTCTTGATGATGATGGCCATATAAAAAATATTGTTCGTGTTTACCAAATTTGGTGTGGGTGTGTGGGATGGCCTGGATAAGTGTGGGTAAAAAAATCTACTTGTTACTTAATCTTTTTCATTTTGTATTCTTTGTTTTTATACAGACAATTGACCTTATTAAAGACCCTGACTGTGCACAAATGAAATAAAGAAATTGCAAAATGATATTTAAGAATGATTTAATTACATTTCATTGAATGTTGCAACTGTCCCCTGTCTATTTAAGTGTAAATTGTACGTATATTATCACATGTACACATGTTGCAGCAATATGGGTGAGTCGCTGACAGATGCGGCTTTATTGTAATAAAATTTCGGCTTTCAAATACAAACAGTCTCTGAGAAACTAAAGGAAACAAAAAAGTGTTGCAGCTGTCCCAACTCTCCCCTACTTAATTTGAAGGACAGAAATGAAAGCATATCATGTCTTAAATAGCACGGGTGTATTTGTAGCCAACAATACATTATATGGGTTAAAATGATCTATTTTTCTTTTATGCCAAAATTTGTTGGGACATCAAGTAAAAATCATGTTCCATGAAGATATTTTGTACATTTCCTATCATAAATATGTCAAAACTTAATTTTTGATTAGTGATATGCATTGCTAAGAACTTCATTTGGACAACTTTAAAGGTGATTTTCTCAATATTTAGATATTTTTGCACCCTCAGATTTCAAATAGTTGTTTGTTGGCCAAATATCCTAACAACCCATAGATCAATGGAAAGCTGGTTTATCCAGATTATTGGTATACAAACTATTGTCTCTTTCTTCCATACAATGGAATTGTTAGTCCTAGTTATTCCTGGCTACAATTATAACTTCATTTGGACAACTTTTAAAGGCGATTTTCTCAATATTTTGATTTTTTTGCATCCTCAGATTCCGGATTTTCAAGTAGTTGTATCTTGGCCTAATATTGTGCTGGTAAGCTGGTTTATTCAACTGTATAAATTATGTATACATTTCGATTTTAACAAAATTGACCCGTATGACTGGTTTTGTGGTCCAGGGGTCACATATGCGAGGAAAAACAAGCTGAGTTGTTATAGAGAGAATCACGACGCATCAGAGAATCGATTTTCCCTTCCACCCCTAATATGTGACCCTGGAGCACAAAACCAGTCTTAAGTCGCTGGGGTATGTTTGTAGCAATAGCCAAAAATACATTGCATGGGTCAAAATTTTGGATTTTTCTTTTATGCCAAAAATCATTAGGAAATTAAGTAAAGATCATGTTTCATGAAGATTTTTTGTAAATTTCCTACTATAAATATATCAAAATGTAATTTTTGATTAGTAATATGCATTGTTAAGAACCTAATTTGGACAACTTTAAAGGTGATTTTCTCAGTATTTTGAATTTTTTGCACCCCTCAGATTCCTGATTTTCAAATAGATGTATCTCGGCCAAATATTGTCCTATCCTAACAAACCATATATCAATAGAAAGCTTACCTATTGAGCTTTCATATGATGTATACATCTCAGTTTTGTAAAATTTAACCTTATGACTGGTTTTGTGGACCAGGGTCACATATATAGAATTTTTAAAGCTTGAAAACCAAACATATTCACAAGCATGAAACCCATAGAGAAAATCCCCAGACGCCCACATTATAACTTCTTACCAGTTAGGCAAAAGACGTATCTTTGTTCATAGCAGTATGTATCGCCCCATCGTCCGTTTCTCTTTACAAACGCACAGACCTCACTTGTGTGTAATGAGTTCGGCTCTGAGAAATCCCATCTGGCGTAGCTGATCATCGTGTTTTGATACGACCATCGCCAAACCACTTTGTAGAAGCCGGACCAGGCGACAGACTGAAAGTTCACAGCGTTTGCTGCTTCCTTTAGTTTGGCTCTGTCTTCATCGCTCTGAACCGTGGCCAGATCAGTGTGTTTCTCCCTGCAGTATGACTGCGCTTCTCCCCAAGTTTTTGGCTCTTCGATCAGGATGAATTGAAACGGGGCGCATGAAGCCTTCGACAGGATTCCTGCAGTAGACGAATCAATAGTGGTAAGTTGCTCTAAACCTCTGATCTGACACCAGTTTCTTTTGCAAACACTCACCGAGAAAAACAACGAGTTGAATCTTGTTCTGTATCATCTTGTCTTCACAGGTTTGTTCACTGAAAGAAATAAATGACAAGAATGCGACATGTTGAATAGTCTTCTGATGTGAAAGAGCAGTAGTTGCTTTTCTATAGTCAAGGTGCGTTATTGAAAACGAACAAGGAGACATGGTTGGAAAACATGTTCTTGCAGAAAGAATCTGTGAGCCTTTAATCAAACAATGGCAAGAAGAATAGGTAGAATGTCAAAATAACATGGTTTGTAATAAATCCTGTGTTAGGAGTAGATGCATCTACCCATTTAAATCAAGACATGGCCAAATTTTATACCCAAGGTGTTGGATAGGCCACTTTTGACTGGCTCACGGCATTTATTGATGCGTGAAGAAGCACCAAATTGTCTTTTTAGAGACTGATTTGTTTAATTAGGACAAAAAAAACTTTGCCAAGTTTTAATCACAAGCACATTTAAACGATGTTATATAGAACTATGCTTAATCTTATGTTTGTGTCTAAGTTGATTTTGATATTTTATGTGACCCTGGACCACAAAACCAGTCATAAAGGTCAAATTTTTGAAATTGAGATTTGTACATCATGAAAGCTGAATAAACAAGCTTTCCATTGATGTATGGTTTGTTAGGATAGATTACTATTTAAAAATATGGAATCTAAGGGTCCAAAGAAATTGAAATATCATCTTTAAAGCTGTTCAAATTAAGTTCTTAGCAATGCATATTACTAATCAAAAAATAGGTTTTGATATTTCTACAGTAGGAAATTTACAAAATATCTTCATGGAACATATGATTTTTGGCATAAAAGAAGAATCTATAATTTTGACCCATACAACGTATTGTTGCCTATTGCTACAAACCCTTGCTACTTAAGACTGGTTTAGTGCTCCAGGGTCACGTATCATGTTTGTACTATTTTGTTGTTGTATATTTAATTTCTATCTCATGTAATAGCTAATTAAGCTGATATGGCAATACATTTAAAGACAACCAACATCTGTAATCAAGGTTGTTTTTAGACACTTTCAAGACGTTCATACACTCCACATCCTGACCGATTCGTGAAGATTGTTTGATATGAACTGAATTCAGCAGTTTTACCAGCAAAAGTATTTTTAATGGTCAGGTATACTGTAAATAATAATGCTGAGATGCTTTACTTGACGTTAAATCAACAAATTCACCAATTTTAACTAAGATACAGGAGAATTGACTCATGCAGTTGGATATAATTTAAAGTGAAATTACTTGTACAATCAATTAGATTATTTTCAAAACATTAAGAATGGTATGTGGATTTTTTTTTTTTTGCAGCCATAGAAATCACAAACCCTAGTTTACCTGCTCCACACCGACTGAAGGTTGATCTTCTCAAATCTTATTAAATTTCTTCTCTCAACATACTTGTCCTTTACTGTTTCCACAACTCTTTATACATTATGTTATGCAAAATATGTTGTTTAGTACTGTGCATAAGCTGAGACTGATTTCCATCTCATCTATTCAAATAGCATCAGAGACCATGATGACAGGTCACAGAACATAGAAACATGTCACAAATACCAGTGGAAATCATTGAACTGATAGGAAACCTGTCATCAAAGAGAAGCAGACTTAAAAATACCATTTAAAAGCACAGACGAGACACGGAACTGAACTATACACTGAATATACAGGTGCTGGTCATATAAGTAGAAAATCTTCAAAAAGTTGATTTATTTCACTAATTCCATTCAAGAAGTGAAACTTGTATAATGTATGCATTCATTTCACACAGACTGATATAGTTCAAGTGTTTATTTCTTTTCATTTTGATGATTATAACTGACAACTAATGAAAACCCCAATTCAGTATCTCAGAAAATTAGAATATTGTGAAAAGGTTCAGTATTGAAGACACCTGCCACACTGTAATCAGTTAATTAACTCAAAACACCTGCAAAGGCCTTTAACCCTTGTGCGTTCAAAAAAAAAAAAAAGTTACACATAGGTGCAAAATGGACAAATGTCCATGTCCAAAAACTGCCATAAAAATATAATTTATTAATAATTTTTTCCACTTTCACTGATGTTGATTTTTTTTAACCAGCATCTGTTCTATCCATAGATACCAAACATTCATTAATTTTCAGAATTTTAACCCTTTAAATGCTGGTTTGTTTACATAATGGCACAGCTGTTTTTAAATGAAAAAAAAATAAAAATAGTAGTTAATTTCCATATACTAAATGCTAAGCAGATTTTTTTTTTTTTTTTTTTTTTTGCTTATTAGCTTCTTGGGTGTCAATGAAGAACAACAACATTAATTTTGAGTAATTTATATTTTTATGTAGTGTCAGATTTAAAAAAAAAAAAAAAACTAACACTTAGGGCCATAATAGACAAAAATGTTTGCCATGTCAAAAAAACTGTTACAGAAATGTTATATATTAATATGTGACCCTGGACCACAAAACCAGTCTTAAGTCGCTGGGGTATATTTGTAGCAATAGCCAAAAATACATAGTATGGGTCAAAATTGATTTTACGCCAAAATCATTAGGAAATTAAGTAAAGATCACGTTCCATGAAGATTTTTTGTAAAATTCCTACTGTAAACCTATCCAAATGTAATTTTTGATTAGTAATATACATTGATTTTTTTGCACCCTTAGATTTCAGGTTTTCAAACAGTTGTATCTCGGCCAAATATTGTCCTATCCTTACAAACCAGACATCAATAGAAAGCGTATTTATTGAGCTTTCATATGATGTATACATCTCAGTTTTGTAAAATTTAACCTTATGACTGGTTTTGTGGTCCAGGGTCACATATTTTTTCCACTTTCACTGACTGTTGTTTTTTATCAGCATCTATTCATAATTATCAAACATTCATTCATTTTCAGAATTGCAATGCTTTAAAAGCTGGTTTTACATGATGCTGACTGTCAGTGGGCAACACTATCTCCAGAGCTTCCTCTGCTGAGTAACGTCTCTTCATCTTGCAAGCAATGAAACGACCAAGCCCTCAAGCACCAAATATGTATAGGTTTTGCTTTGCGATCACCTGTTTGGCTGTGCGAACACTCAAACTTTGTATAAATTCTACCAGACTAAACGATCAGCATTTTCTTGTGGTGAAAACAAAAACAATGTGTTTAGGGGCTTCTGAGCTTCTACATCAAATTCAAGCTCACATTTTATCTCTGTACAAAAACAATAACAAATAAGTGCAATCACTTCTTGAATGGAATTAGTGAAATAAATCAACTTTTTGAAGATACTCTAATCATATGACCAGCACCTGTAAGTGAATATAGTATAGTGTTATGAGTAAATTCCTTTTCCCTCTTTGTTTAGTTCATTCATATCACATGTAAAACAGTGACAAATGAGCTCTGGCTGTATGCAATGCCGTTCAGGAGATCAGATGATGTTTGATCAACCCATGTAGTTTTTACTGCAGTTGTAACACGTTTGCATATTCATGCATTTGTTAAGCTAATGATGTCAATACTGAAAAAAATCAAAGAATAGAGTTATTTGCATGGAGAGTCATGTTATCGTTGGCAATTGTTCAGGATGAAGAATCATCTGACCTGCATCTACAATGTATTTTCTATCAAAATTGTTATAATTATTATTATTTCCTTTTAATTCTTGTTTAGTCGTGAGTAAATTGTTCAAATCCATATAGGGTTAATTAAATGTGTTGCTTACCTATTATTTGTGAAATATTAAATTGTTTCACCAACAGATTTGTGTTCAGTATCCTATCACTTCTATAGTAGAAACCATTTTGATATTTTGCTTAAAATAAGTATGCACTGCAAACAAAGCAGACTACATAATCAAAACGTGCTCCTTATAAGCAGACGATTACTTTTTAATTTGTCTTTTAATTTCAAAGTTTAACTTTAACTGTGAACTACAAAGAGTTTTCCCTTTTGTTGCATTGGTTATTGAGATATATACCAATTATGCTATTTAATAACAAACCTGGTTTATTTGAACGGTCAAAGTCATGTTTGCACGACAGATCGAAATAATTATATTTGTGGCATTCTTTTTGTATCAGTTTGTTTTTCATGTTTCTCCACACATTAAGCGTGTTTAGAGCTTGAATGGAGCGCATTTGTCACTTGATCATTTGTAAAATCACATCAAAGTTAAGATATGTTGATCAGGTACAGTTAAATGAATGGAAGATTATATATACATTTTATTAACCAATTCAATAGACATTTTTATCCGTAAATAGGCTACAGTATCCTTGTTATAAAATCAAATTAAGGGCACGCTCTCTTAAAAATAAAGGCGCTTCAAAAGGTTCTTCACAGCGATGCCACAGAAGAACAATTTTGGCTCCACAAAGAACCATTTAGTCAAAGTTTCTTTAAAGAACCTTCTCTTTCCTACTTTTTTATAATCTGAAGAATATTCTTTCTCCACAAAGAACCTTTTGTAAATCAGAGATATTCTTCAGATGTTAAAAGTTCTTAATGGAACCATTTAGACAAAACAGGTTATTTTAAAAATAAAGGTGCTTCACTATGCCTTAAGAGTATAGGGCCCAGGCTAATCAGTGGCTTATCAAAAACTTCTGAGTTATATGTCGCAATATTGGAAATATTTCTGGTTTAAACCATGAAGGCGAGTCAGTGGACATTACACAAGCAATTTATTCCGGTGAACGTCTAAACCTCAGGAAATTCGCTACACAGAAGGTGGAAGTAAAAACTGACAGAGCTTTCAGTATCTGGAGCATATTATCTCAAAGTCGACAAGAGACGAATCAGCTTCAACACTCTGTTATTTATTAATTTAATAATAAGAAATGTATTTGGCGGTAGGAGAGAGTGGGGACGGTTCAAACTGTTTTTGCATTTCCTTTAGTTTCTCAGAGACTTTTTGTATTTGAAAGCTGAAATTTTATTACAATAAAGCCACATCTGTCAGCTACTCACCCATATTGCTGCAACATGTGTACTATATAATATAATATATGTACAATTTAGACTTAAACAGACAAAGTGAAATGTTGCAACTGTCCCCACAACAGGGGACAGTTGCAACATTCAATGAAATGTAATTAAATCATTCTTAAATATCATTTTGCAATTTCTTTATTTTATTTGTGCACAGTCAGGGTCTTTAATAAGGTCAATTGACTGTAAAAAACATTGTTAACAAGTACATGTTTATCCATTCACTTAAAAAAAAGGAGAAATACTTAACTATTAAAGGGGCTCATTGTCATTATCATTATAAAATTACAATTATGTAATGTTAAGGCAAGCTTTTAAATCAGTGTTGTGGTAAGGGACGGTTGCAACAGTGTGTCCCTACTCTGCCCTCCAAAGGAAAAGCGCAGTAACTACACATTTGGTGTCAAAATTGAGTTGAGGCTTAAAATGGACTTTGTGACAACTGTTTTGTCTTGTGGCAAAGTCTCCTGGTTCAGTTTTGTCCCAGAGAAATGAGAGCCTCAACATGTTTGACTAGCTGGCGTAAAAAAAAAAAAAAGGCATTTTTCTCAGTTTCAGTGTTGGCGTAGTTACTGCACTTTGCCTTTGGAGGACAGTACGGTGATAACCATAATAAAATTAGTATATTAGCTAGATACAATATCATTTCCACAAGCTAGCTATCCCTATTAGAAGCTCAGAAAGCACTGATTAAAATGTTATGTTCTTTCAAAGCCTCAAACAACTTAGACACTATGACCAAAAATCTCATCTTTTAAAAAAAATACTTTTTTACCATGAAATTGATTTTTTGTAGAAGGAATGATCACATGTGGTTGATTTCTTCCAGGAAGTATGAGGGGCCAATAAAGCGTGTGCAGTATGAATATCATCTCTGTATCTTATTCCTGCTTGAAGATATAAGCCATGTTGCAATCATCCCCACTCTCCTCTACTTGAAATAAAGCTGCTCTGAATTTTCATCGATGACTGCAATGTTAATAATTATAATTATAGGCCTGTAATTTATTGTATAATATACCTGTTTAAAACATTTTCAATAAGGAATAAACTTTGATTATCTTCACAGCGCGACAATATGCGGTGTTGCGCTATTAAATTATTATAGCGGGGGCAAAATAATTGTAATATTAATTTAACAATAAAAGTAATAATATTAATATCTAACAGGCCTACATTCATTAGAAATGCTAAATCCTCCTTGTATTGCCAATATTTGATATTTTTGACAATATCTCTGGCTATCATCAATTCATGATAATTTAATGATAGCTTTATGATGTTTTTTATCCTGTTTTCAAGATGAGTAGGTTTTATGCTTTCTCCTTTTAATTTGTTTAGTTCATCCATATCAGATGCAAAACAGACAGTGACAAATGCTGTTTTGGAGATCAGATGATGTTTGATCAACCCATGTAGTTTTTACTGCAGTCCTAACACACAAACCCTGTTTGCATATTCATGCATTTGTTAGGCTAATGATGCATGTCAAATGTATTTACACAAATAAAGAAAAAAATCAAAGAATAGAGTTATTTGCATGGAGAGTCACATTATCGTTGCCAATTGTTCAGGAGTCATGACCTGGGATCTACAATGTGTGTTCTAACTCTAACAAATATCAAAAAAAACATTATTATATCTTATATTGGAAATGAACTAGTGTAGTTACGTTTTAATAGTGTTTGTAGTACTTTTTTTTAAATTATGGGTGATTCATGATGCCATAGTAGAACTTTTTTTGTCTAAATGGTTTCATAAAGAGCCTTTAACATCTGAAGAGCCTTTCTGTTTCACAAAAACTGCAAAAAAGAAAGATTCTGTTTTCCAGAAAAAATAAAATGTAAACATTCTGAGATCAACATATATTTAGAGGAAACAAGATGAGTAGCAAATACACCAAAATTATTATTATATAATATATATTTTATAATTATTATTTATATGTGGTTGCTTAAAACAAGGCAATGTTAATACATTTGCATAAAAATAAAACAATTCAAAGCAAAGCTACAATCTTAAAACTAAAGGTGCTTCACAATGCCATAGAAAAACTTTTTTTGTCTAAATGTTTCCATAAAGAAGCTTTAACATCCGAAGAACCTTTCTGTTTCACAAAAGCTGCAAAACAGTGCAAAAAAGAAAGATTCTGTTTTCCAGTAAAAATAAAATGTAAACATTCTGAGATCAACATGTATTTAAATGAAACAAGACAAGTAGCAAATACACCAAAATTAAGATTTTATTTTTTTGGTTGCTTAAGGAAAAATTAATTTCAGTGGGCTCATAAAAATAAAACACAATTCAAAGGAAAGCTACACTCTTAAAAATAAAGGTGCTTTATGATGCCATAGAATAACTTTTTTTTGTCTAAATGGTTTCATAAAGAAGCTTTAACATCTGAAGAACCTTTCTGTTTCACAAAAACTGAAAAAAAGAAAGATTCTGTTTTCCAGAAAAAATAAAATATAAACATTCTGAGATCAACATATATTTAAATTAAACAAGATGAGTAGCAAATACACCAAAATTAAGAGTTTATTTTAGTTTTGGTTGCTTAAAACAAGGCAAAATTAATAAATTTTCATAAAAATAAAACATAATTCAAAGGAAAGCTACTCTCTTGAAAATAAAGGTGCTTCACGATGCCATAGAATAACTTTTTTTGTCTAAATGGTTCCATAAAAAACGTTTAACATCTGAAGAACCTTTCTGTTTCACAAAAGGTTCTTTGTGGCGAAAGAAGGTTCTTCAGATTATAAAAAGGTGAGAAAGAGATGGTTCTTTAAAGAACCTTTGACTGAAAGCTTCTTTGTGGAACCAAAAAAACAGTTCTTCTCTGGCATCGCTGTGTAGAACCCATAGTAGAACCTTTCGAAACACTTTTTTAAAGAGTGCAGTATTTCCTTTTAAATCCCAATGTTTAGTCTTTGGTCAACTGATGCACTCCTACAATACAGTACAATAGCGTAGTTTATTAATATCTTTAATTTAACATTTTGTATACACAAATAAAATTGATTTCTGCCCAAAGCAATTTGAAAACTATTAACAGAAACAAAACATCAAAGTTTCGATTAAATGTGATGAAGTAAAAACGCGACTCCGGTGGGACTCGAACCCACAACCTTTGAATCACATCGCTAGATTTGCCTAGAAGTCCAATGCGCTATCCATTGCGCCACGGAGCCACCTGTTGATCATGCCGAATATTACCCCTATTATTTGACTCATTCACTCTGTAAACCTCTTGATGTGTGTTTTCTAACTGTTTGTAATTTAAAACGTTTATTAAACTGTTACATTGTAAGTATTAATCTTTAGCTTGTTATTTTAGATCCGCGTTGTTTGTGTTCAGCCTTGTGTCGTTTCACTCATGCGACACTTTGATTGGCTGTGAGGGGGGAACACGTGACACGGAAGCGAACGCAACATGAAACGAGTCAGTGTTACTGAAACTATTTCACATAAACAAAGTTACAACGAAAGTTTAGTAAGTGGTAAGCGTACACAAGGTAAATATATCTAAACGATCGTCCGACTTCAACAGCGGGGAAGTTATGCATGAGGACGGGTTTCTGGAAAATCCCGTGTTGTTGTCAGACGTTTTAGTCTACTTTGAGAACCTCAGAGGTAAACATTTGAACTTTTATTTTGATTAATATCGTTTATTATCTGTTCTTTTTAGCTGTTTTTTGTTAAAAAATATTTTTTTTTTACGTTATTTGTAATGTAATGTTTAAATGTTGAAAAGATGTTTCATGCATTTAGGCTGTATCTGATTTTTTATTTTTATTTTATTTTTTATTGTAAACATTGGTATTGTGATAGTTGGGAATGATTCAACACATTCTCTGATTTCTGCATGTAAAAGCATGAGCGCTCAGGAGGTGTCGCTGTTGCTGCAGGAGTGTCTGAGGAAGGCAGTCAGCGGACCGCAGGGAGACACGCAGACGCTTTGTCGCGGTAATGACGCACATAGCGCTGCAGAGGGCGCTATCAAGCTGATTATTTTGGACGGGTTTACATTTTCCACCTTATTTTTAATGTCCACACGGCTGTTTGTAACTTAAATGTGCGAGACTTCCGGTGTCATTCACTCCCAGTTATTTTAACTGCACACAAACAGTCTGTTATGCTGCTTGATTTTGCAAACTGATGTTTCTTATCATATTAGTTATATTTATTATCATAGTCATAAACACACTGGTGTGTAATGCATATAGTTTTAGCGTTTACTGCACTTCTTTTATTTACCTATAATCAGAAGTCTGCAAAAATGTAGCAAAATTAATATATACTGCAGCCAAACAAATATTCACACTCTTTTTCCACTTAAAAAGTACTGTTACAATTAGATAATAAAATGCAAGTGCTATTCGAATACACAATTTAGTGTGATAACAATGGTATACTTTCTGTATGCAAACAACCAGTTCTGCTAGTAATGTTAATTGAATGTTTGTTCAAAGTTACATAATGTTATCAAAACATTTGCATAAAAACATTATTTATACATCGTTCGAACATGTCAGTTGTCAACATGTCAACTTAACTTAAGTTCAGCAGCTGCCTTATTTTTTATGTTAAATCAGCTTAAAACTAAGTCATTTGAACTTATTACAATCAAAATGAGTTGATTTAACTGGTGAGTTTAAATGACTTAAGTTGGTTTAACTTAACATTTTAAGGCAGCTGCTAAACTTAAGTTTTTAAGTTGAAACTGGTCAAAACTTTTTCTGGTTACTTTTTGTTACAGATGGATTAAAGACCATTCAAAAGTGGCGTTAGCATAACGTTTGCAAAATGTTACAACTGAACATTCCTCTCTAGTGTTGGGTAACGCAAGTTACATAATAATATGACTTTTTCCAAGTAACTAATAAAGTAACGCATTACTTTTTAATTGACAAGAAAATATCTGAGTTACTTTTCCCCCATTTATTGATTAAAAGCTCTCCTGTCTCCATGTTGAGAGAAATTGTGAGTAAGATGTTCCTTTAGTTCTAGAATAAATGTGAACATTCATCTCACTCACTAAAAAACACATACAGTGTTCTTCAAAATGAATAAAAACACTGAAATTCAACACAAACCTGCAATAATTAAATATGTTCAATAATACAAATATCCTTTATGTATTTAATCCCATTTTATTAACCGATGTCTTTGCTGCCGACCTTCGATGATCCAATTCATCCGTACTAATAAGCAGAAATTACTCAAGATAATCTAACATTTGTTTTATCGCTGAAGAGTTGACATTTGTTCTTCTGCGGTCTACTGTACACACGTCAGTTTACTTTTCTCTAAGTCTGAGGCTTTTGGTGTGAAAAGGCTTTTACATTTGACAAAAATACAACTTTTTATATTAATAACAAACAAGCAAGCCCTGCCCAGATTTAAAAAGTAACGCAAAAGTAACGTAACGCATTACTTGCCATAAAAAGTAACTAAGTAACATAATTAGATACTTTTTTAGGGAGTAACTCAATATTGTAACGCATTACTTTTGAAAGTAACTTTCCCCAACACTGTTACTCTCGGCAAAAAAATGTTTTTCTTTCTTAGAATTTCTAGACAAGGAAAAATTATTGTCTTGTTTTCAGAAAAAAAAAAAAAAAAGTTAAGTGAGTAGTCCTTGAAACAAGCAAAATAATCCAGTTTTCTGCTGTAAATAATACTATTTTTCTTACCCCATTGGCAAATTAGTTTGCTTGTCTTATGCAAAACTTTTTCTAAAAAGTTTCCCTTGTCTAGAAAATCCTTCTTGGTTTATGAATTTTTAGATCTTTTGACTGGAAACAAGACAAAAAATCTAAGAAAAGCGTGTTTTGCAGTGCTGTAACATTTTCATTCAGCAATAATGTTTTCAAACAACATTGGACCCCATTGACTTTCATTGTATAAGCCGAGAATGGCATGCAATGTCTGCTATTCCTAATAAAGGCATCTGTCTCTCAGGGTCATTTCCGGATGAGCTGAACTTGCTCCTGCAGGAGGCCGCAGACAGAAAGTGGCCGTTCGTTGAGGAGAAATGGCAGTACAAACAATCCGTGACATCTGAGGACAAAATTAACTCTTCGGATCTCATCAGAGAACATCTGCCGCAGTTACTGGTAATGATCAGACTGTTGCTTACGACAATTAACGGCGCTGAAATAATGATCTGAAAGCTGCTGTGATTTCAGGTGTTTCTCAGAGACAGCATCGCAGCCGATGAGCCCAAGTGGGCGGTCGCAGTGGTTTTCCTGGTGGACCGTCTTCTGTACTGGATGGACGGCTCTCATGTGCTGTTGAAGATTGCTAAAACGTTGCACAAACGTTATCCGGACGTTCCCATCGCCCCTCAGGTCATCATCAGACAGGCTCGTGTCTATCTGAACACTGGTGAGCTTTTTACTCTGTGTGTGTGTGTGTTTCAGCTTTAAACTGATGCATAATGTGACTTTTTGGTTTTTCTGTGACGCAGGTAAACTGCAGAAAGCTGAGTTCATTCTCAGCAGCCTGATCAGTAATAATGCTAAAACAGGTACTGTTCACTTTCATTCATATTTCAGCTCATTTCTCCATCTTTGCTGTGAAAATACATCATGTTGTTTCTGGTTGAATTGTGATTCAGGCTCATGGACGTATCAGAAGGCCAGTGATCAGACGCTAGTGCAAGCCGTCAATCTTCAGGTGCGCGGACAAGTGCTGCAGACGCTGGGTGAGATTCAGACTCATGTGTCCATTTACAGAATTTTAAATACATTTCTAAGGCATTTAAAGAGTTTACATCTTGCAGTATTGACTTTTTTTTTAAATAGTGAGATATAAACTCACAATTACAAGCTATAAAGTCTAGTTATGAGGAGAAAAAAAAACTTAGGAGACTTTATAACTCGCAATTGCAAGTTTATATCATGCATTTCTGACTTTATTTCTCAAAATTGCAAGTCTATATCTCGAAATTCTGACTTTATTTTTCAGAATTGTGATTTTATATCAAACATTTGTGACTTCACTTCTCAGAATTGTGATGATATCTCGCAATTTTGACTTTTGTTTTTACTCAGAACTGTGAGATATAAATGCACAATTGCAAGTTATAAAGTCAGAATAGTGAGATATAAACTTGCAATTCTGACTTTTTTCTCAAAATTGTGAGATATAAACTCACATTTGCAAGTTACACCCCCGGTTTCACAGACAAGGCTTAAGCCTAGTCCTAGACTAAAATGTAAGTCTGAGCTGTTTCAACTGAAATAAAATTACACTGATTGATCTTAAAATAGATCAGTGCCTTTGTTTTGTCTCAAGATGCACCCCAGTAATGTTTTTTTCTTAGCGTGTTTATAAAAATGACTTAAATGTCCTAATTGAACTATGGCCTAATCCTGGCTTAGTCTAAGCCCTGTCTGTGAAACCGGTCCATAAAGTCCAGTTCTGAGGAGTAAAAAGACTGATAACTTCACAGACTATTTCTCAAAATTGCAAGTTTATATTACGCGATTCTGACTTTATAACTCACAATTGCGAGTTTTTAGTCCACAGTTGTGACTTTATTTTTCAGAATTGCAAGTTTATGTCACACATGTGATTTTATTTTTCAGAATTAATGATATCTCGCAATTTTTACTTTTTTTTTCAGAATTGCTAGTTTATATCACACATTTGTGACTTTACTTCTCAGAATTCTGATGATATCTTGCAAATTTTTCAGATTTGCAAGTTTATGTCATGCATTTCTGACGTTATTTTTCAGAATTGCGAGTGTATATCACACAATTTGTGATGTTTTTTTGTCTCAAAATTGCAAGTTTATATCACACAATTGCGACTTTACTTCTCAGAATTCTGATGATATCTTGCAATTCTGACTTTATTTCTTAAAATTGCAAGTTTATATCACACAATTGACATTATTTCTCAGAATTGCAAATCTATATCTCGCAATTCTGACTTTTTTTTCAGAATTGTGATTTTATGTCAGGCAAATTTGACTATTTCTCAAAATTGCAAGTTTACATCACAGGATTGCGACTTTATTTCTCAAAATTGCAAATCTATATCTCGCAATTCTGACTTTTTTTTTTAGAATTGTGATTATGTCAGGCTATTGTGATTTTTTTTTTTTCAAAATTGTGCATTTATATCACACAATTCTGACTATATTTTTTAAGAATTGCAAGTTTATATAATGCAATTCTGACTTTATTTCTCAGAATTGTGATTTTATGTCAGGCAATTTTGACTATTTCTCAAAATTGCAAGTTTATATCTCGCAATTCTGAATTTTTTTTACCAGAATTGTGATTTTATGTCAGGCAATTCAGTTTTTTTTTTTTTTTTTCAAAATTGCAAGTTTATATCACAGAATTCTGACTATATTTTTTAATAATTGTGATTTTATGTCAGGCAAATTTGACTGTTTCTCATAATTGTGAGTTTATATCACAGAATTGCGACTTTATTTCTCAAAATTGCAAGTTTATATCTCGCAATTCTGACTTTGTTTTTCAGAATTGTGATTTTATGTCAGGCAATTCAGATTTTTTTTTTTTTTCAAAATTGCAAGTTTATATAATGCAATTCTGACTTTATTTCTCATAATTGTGATGATATCTTGCAATTCTGACTTTATTTTTCAGATTTGTGAGTTTATATCTCACAATCCTGAAAAAAAAAGTCAGAATTGTGAGGATAACAAGTCGCAATAAACTTTTTAAATTTAATTTAATTTTTTTTTAATTCAGTGGTATCATTGGATTGCATTATATGATTGGATAATTTCAGTTTCGTCTTACTAAGACATTTTATTGCAGATACAGAGTGACCACTGATATTTACATCATTTTATGTCAGTATCTGTTGTACTGTTAAAAAGATCTCATTAATTTACATTGCAAGCAGAAGAATTTCATCACAGAAATATCAGTATCTTTGCTTAGTTGGAGTCTCTGAATAAAATTGAGCAGTTTTGACCTCCATTTTCTCACTATATCAGACTATATGAGCCACACAAGCCTTATGGAGATATGATATTCAGCAAAAACACGTATACAAACTTATATCTGTGTGTCTGTTATTGTAAATATATATTGTGGCGTGTTTGTGTTTATTAGGTCTGTGGCTTGAGGCTGCTGAACTCATATGGGCATCTCTGATCGGCTTTTACGCTCTTCCACAACCTGATAAAAAGGTCTGGACTCGTTATACACTATACACTGGTACAGTCCGTCACTCCTTTTGCCCAGAAGTGTGTCAGTCGGTCAGAAATCAAATCAGTTGTTGATTTCAGGGAATTGGGACGTCTCTCGGCCTCCTGGCAAACATACTGACCTCCATGAATGACAGAGACTTCGCTGCGCTTCAGAAGAAGCCTCATATTGACTTGGTAATGCAGTCGGAAATATCCTAAATCAGTTGTTTGCCCATGTTGAGCTGTTATCACACACTTTTTTCTATCATTCAGAGTTTTCTAGGAGAGAGTGGTCATCGTCTGCTGTCTGCGGCGCGAGCGGCCAAAATGGCGGTTGTGTTTAGTCAATATGGATCTCTGTATGTTCTGACCAATGTGGTGAGTTTTTGAGAGTAAACAGAATCATATTCCCTTTTAGTTCATTTCACAAATACTTCTCAAATTTGGTGTCCTGTGACTTGTTTTTTTAAGCATTTACAGGCAGTCTTTTTTCTGTAGTGACAGCAATCATGTGGCCATAAAATTCCCATATTTGGTAACAGTTTTGCAAAAGTGCAAAACTAATTAAATGCACAAAATGTTACATAATATAACTGCGTATATAATATATTGTTTGGCTAATGAAGAAACACTCAATTTCTTTTTAATGTTTATGCTAATACACATTTTAAAATAATTAAATTCACATGTTTTTTTTTTTTTTTTTTTTTTTTTACAAAACTTAGAGATGAAATAAAAAGTCCAAATTATGCAATAGGTAAAAATTGACGAAAGCCAAAATGATGAGATAAACATCCAAAGTCATAATGAGTGCTGGGGAAAGTTACTTTTAAAAGTAATGCGTTACAATATTGAGTTACTCCCTAAAAAGTAACTAACTATGTTACTTTTTATAGAAAGTAAAGCGTTACGTTACTTTTGCGTTACTTTTTAAATCTGGGCAGGGCTTGCTTGTTTGTTTTTAACAAAAAGTTGTATTTTTGTCAAATGTAAAAGCCTTTTCACACCAAAAGCCTCAGGCTTAGAGAAAAGTAAATTGACGTCTGTACAGTAGACCGCAGAAGAACAAATGTCAACTCTTCAGCAATAAAACAAATGTTAGATTATCTTGAGTCATTTGTGTTTATTAGTATGGATGAACTGGATCATCGAAGGTTAATAAAATGGGATTAAATACATAAAGGATATTTGTGTTATTGAACATATTTAATTATTGCAGGTTTGTGTTGCATTTCAGTGTTTTTATTCATTTTGAAGAACACTGTATCTGTTTGTTAGTGAGTGAGATGAATTAATGCATGTTCACATTTATTCTAGAACTAAAGTAGCATCTTACTCACAATTTCTCTCAACATGGAGACAGGAGAGCTTTTGATCAATAAATGGGGGAAAAGTAACTCAGATATTTTCTTGTCAATTAAAAAGTAATGCGTTACTTTAATAGTTACTTGGAAAACGTAATATTAATACATAACTTGTAATAAATCTCATATTTATTAGATATACCAAAATTGACAAAAAGTTAAAAAATTATGTTATATGTTTAAATTTTGAAATACAATACTCATACAGTCATAATTATAAGGTTAAAAATTGAAATGAGATAAATAGTTGTTACATTAAGACCCTGGACCACAAAACCAGTCATAATAGTCAACTTGAGATTTTTGCATCATCTGAACGCTGAATAAATAAGCTTTCCATTGATATATGGAAATGACAATATGTGGCTGAGATACAACTATTTCTGAGGGTACAAAAAATCGAAATATTGAGAAAATTGCAAGATTTTAGTAATGCATATTACTAATCAAAAATTAAGTTTGGAGATATTTACGGTAAGAAATTTACAAAATATTGCCATGGATCATGATCTGTACTTAATATCCTAATGATTTTTGGTATAAAAGAAAAATGTATGATTTTGACCCATACAATGTATTGTTGGCTATTGCTACAAATATATCTGTGCTACTTAAGACTGGTTTTGTGGTTGAGGATCACAATTTATGAGTTTTAATCTCATAATTGTGACTTTATAATTAATCATTTTGACTTTAATATGTTTTTATTTTGACTTTTCATGTATCATGTACCAAAGTCGATTCTCGATTTTTATTGGGCTTTTATGGAGGAGCGAAAGCGCACCACTGGAAAGGAGGCGGAATGGGCCGCAATAATCGTTTCATCTCGATTACTGCATTTTCATGATCGTTTGAAGCAGAAATCGAAATCGAAACCGAATTTCGATTAATTGCACAGCCCTATACCAAAGCATTTTATTTATCATGTGGCAGAAATGGGCATTTATTCATTAAGCAATAAGGATCGTTCATCAGACTGACCAACCCGATTATACTATATTAGCACTAGATGTGTTTATCATTTTATTTCCCCCTTCTGATGCTCTTTTGCAGGTCGCCCAGGGCATTTGTTTACTGTCCTATGGCTTCTCAAAAAAATGTCCTTTGGACGATCAGCAGACGTTCCTCGCTGTGGCTCAGGAGGCCTTTGAGATCGGCTTGTTAACAAAGACGACAAGAGACGTCGTCACCAGCAAACTGGAGTTGCACACGTTCCTCAAAGCCGCTTACTGCTTAGCCACGACTCACAGATGGATGACCGGACCATCCGAGACGATCAACACAGCCATGAGCGTCTGTCGTGAAGCCATGACTTTATTCGTCGACTACTGCGATAGAGCCGACTCTACTTTGTGTAGCGAGATCATGGCGAAGATACAGCAGATTAAGACGCTGTTGAAGGTGGAAACGTTTTGTAATTCTGATCCACGCTCTTTTATTCCAGACAGCTACCGTTCGATGGACTTCGGGCCTGTTTTGTTCACACTCTGTGATTTTACAAAGGTATTGGATGTTTTCGGAAAGCACCACAAGTCTGTTTGTGAGGCATTTGAGAACGGCGTTCGAGATTCATGCTCGAGTCACTCGCAGTGTATAACGGCCTTCCAGACGGATACGAAAGTGCTCGCGACGGTGCAGAAAGCCGATCATGGAGTCGAGCGTATAAGTCAGATTTCCTCCAAGCAGAATCCGTCTAGCAGCAAATCGTCTTCAATTCTGGTTGATCAAAGTTGTCCTACTGTTGACCAACAAAGCAGCCTTGGATCTTATGAGGTGGTCAGTCATAGTAGTGCTAGTCCATCCATTCCCAACATCTTTGGAAACAACAAAGACAACCAAAGTCAATCCCAGCTGAATCAACAGCTCACTACAACTGAAGATCCTGAGTTCAACTCGTTGGAAATATCAGGCACCCAATGGCGAGACAATCAAAACAACCTGGAGGCAAGAACGTCTTCGAGCTCCTTCAGCAGTGGTTCCTCATGGGAACGTCTATCAGGACGGACTCAGAGCGGCATAGAAACCCAGGAGGACGTTGAGGATCCCTCTCACGATGGCAACGGCGCGAAGGGCGACTGCACCAAAGGTGGAAGCACTTCTTCGTTTTCCCTCTGCGATAGCTCTGCGTCACATTCATCCTGGCAGAAACTCTCTATAAGCCCTGTTGCCAATGTAGAACAACTTGATTTAACACACAAGAACGAAAGAACAGATCAGCATCTTCTGGTCCCAAACAAGACTCAAGAATGCCAAGGAACGACTCTGCCGTCCACCGAGAGTGACCCGTTTGAGGAACTTGGGTTTGAGGATCTTTCAACACCGGACAACCACCAACCCTCGCAGAGTCCCTTCAAGGAAGACAATGTGCCAACATGCAAGGACTGCTTCAAGAACTGCATTATTGGAAGTGATGTCCTGACTGAGTGTGATTACAGATCTCTCTTGGCTGGAGTTTGTCAACGTTGTCTTGTTGAGAGACTTCCAAACAAACCGCTGGAGCCACTCGAAGCCAGACAACTGAAGAAGGCCTACGGTAAGTGATGTCTCATGATGTTTCTTCTGCAAACTGAGGTGAACGGTTGTGACAGAAGCTCACATCCTCATCTAAATTGGCAGATGCCATTGTCCTGAAGTACTCGAAGGCCTCTGATGTATGGGTAGGCTCTGAAACCAGCATTTACATTGGGGAAACGATGAAGGTCCAGGGCCAACAGAGACAAGCCATTAAGGTCCAGTACCTTCACCAGGAACAACTGCTCAGCAGGTAAAGCGCATTTAGTTTAATCAATTAACCATCATGAAACAAGGATTAAAGTGTTAGTTCATCCAAAAATGAAAATTAGCCCATTACTCACCCTCCAGGCCTCCTAGGTGTACACTGCTACTCAAAAGATTGGGATCAGTAAGATTCAGCGTTGGGGGGTAACGCATTACAAGTTACGTAATATTACTTTTTCCAAGTAACTATTAAAGTAACGCATTACTTTTTAATTGACAAGAAAATATCTGAGTTACTTTTCCCCCATTTATTGATTAAAAGCTCTCCTGTCTCCATGTTGAGAGAAATTGTGAGTAAGATGTTCCTTTAGTTCTAGAATAAATGTGAACATGCATTAATTCATCTCACTCACTAAAAAACAGATCCAGTGTTCTTCAAAATGAATAAAAACACTGAAATTCAACGCAAACCTGCAACAATTAAATATGTTCAATAATACAAATATCCTTTATGTATTTAATCCCATTTTATTAACCGATGTCTTTGCTGCCGACCTTCGATGATCCGATTCATCCATACTAATAAACAGAAATGACTCAAGATAATCTAACATTTGTTTTATCGCTGAAGAGTTGACATTTGTTCTTCTGCGGTCTACTGTACAGACGTCAGTTTACTTTTCTCTAAACCTGAGGCTTTTGGTGTGAAAAGGCTTTTACATTTGACAAAAATACAACTTTTTATATTGAAAACAAACAAGCAAGCCCTGCCCAGATTTAAAAAGTAACGCAAAAGTAACGTAACGCTTTACTGTCCATAAAAAGTAACTAAGTAACGTAATTAGTTACCTTCTTAGGGAGTAACTCAATATTGTAACGCATTACTTTTGAAAGTAACTTTCCCCAACACTGGTATAATTTTTAATGGTTTTTAAAGACGTTTCTTATGCTCATCAAGGCATTTATTCGATCAAAAATACAGAAAAAAATAATATTGTGAAAATAACTGTTTTCCATGTGAATATATTTTAAGATATAATTTATTCCTGTGATGCGCAGCTGAATTTTCAGCATCATTACTCCAGTCTTCAGTGTCACATGATCCTTCAGAAATCATTGTAATATACTGATTTATTATCAATGTTCAAAACAGTTGTGCTGCTTAATATTTTTTGGAACCTGGGATACTTTTTCAGGATTCTTTGATGAGTAAAAGGTTCAAAAGAACAGTATTTATTTAAAATAGAAGGATTTTCTAACATTATACACAACTGTTCAAAAGAAACATTTAAGAAAGAAATTAATACTTTTATTTACCAAGGACTTGTTAAATTAATATAAAGACGTAGCATAAATTTACATTGTTAGAAAAGATTAACATTTTTAATAAATGCTGTTCTTTTTTAACTTGTTATTCATCAAAGGTTCCAAATAATTTGGCAGCTAATAATAATAATTGTAATTCTAATAAATAATCAGCTTATTAGAATGATTTCTGAAGGATCATGTGACACTGAAGACTGGATGAAAATTCAGCTTTGCATCACAGAAATATATTATTTTTTAAAATGTATTAAAATAAAAGAACATTATTTTACATTGTAATAACATTTTGCAATATTACTGTCTTTTTCTGTGTCTTTTTTTTTTTAATTATAGAACAACAATAAATTATTATTATAATAATTATTAACTCTTTATTTTTGTTACATTTGTATTATTATTTAAACAAAATAAAAATATTGTTTAGAATATTGTTATTTTATAGTCAGTGAACAAGAGAATAAAACACAGGTTTTCCTTCTTTCTCTCTCTTAGATGATCATGTGATTGCATTATCGTAGACTGAAATGTTATTCTATGTTCAATCTCCAGCTATGTAGGAAAGGAATACCTGAAAGCCAAAGGGCTTCATGCACACCTTGATGATGTGGAGAGACAGATGACCGCACAGTACTACGTTACAGAGTTTAATAAACGCCTGTATGATAATAACGTCACAACCCAGATCTTCTTCATCCCGTCTGAAGTGCTGCTGGTGAGATCTGCTGCTTATTGGCTTCATCAAACTGGTCAAAATCAGAATCTTGTATGTTTTTAATGCAGGAGTATTCACGCGTCTCTTTCAGGTTCTGGAGAAGGATCGTATCGTAACATGTTTGTCTGCAGAGCCGTACATGTCTGGGACGTTTGTAAAGCTTACAAACAACGCAAAAGGTACTAATACGGAACACGATGCGACTAAATATGGCATCGCCTTTGGTCATTTCACCTACGAGTTCTCCAGTCATCAGGAAGTCGTGGTGGATCTGCAAGGTGAGCGATCTGAGATCTTAAGATGTGTTCATAAAAACAGTTAAAGATCATTTTCAAAGACAGTCCTTAACTGCTGAGAGCTGAGGGACAATGAACAGATACACTCTAAAAATAAAGGTTCTTTATGAGCATCGATGGTTCCATGAAGAGCCTTGAACATCCAAATGCAGAAAAGGTTCTTTATAGTCACAAATGGTTCTTTAGAATTTTAAAAATGCTCTTCAAGTTGGTTCTTTTTTTTTTTTTTTTTTTTTTTTTGGACTGCAAAAACATACAACAAACAACAAAAAAACAATACCAACAACAAAAACAGCAATGATAATAAATGAAAATGAGCAAAAATGACAATCTGAATAATAGTAATGTTAATTAGCATTTTTAGAAACAATAGACATAACCATAATTTGAAATAGTCGATGATGATAACGATGATATTTTGTGATGACAGTAACAGTAATATCAATAATAACAGTAATAATAATAATAATGATAATAACAACAACAATAATACTAAAGATGATGATGACAATAATATGTTGTGATGATGGTAACAGTGATATCAATAATATTAACAGTAATAATAATAATAATAATAATAACAATAATAGAGACTGTGATGAAACTGTAATATTTTGTGATGATATTTTGTAATGACGGCAACAGTAATATCACTATTAATAATAATAATAGTTGGTTCTTTTAAGAACTGTTCACTGAAAGGTTCTTTGTGGAGGCAAAAATGGTTTTTCTATGGCATCTCTGCAAAAACACCCCTTTGGAGCTTTTGTTTTTAAGGGCAGACACTGCAGGCAAAAACATAGTTTTTCACCGGTCAAGTTTGAGATTTTGGGCTTTTTGGTTTTTCATAAAGTGTTTTTTCAGACTAGTGGAAAGAAAACGATCCATATTTTAAGGCCAAGAGTTTTTTTTATCCTACACTGAGCCATAAATCTCTTCTTCAGTAGCTCTTACACACACCACACTTTACATTTGTATTCCTGTCTATATTCTGAAGGTTTTTAGAGGGATTTGTTCAGATATAATTTACCTGATTTTATACAACATTTAATTCCCCCCAAAAACTGTAAAAAACATATTGTTTTCTAAGTATTTTCTGAACTATGGAGTGACAAAATGAGATACCCAAAATCTCCTCTCTAAAAACATTTGACTCCAAAAATTTTGAAACTGATTCATCCAGTGTTTACATTTTTGTACTAGAAGTGTATGCAAATTAGCGCATATTTTATTTAATAATGCCTTGTTTGCATGTCTGAACCTAACATTTTAGAAAAAATGTTTTAAATTATCAATGTAATCAATCAACTGGGTAAGTACGGTGATAGCTATTAGTTGTTTTTTTACCCTATTCCTCTGCAGTGTCTCTTGCCTTTAGAGTGTGCAAACTTTGCTGAAATGCTGTTTGAATATGCAGGAATGATCTAATTAAATATGCACTAGTTTACATACATTTCCAGAACATTCATTTGAAGACTGGCTATAGTCAAGTTCATAATTTCTTTCAGTTGCCTGAGATGTTAAATGTTTTTTACAGAGGCGGTTTTGGATTACTCTTTCATAAATACGAAAATGCTGACAGCTGACAGAAAAAAAAAACATGTTTTCACAATGTTTCTACAAATTAAAATACTATAAAAACACACGCACTGCAAAAGAATGCTCATCTCACTTAGATTAGTCTTGTTTCCCGCCAAAATATCTAAAAATTCTTAAATCAAGATGGATTTTCTAGACTAAAAATTATTGTCTTGTTTTCAGAAAAAAGAGTTTTTGCTTAGAACAAGCAAAATAATCTGCCAATAGGGTAAGAAAAAAATCTTGTTTTCTGTTTGAAATAATTTTTTATTTTTTATTTTTTGTTTACCCCATTGGCAGTCCTCCTTGATTTAAGAATGATTTAGATATTTGACTGGAAACAAATTTTAATTTCTAGATACATAGTGAAAACATCTGTTGACAGTATTTTCTTATTTTTGAAAGAGGAATCCAAAACCATGAAAAACATTTACTACCTCAGCAAACTGAAAGAAATTACGAACCTGACTTTAGTCAGCCTTCGAATTAATGTTCTGGAAATGAATGTAAACTTGTGCATATTTAATTAGATAATCCCTGCATATTTAAACAGCATTTCAGAAAAGTTTTGCAGTGTGTGAATGATATATAAACAACCCCTTCAGTAAAAACCTCCAGAACATAGAGAAGAGTAACACTGCTTGGGTTGGTGTCTGTAAGTGCTGCTGAAGTGGGAGAAACAACATTATTTTGAGAAAACCGCCTTGATACAAGATATTATAGTTGAAATCTGACACAAATAGATTCAGCATAATAAAATAAGCACTTAAAATGAACTTTGTGTGTTTTCTATCCACTAATCTGAAAAAAAAAAAAACTTTATGAAAAGCCAAATTTCCCATTTTAATTTTTGTTCCCAATCCGGTTTTCTCCTCAGGATGGATAACGGCCAACGGGAAGGGCTTGACCTATTTGACCGACCCTCAGATTCACTCGCTCTTGAAGACGAGATCCATTAACATCCAGCAAACTGGAATCAACAGCTTCATCAAACATCAGCATGGAGACGAGTGTAACGAGATCTGTCGAGCTGCTGGACTCAAACTAATCAGATAATAGATAAACAGTGTTAATAATATTACTTTTTCTCAGTAACTAGTAAAGTAATGCATTACTTTTCAATGACAAGAAAAAAAAAAAAACGCCAGTTACTTTCCCCCATTTATTGATTAAAAGCTCTCCTGTCTCCATGTTGAGAGAAACTGTGAGTAAGATGTTACTTTAGTTCTAGAATAAATGTGAACATGCATTAATTCATCTCACTCACTAAAAAAACAGATACAGTGTTCTTCAAAATGAATAAAAACACTGAAACTCAACACAAACCTGCAATAAATATGTAAATATGTTCAATAATACAAATATCCTTTATGTATTTAATACCATTTTATTAACCGATGTCTTTGCTGCCGACCTTCGATGATCCAATTCATCCATACTAATAAACACAAAAACATTTGTTTTCCTTTTTTTTATTATTGCTGAAGAGTTGACATTTGTTCTTCTACAGAGCTGAATTTACTTTTTTCTAAGTCTGAGGCTTTTGCTGTGAAAAGGCTTTTACATTTGACAAAAATACAACTTTTTATATTAAAAACAAACAATCAAACCCATGCCCAGATTTAAAAAGTAACGCAAAAGTAGCGTAACGCAAAAAGTAACTAAGTAACAGAATTAGTTACTTTTTTAGGGAGTAGCTCAATATTGTAACGCATTACTTTTAAAAGTAACTTTCCCCAACACTGGAGATAGATAATATGACATTTAAGTTTTCATAGTCATGTCAATGTCAAAGAGTGGCCTAGTTCACCTAAATTCACCCTAATATGAAATGTGTTGCTATAAAATATTAAACAGTTTATTTATAGGCTATAAAAACACTGTTCATATGAGACATGAGGAACTGGCTGTTATCAGTCACGGATTATCTAACCACATTAACCTTTGGATGCAATAAATGCAGTGTCACATTGTGAAATATCTGGGTCACATTCAAGCGGAGTCATATGACATTGTCATCATTAATCGTCATGTGACTGAAACCAGATCAACTCCGTTCCAGAGTTTCAAAACAAGCACTCCTCCACACACACGTTCACTGCGTACTTGTCTTATCTGCAAACCAGTGTATGCAGTATATGTGCCATATCTCGCAGAATCTGTGAAAATGTGAATAATTTTAACAAAATAAAAGAGATCGTACAAAATGCATGTTATTTTGTAGTACTGTCCCGTTGGGGGACAGTTGGGGTCCCAACTCTAGCACCCTCTATTCTAATTATATTCTTAAAAAAAAACTATTTTCATATCTATTTTTAGCCCTCTAACACTATCTCGTTTTTTCTTTTTTTTATTCTATCTATTTTCTTTTTATTTATTCAGTGGTGTAAAGTATTTGAGTAAATGGACTTCGTTACTGTACTTAAGTATTTTTTTGGCTACTTTTTACTTGTACTGAGTATCAAAAATATAAGCAACTTTTACTCTCTACTCGACTACATTTTTAATGTAATATATGTACTCTTTACTCCACTACATTTGAACGTACACTTACCGTTACTCATTACATTGTGATTGTGCGCGACAAGTCGGCATCTTTTTCTGCTATGGGTAATTTCTTAAGCGGAAGAGGCGATATGGCCATCTGCAGGGTGCTGAAGGTACTGGATGTATTTACCTATGTGCTAAATGAGACTACTCCACATGAACGTGAACGGAATCTTTGTGCAGAATTAAAAATCCCCATGTGAGTAATGTATAATGTACAGTAATGATGCTATGCGTTTTCTTTTAAAGTTTCTTTCAGAGACTTTATGCCCTTTTCCATCAGCAAAAGTGAATATTTGTATGCCATCAAGGCATCGTGAATTGTCAGATGAAATAATGGATTTTACTTTTTTTTTTGTCCATTGTTGACTGAAAATACCTTCTTGAAGAACATTTGTTTACTTGTGCCTTTTTTGAACATTTGAGTTTGACTGAGACTGACTTGTTCTGCCATTTTGAAACATTAAGGTGTTCAATTTCATTTCTATATTAGGATATAAATAAATTCTCACAAATAAACGGTTTCTTGTTATACACATTTCTTTGTGTTCTTTGAGCCTACATTCAGTACGAGTAAAATACTTAAGTTCTTTTAAAATCGGATACTTTTAAGACTTTTACTCAAGTCTTATTGGAATTGGTGACTTATAACTTGTAACGGAGTAATTTTTACAGTAAGGTATCTGTACTTTTACTCAAGTATGGTTTTCGGGTACTCTTTACACCTCTGTATTTATTATATAATTTAAACAAACCTTGATATGTGTGCTACATTAGACTAAATGAGGCTTGTCATAGCACTTGCATGTTATTGCTCTTTTGTTGTTTTTGACTGCTTCCAATGTCCTTTTTTGTAAGTCGCTTTGGATAAAAGCGTCTGCTAAATGCCTAAATGTGACCCTGGACCACAAAACCAGTCATAAAGGTTATGAAAGGTTATGAAAGCTCAATAAATAAGCTTTCTATTGATGTATGGTTTGTTGGGATAGGACAATATTTGGCTGAGATACATCTTTTAAAGATCTGGAATCTGAGGGTGCAAAATAAAATCAAAATACTGAGAAAATCACCTTTAAAGTTGTCCAAATTAAGTTCTTAACAATGCATTTTACTAATCAAAAATTACATTTTGATATATTTATAGTAGGAATTTTGCAAAAAATCTTCATGGAACATGATCTTCACTTAATTTCCTAATGATTTTTGGCATAAAAGAAAAATCAATAATTTTGACCCATACAATGTATTTTTGGCTATTGCTACAAATATACCCCAGCGACTTAAGACTGGTTTTGTGCTCCAGGGTCACATATAGTCCACACGACTAAAAACAATAGCTGAAATTAATCAAATAACCTCCTTCAAAAGTTTGGGAACTGTTGATTCATAATACTGTATGTATGTTGTTGCTCAAATGATCTATGACTGTTTTGCTGTTGCTGTTGTTGTTTTGTGATTGTTCCAGCAGTGACTGTATGATTTCGAGATCCATCTTTTCACATTGAGGATAACTGAGGAGCTCAAACACGACTATTACAGAGGGTTCAAACACAATGCACTGGGAGCATGAATTTGAAGATCAAGGTAAATTGTCCTTAATTTGTCTTCTGGGAAACATGCAATATCTTCTGTTGCCTCTGAAGGGCAGTACTAAATAGGGGGAAAAAATTGGACATCTTTATCCTGTTCAAAAGTTTTCACCCCCCGGCTCTTAATTCATTGTGTTTCCTTCTGGAGCATCAATAAATGTTTGAACCTTTTTTTAATAGTTGTGTTTGAGTCCCTCTTGAGTGCAAAAGATGCTGGAAAACTGAAGAATCTGCAGGGCCTGGACGACTTTTCTGAAGAACAGCGCTCAACAGTGTTCAGAACAAATAAGGGACTCATGGACAACCATCACAAAAACATAAAAACATAGATCATCGAGGTAACCACACAGTGTTAAGAACGTCTTGGTTACGTATGTAACCCTCGTTCCCTGAAGGAGGGAACGGAGACGTCACGTCGGAGACCGACGAATTGGGATATCGCTTTAGAGATACCAATCCTCTTCGTGTGTAAACTAAACGAGCCAATGCACATTGGCATGCATGATTGCATCCAGCTGTCGCTGATCACAGCGTGAGCATAAATACACAGCAGGTGCAATGCATAGACAGGATTTCGCTGAGGAGCCGAGCTTGGGTCCGGCCGCACAGCGGTGGTACAGCAGCTGAGGCGACGGGACGTGACGTCTCCGTTCCCTCCTTCAGGGAACGAGGGTTACATACGTAACCAAGACGTTCCCTCTCAGTCGGTCTCTACGACGTCACGTCGGAGACCGACGAATTGGGATCCCTAGCAAAGCGCCGCAGCTGCTGCCCCCCTCCAGTGTCCTGAGCAAGCCACCTGGCCTCCAATTTTTGCTAAGGCCAAGGGCGGATCAGAAAAGACCAGTCACTGTATAACATAGCACTACCTACTTAGTGAAGCTGGAGCACTGGGAACGTGCGGAGCTCCCACCCATCCCGGAGGAGGTTCGGAGCAATACGCATATGGCTCAATTAGGACATATGGAAGAATGGAGGTGATTGAACCCTCGTGAAGATGGTAGAAGGTTACCGGGGAAACACGGCCTCTGTGGGTACCGTGGAAGACATATGGGATTCACTTAAGTCTCTCATGTATCCTAAGCCTTCTATCGGTTCTAAAGATTCATCGAGAGAGGCCTGGCGCCTAGACGCTCCGCTACGTCTGGAGCCGAGGAAGGAGGACTCGACAGGGTCTTCATGGACACTCTGGAGAAGATAGCAAGCCGACCTGAGCCAGTGCCTCTCAGTGCTTCTACCCGTTTGAGGTGAGAACACAGGAGGAGACTGGCTCTACACGAAGGCTATAAAACCTAGCGAACGTGTTAGGGGTCGCCCAACCCGCAGCTCTACAAATGTCAGATAGCGAGGCGCCACGAGCCAGCGCCCAGGAGGATGCAATACTCCTAGTAGAGTGAGCTCGCAACCTGAGCGGGCAGGGCACGCCCTGAGCTTGATAAGCCAAGGCGATGGCATCCACTATCCAGTGTGCCATCCTCTGCTTGGAGACGGCCTTCCCCTTCTGCCGTCCTCCGTGACAAATAAAGAGCTGATCTGAGGTCCTGAAGCTTTGCGTCCGGTCGACGTAGCATCTTAATGCTCGGACGGGACAAAGCAAAGCTAGGGCTGGGTCTGCCTCCTCCGGGGGCAGCGCTTGCAGGCTCACCACTTGGTCCCTGAAGGGAGTAGTGGGAACCTTGGGCACGTAGCCAGGCCGGGGCCTCAGGGTTACCTGGGAATCTGCCGGCCCGAACTGAAGGCACGAATCGTCGACCGAAAACGCCTGCAGGTCCCCTACCCTCTTGATGGAGGCCAATGCCAGCAGGAGCAGAGTCTTCATAGAGAGATACTTCAGCTCGACTGACTGTAAAGGCTCAAAGGGGACCCACTGTAGTGCTGTGAGCACCAGAGACAGGTCCCAAGAGGGTACGGAGGGGGGCCTAGGAGGATTTAACCTCCTGGCTCCCCTGAGAAACCTGACGACCAGGTCGTGCCTACCTATTGACCTTCCTTCAACGGGGTCATGGTTTGCAGAAATAGCGGCCACATAGACCTTAAGGGTGGAGGGTGACAGCCTACGCTCCAACCCTTGCTGCAAAAAGGTAAGCACGACTCCGACCGAGCATCTTCGGGGATCCTCATTTCTTGAGAAAGCCCATTCGACGAACAGGTTCCACTTCAAGGCGTAAGCATGTCTCGTGGATGCAGCTCTCGCCGAAGTGATGGTGTCTACCACTCCTTGGGGTAGATCACTCAGAACCTCCGCGTCCCGTCCAGGGACCAGACATGTAGTTTCCAGAGGTCTGGACGCGGGTGCCACAAGGTGCCCCGTCTCTGAGTCAGTAAATCCTTCCTCAGAGGAATCCGCCAGGGAGGGGCTGTCGCGAGGAGCATCAGTTCTGGGAACCAGGTCCGAGTAGGCCAGTAAGGCGCCACTAACAGGACCTGCTCCTCGTCCTCCCTGACCTTGCACAGTGTCTGTGCGAGAAGGCTCACTGGGGGAAACGCATACTTGCGAAGGCCCCGTGGCCAGCTGCATGCCAGGGAGTCCGTGCCGAGTGTACCCTCGGTCAGGGAGTAAAAGAGCTGGCAGTGGGACGTCTCTGGAGAAGCAAACAGGTCTACCTGAGCTTTCCCGAAACGTCTCCAGATCAGCTGGACCGACTGGGGATGGAGTCTCCACTCTCCGGGAAGCGCAGCTCGTGAGAGCTCGTCGGCTGCACGGTTGAGCAAACCCGGAATGTGAATGGCACGAAGCGACCTCAGATGCTTCTGACTCCAGAGGAGGAGAGAACGGGCGAGCTGCGACATGCGACGGGAGCGTAGACCACCTTGTCGGTTGATGTACGCAACGGTCGCAGTGTTGTCCGTACGGACCAGCACGTGTTTGCCTCGAAGGCGCCCTTTGAGACGGTTCAAGGCAAGGCGTACTGCCAGCAGCTCTAGGCAGTTGATATGCCAGTGTAGCTGGGGGCTCGTCCAAACCCCCGACACTGCCTGCCCGTTGTACGTGGCTCCCCAACCGGTGGTGGAGGCATCCGTGTGTACCACAGCGTGCCTGGAGACCTGTTCTAAGGGAACTCCTGCCCGAAGAAAAGCTAGGTCTGACCACGGGGTGAAGGTTAGGCGACAGGCCGAGGTTACTTTGACCCGGAGAGTGCCGCGCTGCCACGCTCTCCTCGGGACTCGGCCATGAAGCCAGTGCTGAAGTGGCCTCATATGGAGCAGGCCAAGCGGTAAGACTGCCGTAGCTGCTGCCATATGCCCCAGGAGCCTCTGAAACTGTTTCAGTGGGACCACTTCTCTGCTCTTGAACGTATTCAAGCAGTTCAGCACCGACTGAGCCCGCTCTTGCGTGAGGCGAGCTGTTTGGCTGACCGAGTCCAGTTCCACACCAAGAAAAGAGATCCTCTGCACGGGGGAGAGTTTGCTCTTTTCCCAGTTGACCCGAAGGCCCAAGCGGGCGAGGTGTGCCAACACCAGGTCCCTGTGTTCGCATAACTGCTCTCGAGAGTGTGCTAGTATCAGCCAGTCGTCGAGGTAGTTGAGGATACGAACGCCCTGTTCCTTGAGGGGAACAAGGGCCGCCTCCGCGACTTTCGTGAAGACACGGGGGGAGAGGGACAGCCCGAAGGGCAGGACCTTGTACTGATATGCTCTGCCTTCGAACGCGAACCGCAGAAATGGTCTGTGGCGCGGAAGGATCGAAACATGAAAGTACGCGTCCTTCAGGTCGATCGCTGCGAACCAATCCTGGGGACGAACACATCTGAGGATGTGTTTTTGTGTGAGCATTCTGAAAGGTAGCTTGTGAAGAGCTCGATTCAAGATGCGCAGGTCCAGGATCGGTCGTAAACCGCCGCTTTTCTTGGGTACTATGAAGTAGGGGCTGTAAAACCCTGTCTTCATATCGGCTAGAGGGACCGGCTCTATTGCTTTCTTCGCCAGCAAGGTAGCAATCTCTGCCCGTAGGACAGGGGCATCTGCTACTTTCACTGTAGTGAAGTGGATGCCCCTGAACCGAGGCGGACGCCGGGCGAACTGAATCGCGTAGCCGAGCCTGATGGTCCGGAGGAGCCAGCAAGACGGGCTGGGAAGCCTTCTCCAGGCCCCCAGCCAACGTACAAGAGGGACCAGCGGGACCACTGACGTACCTGCGGGGGGGCAGCGAGGTGGAACGCAGGGACCCCGCTCGGGCGTCTCTATGCCGGTCCGAAGCGGGGTCAGAGTGTCTGTGTGTGGTGTGTGCAAGACATTTACCTGCGTTCTGGCAGCTGGTGCGTGAGTAGTCCGTCTTACCGCACTCTCCAACCGCCCAGCGCCATTTGCTGGCGGGAGGGGAGAGGGGGTGAAGCCCGGGGCTAACCCGTGCAACACCCGCTGTCCCCTCTGGGGACCCAGAGATAGTAGAAACTGCTCTTTTATTGAAAATTTGGGTGTCACCGGCCGTGAGGCCGATGACGGGTTTCTTAAAAGAAACTTTTTTAAGGGAAACAAAAGATTCTCCGCCCGGCCCTCCTCCGGGGGAGGGAGTGGTGCGATCACCATCTCCCGAAGAGCAGCTTCCTCCATCTCTGGGTCGCCCGTCTCAGGGACGCTTGTTCTTGCGTTTCCCACTGGTCTTGGTGGGAGCCTGGACGGGCGGGGCGGCCGCCCTGGGACCGGCTCCACGGCGCCGCCGTGAAGGCTGCTGCGCAGGCTGCTGTGGAGCGGGGGCGGAGGCAGGGGGCCGCCCTCGGCGACGAGCAGACCGAGGTGCCGCCGGCGGCTGGGTGGAGGCAGCAGCGGGAGCACGCCGGGGCAAGATATGACTGATGGCCTCAGTCTGCTTCTGGGCGGCCGAAAACTGCTGGGCGAAGTTTTCGACCGCGTCGCCGAAGAGGCCGGTCTGGGACACGGGGGCATTCAGGAACCTGACCTTGTCTGCTTCCCTCATGTCGGCCAGACACAGCCAGAGATGGCGTTCCTGGACCACCATCGTGGACATCGCACGACCCAGAGACCGCGCCGTAACCTTCGTCGCTCGTAGCGCGAGGTCCGTAGCGATACGGAGTTCACGTAGAACTTCCGGGTCGTGACCACCCTCGTACAGGTCCTTCAGTGCCTGGGCCTGATGGACCTGTAACAACGCCATAGCGTGTAGGGCGGAGCCAGCAGCGCCACAAGCCGTGTAGGCACTGCCGATCAGAGCCGACGAGTGCCTACAGGCCCGGGAGGGGAGCAACGGGTTGCCCCGCCAAGTGGAAGCGGCGCCGGGACACAATTGCATCGCCACCGCACGCTCCACCGGCGGGACAGCCGCGTACCCCCGCGCTGGTCCGCCATCAAGGGTGGTGAGGGAGGACGTGCCACTGGAGCGGTTTCTGGCAGTAAAAGGTGCCGTCCACGTCCCAGTAAGCTCATCATGCACCTCCGGGAAGAAGGGCACTGGGGTGGGACGCTGAGAACCAGCGCGGGCCACCCCAAGATACCAGTCATCCAGCCGAGAGGGGTCGGGACGTGATGGAGGGTTCCATTCAAGCCCTACCCTCTCGGCGGCCCGGGAAAGCATAGCCATCATCTCGGGGTCGGTATCCGGCACCGCTGACCGCCCAGTGGACGGCAGCGATCCGGAATCGTCCTCCCCCGAGAAGTCTGGCTCACCCCCCGATGCAGCGATTGACATCCGGTCGTCAGGGGGAGCCCCAAAAGTAATGAGCGGTGCCTCACGAGGAAGACCCGAACACTCTTCTGGGAGCTCCAGATGGAACGGGCTGTCGGTGGAAGGAGGAACCCCCAGCGGATCATCCGCCGGGAAATTCCCCACCGTCACCGTCAGACCAGTCAGCCCTCTGCCAGAGGTAGAGTCCCCCCGGCGTTTGCCGGGGGGAACGGTAGATCTGGGCAGAGGAACTGGCACCCCGCCCCTTTGCAGGAAGCGGAGTCTGGTCCGCAGCTCCGTGATGGACATGCCGCCGCAATGACGGCATGACTCATCCACAAACGCCGCCTGAGCGTGCTCGATACCCAGACACGTCAGACAGCGATCGTGACCATCACCTGGCGCCAGGTAACGACCGCATCCAGAAACGCACGGGTGAAACGGCATTGTGTTTCAAACACCTCGTCTTTAAAAAGACGTTCACCCGTGATACTCTTTTAGAAACTGCTCAGTGCTGAAGCACACAGGGGAGATGGCCGCTGCGACACAGAAGGCAGGTAGTGCAATCCTTGACTGCGCGCTTTTTCCACCCACAGGAGACCACCACCGCTGACGCGCCGTACCGCCAACACCGCAGAGAAGAGTTCTTGTATGAAGAATGGCTCGTTGCGTCTCTCATGGAAAGATCGGCTCCGATGCGAAATGCTGTCTATGCATTGCACCTGCTGTGTATTTATGCTCACGCTGTGATCAGCGACAGCTGGATGCAATCATGCATGCCAATGTGCATTGGCTCGTTTAGTTTACACACGAAGAGGATTGGTATCTCTAAAGCGATATCCCAATTCGTCGGTCTCCGACGTGACGTCGTAGAGACCGACTGAGAGGGAACCAAGGTTTCCCGAACTTTTGAATGGGGTTATTTTAATGTTTTTAGCATTTTTTTTGTCTTGTTTTTGTCTCTTGCAAACATCGTTTATGTAATAATATCTGGTCACACTTTATATTAGGTGGATTTAACTATTATGTACTTACATCAAACAATAAGTACAATGTACTTAATGTGGTCATATTGCATTGCAAATCACTTTTGCTTCTATTAAGGTGGGATTTGGGTAAGGTTAGGGACAGGTTTGGTGGTATGTTCAGGGTTAACGGTGGGTTAGGGTGTAAGGGATGGTTCAACGGTGGTAATTACAGAAATTAATTACAAAGGTAATTACATAGAGGTTTGTAAAAATATATAAGTACAATGTAAAAACATGTACGTACACAATAAGTACATTGTACCTAATGATTAATTTAAATGTAAGTGCATAGTAGTTAAGGCCACCTAATGTAAAGTGGCACCCAATATCTTACTCTGGACAATTCTAAATTAAAAATAACATGCATTTTGTATTATCTCTCTTATTTTGTTAAAATTATTAACTTTTGCATGCCACTGTAGCTATATATTAGGGTGGCCACCCGTCCCGCACGTCGCATATTGAAAAAATGTCCCGCATTTTCATCAATCTGATGGTTTTTAATAATTATATTTAATAAAAATAAAAAAAAAAAGCATGCATGCGTTCTTTTTACCTTTTAAGAAAGCATTACATTTATTTATTTTGCGGCGTAGTTTCCGCGCAAAGGACTTGCGGACTATTGACGGAAATGGTCGAGAGTCCACGGAAAAACACGAGGGTTCATTTTTACATATTTTAAAGACGCGACTTTCTAAATGTCTAGATTTAATTACAAATGTCACGTGCGCGCTCAGAAACATAAATCAGCGCATATGACAACGCATGTAATCAGTATTTACATAGCAGAACAGTAGAAAATGTTATCTGTCCTACAAAAACACATCTATGTCCCGCAACACATATATTTTCCAGGTGTTCACCCTTACTGTATATGTACCAATATGTGATATTTTGCTTTTTCATTTGTATTTAAAAAATATGAATATATATAAGGAGACTGATACAGCAGATTGGGCTTTTGTAAACACAGCATATGGAATAATGAAGTCGATGTGTGTTTAAGGGTCTCAGAGCTGGTGTTGATTTCAGCTGATCCACTCGTGATGTTCTCCTGAGAGCCGACTGAAGGAAAAGCAGGCAGCGGATTCCGGACTGAACTCTGTGAATGAGGAAGTCCTGGATTTCTTGTTTACCGTCAGGAGCTTTAAATGCAGTGAGAGTAGCTCAAGGTCGAAGAGAAGTTCAACACACGTCTGAGCTGCAAACATGAAGCTGCTGTTGGGTTTATGTTCGGCTCTCTCACTGCTGCTGTTTCTGACCGGAAGCTGCTCCGCACAGAAGCCGCATCAATGCCGTAAGTCTGAAAAACTACTGATTCATGTCTCTTCAGCTGCTGTCTATTACAAAATAACAATAATACCAGGTTACTGAGCGATTAATAAGTATGTGTTTACTTAAGAATACATGTCCAAAGAAAATCCAAACATGCTTGGTAATATTTGTTTTATAATAGAAATAAGCCAATTTGTTGTTTTTGTCATTTTTATTATTTTTCTCAAATATGTGTATATATAGTTCTTAGTATTTTTAGTTTTAGTTTATTATGAGAATGGTTGCCTTGGTGACTAGCTGCAGGTTTGAATTAAAACTAGAGATATATTAAAGTATTCTCTTAATGGTTTTGGTTTTAGTAAGTGATGATGTTTGTTAAGATAGTGGTGAAATTCATGTAATTAATTTTTTAATTTAAATGTGACCTTAGATATTGTATGGGTCAAAATGATCAATTTTTCTTTCATGCCAAAAATCAATGGGATATTAAGATCATGTTTCGTGAAGATATTTTGTAAATTTCCTACTGTGAATATATAAAAACTTATTTTTTTAATTAATAATATGCATTGTTAAGAACTTCATTTGGACAACTTTAAAGTCAGTTCTCTCAATATTTTGATTTTTTGCAATAGCTTTTTTTAAATAGCTGTACCTCAGCCAAATATTCTGCCCTCCAAAGGCAAAGCGCAGTAACTACACATTTGGTCAAATTGCATAATGCATAATTGCTAAGAGCTTCATTTGGACAACTTTAAAGGCAATTCTCTCAATATTTAGATTTTTTGCACCCTCAGATTGCATATTTTTAAATAGCTGTACCTCAGCCAAATATTCTGCCCTCCAAAGGCAAAGCGCAGTAACTACACATTTGGTCAAATTGCATAATGCATAATTGCTAAGAGCTTCATTTGGACAACTTTAAAGGCAATTTTCTCAATATTTAGTTTTTTTGCACCCTCAGATTGCATATTTTTAAATAGCTGTACCTCAGCCAAATATTCTGCCCTCCAAAGGCAAAGCGCAGTAACTACACATTTGGTCAAATTGCATAATGCATAATTGCTAAGAGCTTCATTTGGACAACTTTAAAGGCAATTTTCTCAATATTTAGTTTTTTTGCACCCTCAGATTGCATATTTTTAAATAGCTGTACCTCAGCCAAATATTCTGCCGTCCAAAGGCAAAGCGCAGTAACTACACATTTGGTCAAATTGCATAATGCATAATTGCTAAGAACTTCATTTGGACAACTTTAAAGGCAATTCTCTCAATATTTAGATTTTTTTGCACCCTCAGATTACATATTTTTAAATAGCTGTACCTCAGCCAAATATTCTGCCGTCCAAAGGCAAAGCGCAGTAACTACACATTTGGTCAAATTGCATAATGCATAATTGCTAAGAGCTTCATTTGGACAACTTTAAAGGCAATTCTCTCAATATTTAGATTTTTTTGCACCCTCAGATTACATATTTTTAAATAGCTGTACCTCAGCCAAATATTCTGCCCTCCAAAGGCAAAGCGCAGTAACTACACATTTGGTCAAATTTGAGTTAAGGCTTAAAACAAATTTTGATTTGTCTTGTGGCTCCTGGTAAAATTGTGTCCCGTTTCAGAGAAAGGAGAGTTTCAACATGTTTGACTAGCTGGTGTAACTTTAAAGGCATTTTTCTCAGTTTCAGTGTTGGCGTAGTTACTGCACTTTGCCTTTGGAGGGCAGTATTGTCATATCCAAACAATAACCACACATCAATGAAAAGCTTATGTATTCAGCTTTTATATGATGTATATAACTCAATAATAAAAAAAAAAATAATAATGACTGGTTTTGTGTTCCAGAGTCACAGATGTGTTTGATTTTTTTTTTAAGGAAAATTGTGTTTTTTGATGATGGTCACCATTTTTAATCACAGTGCATTTTATGCTTTCATCAGAATTAAAATAAATGTAGTGGTCAAAACAAGATAATAGTTTGTGGTCTGATATAAATATTAATAAATGGTGCAATTATTGCAAGTATTTTATGAATTATGAGTACTGCACAATAATTTTGCAAGAATACTGAAACATGTTGAAGCATTTAAAGCATGTCTCTCGAACTGTGATGAACTTGAGTTTGTCTATTATCTGATCTGTCTGTCTGTCCACATGAAAGAAACCATGTGCACCTCCAGTAAAGCAGACCTGATTAACAATAAACCAAAAACAGAGGAATGAGCTGAAGATCTGGATCAGCTCACACTGTGAACCTGTTCCTGAATGTTTAGCATGAAGTAACTGATGTGGTGTGTGTTCCAGGAACTCCGCCGCTGCTGTCCGGCAGTTTGAGTGTGGTGAGTTAGGATTATGAATTATGACACATTAAACATTAATGAAGACACAGAGGAGTTCATCAACCACTGTTCACTTCCATGATGCATTGAGAATCAGTCTCTCTAGACTAGACTCTCAAACTACTGATTCACTGAAATACTAGATGTGTTCAATTGGCTTGAGAAAGTTATTATTATTATTATTCTGAGACTAAAAACACTCAACTCAATAAATCATACTAACAATATGCTAATCATGCTAGAAACATGTTAGCAAAATGCCAGTGACATGTTAATCATGCTATCAACTTGCTAATCATGCTAGAAACATGCTAATAATATTCTAGCAACTTGTAAATCATGTTAGAATAATGTCAGCAATATGCTAATCATGCTATACACATGCTAGCAACTTGCTTATCATGCTAGAAACATGATAACAACTTGATAATAATGCTAGCAACATGCAAGCAACTTGATAATCATGCTAGAAACATGCTAGCAACTTGTTAACAATGCTAGAAACATGCTAGCAACATGCTAATCATGTTAGAAACATGCTAGCAACTTGCTAACCGTGTTGAAAAACATGCAAGCAACTTGTTAATCATGTTAGAATGATGTCAGCAAAAAGCTAATCATGCTATACACATGCTAACAACTTGCTTATCATGCTAGAAACATAACAACTTGATAACAATGCTAGCAACATGCAAGCAACTTGATAATCATGCTAGAAACATGCTAGCAACTTGCTAATCGTGCTAATAACATGTTAGCAACTTGCTAATCATGCTAGAAACATGATAGCAACTTGTTAACAATGCTAGAAACATACTAGCAAGTTGATAATCATGCTAGAAACATCCTAGCAACTTGCTAATTGTGTTGAAACATGTTAGCAACTTGTTAATCATGTTAGAATAATGTCAGCAACTTGTTAATCATGTTAGAATAATGTCAGCAACATGCTAATCATGCTATACACATGCTAGCAACTTGCTTATAATGCTAGAAACATGATAGCAACTTGTTAACAATGCTAGAAACATGCTAGCAACATGCTAATCGTGCTAGAAACATGCTAGCAACTTGCTAATCGTGTTGAAAAACATGCAAGCAACTTGTTAATCATGTTAGAATGATGTCAGCAAAAAGCTAATCATGCTATACACATGCTAACAACTTGCTTATCATGCTAGAAACATAACAACTTGATAATAATGCTAGCAACATGCAAGCAACTTGATAATCATGCTAGAAACATGCTAGCAACTTGCTAATCGTGCTAATAACATGTTAGCAACTTGCTAATCATGCTAGAAACATGATAGCAACTTGTTAACAATGCTAGAAACATGCTAGCAAGTTGCTAATCATGCTAGAAACATCCTAGCAACTTGCTAATTGTGTTGAAACATGCTAGCAACTTGTTAATCATGTTAGAATAATGTCAGCAACATGCTAATCATGCTATACACATGCTAGCAAATTGCTTATAATGCTAGAAACATGATAGCAACTTGTTAACAATGCTAGAAACATGCTAATAATATTCTAGCAACTTGTTAATCATGTTAGAATAATGTCAGCAACATGCTAATCATGCTATTCACATGCTAGCAACTTGCTTATCATGCTAGAAACATGATAACAACTTGATAATAATGCTAGCAACATGCAAGCAACTTGATAATCATGCTAGAAACATGCTAGCAACTTGTTAACAATGCTAGAAACATGCTAGCAACATGCTAATCATGTTAGAAACATTCTAGCAACTTGCTAATCGTGTTGAAAAACATGCAAGCAACTTGTTAATCATGTTAGAATGATGTCAGCAAAAAGCTAATCATGCTATACACATGCTAACAACTTGCTTATCATGCTAGAAACATAACAACTTGATAATAATGCTAGCAACATGCAAGCAACTTGATAATCATGCTAGAAACATGCTAGCAAATTGCTAATCGTGCTAATAACATGTTAGCAACTTGCTAATCATGCTAGAAACATGATAGCAACTTGTTAACAATGCTAGAAACATCCTAGCAACTTGCTAATTGTGTTGAAACATCCTAGCAACTTGCTAATTGTGTTGAAACATGCTAGCAACTTGTTAATCATGTTAGAATAATGTCAGCAACTTGTTAATCATGCTATACACATGCTAGCAACTTGCTTATAATGCTAGAAACATGATAGCAACTTGTTAACAATGCTAGAAACATGCTAGCAACTTGCTCATCGTGCTAGAAACATGATAGCAACTTGCTAATAATGTTAGAAAAATGCTATAAACTTGGTGATCATGCTGGAAACATGCTAGCAACATGCTAGTAATGCTAGAAACATGCTATCTGTCTATCTAGCTATCTGTCAAACATTAAGCTTTTTAAAAATACTTCAAACTATTTCAGACTGAAAACCCTCAAACTTAAATCTTTTTAAACTTTTCCAACTTTCTGGTCCAGCTTTCTCAAGCCAACTTTAAAGTTTGTTTTGAGGAACTTTTTAAATCTAGTTTATTTAGTTGTTGTTCAGAAGTTTGTTGTCATTCATCGTGGATCTGGTCGGTTCAGTTCATCAGCTCTAGAATGTGAACGACAAATATAAACATAACATAAACTGTCAAACATTTGAAATAATTAAAATGTTTCAATGCATCCTTGATGAATTAAAGTATTCATTTACATTGTTGTTGTTGTTGTTTAAATGTTACTGATCTCAAACATTTAGTTTGGTGGTTATTTTCTAATAATATATTTCTGTTTCAGAGCGCTCGAGAGGGCCAGGACTGGGCGGTCGCCAAATATCGCTACGATGCTTTCGGCCAGCGCATCCGTTTGTGGGAGTTTGGTCAAGTTCACAGCAAATCATTCCATGTGAATATGCTGTTCCTGTTTCGAGAGGTGAAGCACAAACACAATGTGGAACTACAGTTTGGTTTTCACATCAACTTCTGAAATATCAGCCTCACAGGAACAGAAACTGAACTGCATCCTCATCAGTGCAGCTTTAATACACACAGAATATCAATCAAAAACATGACCTTCATAGAAAAATGGAAGATGCAACAAAATTCTCCTGAAGTTAAAATCTAAGCACTCTGTTAATATTTACTCAGTTAAACTATTTACTGAATTCAGCAGATGTTAACTGAACTGAAACCATCTTTCTGCATGCACAAATACACACACGGCCGATATGAAATCAACTACAAAGTCAAAATGATCATTTTAAAGACTTTAAATGATAGTAAAGCTGCACTGAGAGAGCCATTCCATCTTTTACCAATTCACAATAATTAAAATCTGATCATTTACTTTTATGTCGTAATACATTTTTGTCTTAAGTTATGTCATAACTTTTTATCTCATAATGACTTGTTATAATTTAGATTTTTTTTTATCTTATAACTGACTTTTTGTCAAAGTGTAACTTTTTAACGTTTAATTGACTGTCATCATTTCAATTTATTATGATCTTTTCATCACATCATTTTGGCTTTTAAAGTCATAATTTTGATTTATCTCATAGTTGACATTTTGTCTTTTTAATCTTTTTATCTCATAATTATGACATTTTCATCTTTTCATCCTTTTATCCTAAATTTATGACTTTTTATCTTTTTATTTCAAAATTATGACCTTTTCATCTTTTTGTCCTAAATTTATGACTTTTTTATCTTTTCATCTCATAATTATGACTTTTTCATCCTTTTATCTTAAATGTATGACTTTTTTATCTTTTTATCTCAAAATTATGACCTTTTCATCTTTTTATCTCATAATTATGGCTTTTTCATCTTTTTATCTCAAAATTGACTTTTTTATATTTTCTTCTTTTATCTCATAATTATGACTTTTTCATTTTTTCATCCTTTTATCTTAAATTTATGACTTTTTTATCTTTTCATCTCATAATTTTGACCTTTTTATCTAATAATTATGACTTTTTCATCTTTTCATCCTTTTATCCTAAATTTATGCCTTTTTTATCTTTTCATCTCGTAAGTTTGACTTTTTCATCTTTTATCTCATAATTATGACTTTTTCATCTTTTCATCCTTCTATCCTAAATTTATGACTTTTTTATCTTTTCATCTCATAATTTTGACCTTTTCATCTTTTTATCTCATTATGACTTTTTCATCTTTTCATCCTTTTATCCTAAATTTGACTTTTTATCTTTTCATCTCATAATTATGACTTTTTCATCCTTTTATCCTAAATGTATGACTTTTTTTATCTTTTTATCTCAAAATTATGACCTTTTCATCTTTTTATCTCATAATTATGACTTTTTCATCTTTTTATCTCATAATTATGGCTTTTTCATCTTTTTATCTCAAAATTGACTTTTTTATATTTTCTTCTTTTATCTCATAATTATGACTTTTTCATCTTTTCATCCTTTTATCCTAAATTTATGACTTTTTTATCTTTTCATCTCATAATTTTGACCTTTTCATCTTTTTATCTCATTATGACTTTTTCATCTTTTCATCCTTTTATCCTAAATTTATGACTTTTTATCTTTTTATTTCAAAATTATGACCTTTTCATCTTTTTGTCCTAAATTTATGACTTTTTTATCTTTTCATCTCATAAATTTGACCTTTTCATCTTTTTATCTCATAATTATGACTTTTTCATCTTTTCATCCTTTTATCCTAAATTTATGCCTTTTTTATCTTTTCATCTCGTAAGTTTGACTTTTTCATCTTTTATCTCATAATTATGACTTTTTCATCTTTTCATCCTTTTATCCTAAATTTATGACTTTTTTATCTTTTCATCTCATAATTTTGACCTTTTCATCTTTTTATCTCATTATGACTTTTTCATCTTTTCATCCTTTTATCCTAAATTTATGCCTTTTTTATCTTTTCATCTCGTAAGTTTGACTTTTTCATCTTTTATCTCATAATTATGACTTTTTCATCTTTTCATCCTTCTATCCTAAATTTATGACTTTTTTATCTTTTCATCTCATAATTTTGACCTTTTCATCTTTTTATCTCATTATGACTTTTTCATCTTTTCATCCTTTTATCCTAAATTTATGACTTTTTATCTTTTTATTTCAAAATTATGACCTTTTCATCTTTTTGTCCTAAATTTATGACTTTTTTATCTTTTCATCTCATAAATTTGACCTTTTCATCTTTTTATCTCATTATGACTTTTTCATTCTTTTATCCTAAATTTATGCCTTTTTTACTTTTCATCTCTTAAGTTTGACTTTTTCATCTTTTATCTCATAATTATGACTTTTTCATCTTTTCATCCTTTTATCCTAAATTTATGCCTTTTTTTACTTTTCATCTCTTAAGTTTGACTTTTTCATCTTTTATCTCATAATTATGACCTTTTCATCTTTTTATCCTAAATTTATGACTTTTTTATCTTTTCATCTCATAATTATGACTTTTTCATCCTTTTATCCTAAATGTATGACTTTTTTTATCTTTTTATCTCAAAATTATGACCTTTTCATCTTTTTATCTCATAATTATGGCTTTTTCATCTTTTTATCTCAAAATTGACTTTTTTTATATTTTCTTCTTTTATCTCATAATTATGACTTTTTCATTTTTTCATCCTTTTATCTTAAATTTATGACTTTTTTATCTTTTCATCTCATAATTTTGACCTTTTTATCTCATAATTATGACTTTTTCATCTTTTCATCCTTTTATCCTAAATTTATGACTTTTTTATCTTTTCATCTCATAAATTTGACCTTTTCATCTTTTTATCTCATTATGACTTTTCATTCTTTTATCCTAAATTTATGCCTTTTTTACTTTTCATCTCATAAGTTTGACTTTTTCATCTTTTATCTCATAATTATGACTTTTTCATCTTTTATCTCAAAATTATGACCTTTTAATCTTTTCATCCTTTTATCCTAAATTTATGACTTTTTATATTTTTATTTCAAAATTATGACCTTTTCATCTTTTTATCTCATAATTATGACTTTTTCATCTATTCATCTTTTTATCCTAAATTTATGACTTTTTTATCTTTTCATCTCATAAATTTGACCTTTTCATCTTTTTATCTCATTAGGACTTTTTCATTCTTTTATCCTAAATTTATGCCTTTTTTTACTTTTCATCTCATAAGTTTGACTTTTTCATCTTTTATCTCAAAATTATGACCTTTTCATCTTTTTGTCCTAAATTTATGACTTTTTTTATCTTTTCATCTCATAATTATGACTTTTTCATCTTTTCATCCTTTTATCCTAAATTTACGACTTTTTTTAATCTTTTCATCTCATAAATTTGACCTTTTCATCTTTTTATCTCATTATGACTTTTTCATTCTTTTATCCTAAATTTATGCCTTTTTTACTTTTCATCTCATAAGTTTGACTTTTTCATCTTTTATCTCAAAATTATGACCTTTTCATCTTTTCATCCTTTTATCCTAAATTTATGACTTTTTATATTTTTATTTCAAAATTATGACCTTTTCATCTTTTTATCTCATTATGACTTTTTCATTCTTTTATCCTAAATTTATGCCTTTTTTACTTTTCATCTCATAAGTTTGACTTTTTCATCTTTTATCTCAAAATTATGACCTTTTCATCTTTTCATCCTTTTATCCTAAATTTATGACTTTTTATATTTTTATTTCAAAATTATGACCTTTTCATCTTTTTATCTCATAATTGACTTTTTCATCTATTCATCTTTTTATCCTAAATTTATGCCTTTTTTTACTTTTCATCTCATAAGTTTGACTTTTTCATCTTTTATCTCAAAATTATGACCTTTTCATCTTTTTGTCCTAAATTTATGACTTTTTCATCTTTTCATCCTAAATTTACGACTTTTTAAAATCTTTTTATCTCAAAATTATGACCTTTTCATCTTTTTATCTCATAATTATGGCTTTTTCATCTTTTTATCTCAAAATTGACTTTTTTTATATTTTCATCTTTTATCTCAAAATTATGACCTTTTAATCTTTTCATCCTTTTATCCTAAATTTATGACTTTTTATATTTTTATTTCAAAATTATGACCTTTTCATCTTTTTATCTCATAATTATGACTTTTTCATCTATTCATCTTTTTATCCTAAATTTATGACTTTTTTATCTTTTCATCTCATAAATTTGACCTTTTCATCTTTTTATCTCATTAGGACTTTTTCATTCTTTTATCCTAAATTTATGCCTTTTTTTACTTTTCATCTCATAAGTTTGACTTTTTCATCTTTTATCTCAAAATTATGACCTTTTCATCTTTTTGTCCTAAATTTATGACTTTTTTTATCTTTTCATCTCATAATTATGACTTTTTCATCTTTTCATCCTTTTATCCTAAATTTACGACTTTTTTTAATCTTTTCATCTCATAAATTTGACCTTTTCATCTTTTTATCTCATTATGACTTTTTCATTCTTTTATCCTAAATTTATGCCTTTTTTACTTTTCATCTCATAAGTTTGACTTTTTCATCTTTTATCTCAAAATTATGACCTTTTCATCTTTTCATCCTTTTATCCTAAATTTATGACTTTTTATATTTTTATTTCAAAATTATGACCTTTTCATCTTTTTATCTCATTATGACTTTTTCATTCTTTTATCCTAAATTTATGCCTTTTTTACTTTTCATCTCATAAGTTTGACTTTTTCATCTTTTATCTCAAAATTATGACCTTTTCATCTTTTCATCCTTTTATCCTAAATTTATGACTTTTTATATTTTTATTTCAAAATTATGACCTTTTCATCTTTTTATCTCATAATTGACTTTTTCATCTATTCATCTTTTTATCCTAAATTTATGCCTTTTTTTACTTTTCATCTCATAAGTTTGACTTTTTCATCTTTTATCTCAAAATTATGACCTTTTCATCTTTTTGTCCTAAATTTATGACTTTTTCATCTTTTCATCCTAAATTTACGACTTTTTAAAATCTTTTTATCTCAAAATTATGACCTTTTCATCTTTTTATCTCATAATTATGGCTTTTTCATCTTTTTATCTCAAAATTGACTTTTTTTATATTTTCTTCTTTTATCTCATAATTATGACTTCAATTTATTCATCATTTCAATTTATTGTCATCATAATTCAGAATTGACTTTTTGAATTTTATCTCACAAGTGTGATTTTTAAAGCCTAAATTTCAACTTTTTATGTCATGATTATGACTTTAAAAGTCATACTTTTTATTTTTTTTTACTTAATTCATAATTCAACTTATCTCATAATTCACTTTTTACTTCAGAAGTGATTTGTCATCATTTTGACTTTTCTCTCTTACTGTCATAATTGTACGTTTTTATCTCATAATTATGATTGTATTTTTGTCATAGTTTTGACTTTGTCTCATAACTGACCTGTCCCAAAGAGCACACATGCGTCTGCAAGAGGCCTGCTAAAGGTTGCTTCATCTGGAAAGCATCTGCAGTGTACAAACAAAACCTGATAAACATCTTTAAGATGTCAGTTTTACATACATTCTATATCATAAACATCTAACAGACATTTTCTAAATGTCTATTTGACGTCTGACAGGAAACGTCCTAGAGAGGTATTGCCGATTAGAGTCCTCCAGATGTAAACATGCTCATCTCTGATCATTTTGACATTCAATTATTTGGCTTTTAAAGTTATAATTTTGACTTAAGTCAAAATTCTGACAAAATGTCAATTATGAGATATCTTATAATTATTCTTTTTCATCTTTTGATCTCATTATTTTGACTTTTTAATCTTTTTATCTTTTTTTGTCTTTTTATCTCATAATTTTGGTCTCAGTTGACATTTTGTCATTTTTTTATTTCAATTTTTTTTTTCAACTTTTTGTCTCAAAATTTTTTCTTTTTTTACTTTTTATCTAAAACTTTTATCTTTATCTTTTTTTCTCATAATTATGACTTTTTCGTATTTTTCTCATAATTTTGACTTTCATCTTTTTATCTCATAATTTTGACTTATCTTATAGTTGACCTTTTGTCATCATTTTGGCTTTTATCTCAAAATTATGACTTTTTAAAATATTTTAAACTTATCTTAAAATTATGATTTTTTTCGTCCTTTTATCTCATAATGATGACATTCTCTTTTCATCTTTTTTTATCTCAAAATTATGGCTTTTTCATCTTTTTGCCATAATTATGATTTTTTTTTCATCTTTTTATCTCATAATTATGATTTTTTTTCATCTTTTTTCCCACATAATTATTTTATCTCATAATTATGACTTTATATTTTCATATTTTTATCTCAAAATTATGACTTCATCTTTTTGTCTCATGATTATGACTTTTCACCTTTCTCATAACTTTGGCTTTTAAAGTAATCATTTTGACTTATCTCATAGTTGACATTTTGACACTTTTTCCTCATAATTATGACTTTTTCATCTTTTTATCTCATAATTTTCTTTTAAAGTCATAATTTTTACTTATCTGATAATTGACATTTTATCTCGTAATTATGAAGTTTTTTTTGTCATAAGTTCAACTTTTTATCTCATAATTGACTGTCATAATTTTGACTTTTTATCTCTGGCTTTTTATCCTTTGTGATTTATCAAAGCATTTTTTCTCATGTGGCAGAAACTGACTTCCAATATGTGTCAGCCATACTCATGAAATGTGTGTTTGTTGATTGATTTGCTCAGGGTGTGGTTTACACCATCGACTACAAGAACCAGACGTGTCAGAGGAATCCTCTCCACGCCGCGTTCCACCCCTCACAGATTCCCCGTAATGCCTCGCTGCTGTCGCAGGTGGTTCTGGGAGGATCGTCGGCACCCGGTGAAGGTCTGCTAGTCAACACCTGGACAGGAGACGTACCTGAGACTGGAGGTGAGGGTCTTTTGGATTAAACACAGGATGCATTTAAGATGATTTACCATTAATAAAACATGCAACATTTAAAAATAAAAGTCATCACAAATAATAATATTTTCATTTTACAAAGTGAAAAGCACTGCAAATTCAGTTACCACCTGAAGTATTTTAGATGAGCAGTGCATTGATGCTGGTTAATGTTTCATCTGCAGACATTCATATTTAAACTGGCAAAATCACTTTCTTTTGTTTTTATTATTATCTTTTTTTGTCTTTTATCTCATAATTATGACTTTATTTTGAATTTTGGCTTTTAAAGTCATAATTTTGTCTTTTAAAGTATCACATATCTCCTGACATTTTGTCAGAATTTTTACCTTTTATCTCAAAATTATCTCTCTTCTTTTTGTCTCATAATTATGACTTTTTCATCTTTATATCTCATAGTTGACTTTTTTCATCTTTTCAACTTTTTAGCTCATAATTATGACTTTTTCATTTTTTTCTGATAATTATGATTTTTTTCATCCTTTTTATCTCATAATTTTGGCCTTTAAGTCATAATTTCGACTACTCATAGTTGACCTTTTCATAATTTTGGCTTTTTATCTCAGAATTATGACTTTTTTTTAATCATTTTCAACTTTTATCTCAAAATCATGACTTTTTCACCTTTTCATCTTTTTATCTAATTATGACTTTCATCTTTCTTTTTCTCATAATTATGACTTTTTCATCTTTTTGTCATAATCATGATTTTTTTCATCCTTTTATTTTTTATCTCATAATTATGACTTTTTCATATTTTCATCTTTTTGTCTCACAATTATGACTTTTTTACCTTTTAAATGTTTTATCTAATAATTATCTTTTTTTTGTCTTTTTATCTCATAATTTTGGCTTTTAAATTCATCATTTTAGCTTTTAGACTTTTATCTCTTAATTGACTTTTTTCATCTTTTCAACTTTTTATCTCAAAATTATGACTTTTTCATATTTTTTATCTCATAATTATGTTTTTTTTTTTCATCTTTTTATCTCATAATTTTGGCCTTTAAAGTCGTAATTTTGACTTATCTCATAGTTGACCTTTTCATCATTTTGGTTTTTTATCTCATAATTATGATTTTTTTTTCATTCTTTTATTTTTTTATCTCATAATTGACTTTTTCATATTTTCATCTTTTTTCTCACAATTATGACTTTTTTAACTTTTAAATGTTTTATGTAATAATTATCTTTTTCATCTTTATATCTCATAATTGGCTTTTTTCATATTTTCTACTTTTTATCACAAAAATTATGACTTTTTCATCTTTTGAATGTTTTATCTAATAATTATCTTTTTTTTGTCTTTTTATCTCATAATTATGACTTTGTTAAAATTCTGACTTTAAAATCCAAAATTGAGATAATTTATCTTAAAATAGTTTTGTTTTATTTTTTATTTGTATTTTTTATCCCCAGGTAAATATCTGGCCACAGTCACAGAGTTTGGTTGCATCCCAGTGTCGACGCTTTACCACACCGCAGAGTCTGGCTGGATCGTCACAACGTAAGACACTCTTCATGCAGTAAATAAGAAGCATCAGAATAAACTGACAAAAGCAAATCCTCAAATTCAATGTGTTTTCATGCATCTGTATCAAAGACTGCAGATCTTTTCTCTGACCCTGATAATGATTACAATTGATAATGTTGATTTTTATTTTTTTCAGCTATTTTGATGCGGTGAAGGGGGTTGAGGACCCGGAGCAGTTCTTTCCTCCTCATTTCTGCACCGATGTAGAAACTGAAGAAGAGACACTCAATTTCTTCAGTGCCTTCCTCTGAGAAACCTGTCCAACATGCTGTACCTCTGGAATCACATTTTATGATGATTTTAACCTCTCTCAACCAATCAATGTTTTCAGAACGCTTTTGTTAATTGTTTCTTTTTAAATGCTGTTGCTGCTCTTTGTGATACAATCAAAAAAATGTAATACTGTAAAGTTGCTTTGACACAACATGTATTGTTAAAAGCGCTGTAGAAATAAAGGAAAGAAAAGCACTTTAATTGTTTACAGAAGGTAATAAAAAAACTACTTTTTTTTTCTAACACTACATCTGAAACATGTCTGTTTTTGCATCACATTTAAGACTTTTTCACCAGGATATTTACATTTATGCATTTAGCAGGTGCTTTTCAGGGTTTCTGCTTATTTTATGAAGGTAAATTCAAGAATTTTTAAGACCAAGAAAATTGAAGGAATACATTGAATGAATGTTCCATAAATATATTTTGTAAATGTCCCACCGTAAATAAATCAAAACATAATTTTTGATTAGTATTATGCATTTCTAAGAACTTTATTTGGACAACTTTAAAGGCGATTTTTGACATATCTCATGACATTTTGTCAGATTTTTTACCTTTGAAGGATGAAAATTGTCTTTCATCCTTTTATCTCATAATTATTGCTTTTTTCATCTTTTATCTCATAATTGCCTTTTTCATTTTTATATCTCATAAAGATGAAACGTCATAATTATATCTCATAACTGACTTTTTCACCTTTTTATCTCATAATTGCCTTTTTCATCGTTTTATCTCATAATTATGACTTTTGCATCTTTATATCTCATAATTGACTTTTTTCATCTTTTCGACTTTTTAGCTCATAATTATGACTTTTAAAAAGCTAAAAAGTCGAAAAGATGAAAAAAGTCAATTATGAGACCTAAAGATGAAAAAGTCAAATATGAGATATAAAGATGAAAAAGACATAATTATGAGATAAAAATTATATAAAGCTGAAAAAAGTAAACTATGAGATATAAAGATGAAAAAGTCATAATTATGAGATAAAAATTATATAAAGCTGAAAAAAGTAAACTATGAGATATAAAGATGAAAAAGTCATAATTATGAGATAAAAATTATATAAAGCTGAAAAAAGTAAACTATGAGATATAAAGATGAAAAAGTCATAATTATGAGATAAAAATTATATAAAGCTGAAAAAAGTAAACTATGAGATATAAAGATGAAAAAGTCATAATTATGAGCTGAAAAGTCAAAAAGATTGTCTTTTTCATCTTTGTCTCATAATTGACTTTTTCATCGTTATATCTCATAATTATGACTTTTTTATCTTTATATTTCATAATTATAACTTTTTTATCTTTATATCTCATAATTATGACTTTCTCATCTTTATATCTCATAACTGACTTTTTTATCTTTTTATCTCATTATGACTTTTTCATCTTTATATCTCATAATTGACTTTTTTCATCTTTTTGACTTTTTAGCTCATAATTATGACTTTCATCTTTATATATCATAATTGACTTTTTCATCTTTATGTCTCATAATTATGACTTTTTCATCTTTATATCTGTTTACTTTTTTCATCTTTTCCACTTTTTAGCTCATAATTATGACTTTTTCATTTTTTAGCTCATAATTGTGATTTTTTTTTTCATCTTTTTATCTCATAATTTTTTTGTCATAATTTTGACTTATCTCATAGTTGACCTTTTCATCATTTTGTCTTTTTATCTCAGAATTATGACTTTTTCATCTTTATATCTCATAATTGACTTTTTTCATCTTTTTGACTTTTTAGCTCATAATTATGACTTTAATCTTTATACATCATAATTGACTTTTTCATCTTTATATCTCATAATTATGACTTTTTCATCTTTATATCTCATAATTATGACTTTTTCATCTTTATATCTGTTTACTTTTTTCATCTTTTCCACTTTTTAGCTCATAATTATGACTTTTTCATTTTTTTTAGCTCATAATTGTTTTTGTCATAATTTAGACTTATCTCATAGTTGACCTTTTCATAATTTTGTCTTTTTATCTCAGAATTATGACTTTTTCATCTTTTCGTCTTTTTATCTAATCTAATGGCTTTCATCTTTCTTTTTATCTCATAATTATGACCTTTTCTTATTTTTGTCATACTTATGATTTTTTCATCCTTTTATTTTTTTTATCTCATAATTATGACTTTTTCATCTTTTTTTCTCACAATTATGACTTTTTCACCTTTATTTGGACTTTAACTTTATTTGGACAACTTTAAAGGCGATTATCTCAATATTTCGTTTTTTGGCACACTTCGATTCCAGATTTTCAAATAGTTGTATCTCGGCCAAATATTGCCCTATTCTAACAAACCTTACATCAATGAAAAGCTTATTTATTCGGCTTGCAAAAAGATGATGTATAAATCTCAATTTCTTGGTTTTGTGGTCCAGGGTCACATATAATCTCTAAAAATCATCTCTTCTCAAAGGGAAAACAAGTTTTTATTTCCCATTCGGAGAGATGATTTAAAAGCCTTTTCAAGGCCTTCATTTATGGAAGAAAGAATTAAGACTTTAAGACTCATAGAAAGCCTGTGTCGTCCAAAGTGATCTCCAAAAGGAGAGCTTTAGGGCAGGATAATATGCATCTGTTTTTGTTTCCAAATTTGAGTGCATAAAAGAATTAAAGCACAAAAACACACTTTTTAAAATTTTTATTGCAATTGTTTCCATTGAGAAACACGTCAAATGCATAAACTATGAAAACACTGAGCCAACCATCCAAGAGAATAAATGCAAATCAACCAGAGATCATATTTTACTAAAGATCAAGAGTCACAAACATTTGCAAAAGGTGTCAAATATAGAAAGAGTGACTGAAAACACACTTGTGCTTCTGACTTGCATAAATCACGAGAGTCGTTCAAACGACGTCCTTCTTGTTAATAGCGGAGGATCTTGAATGATTGGTCTTTTGATTCTAATGAAGCGCTAATATGTGAGTGAGTTACTGCTGCAAACCTACGATTATACTGATCTCTTAGTGCTTTCCTACAGCGCTGTGTTTCATGTGAACTTCTCTACAGCGTTAGTACAGTTACCCATTTAACCTCCTTCACCAAAAAGTTGATTCAAAATATGACAAGAAACAAACCATATGAAATGTGAGAGCAGACTATTACACTAAATAGAAAACCAAAGCAAAGATATCCGTGAACCGTTTAAAGCATCGCAAGCTTTATGGCGTTACGTTAAAGTTCAGTTAATTAAAAGTGAAAGTGTTTGACCACAGGTTCAAGCTTTGAGAAAATCTTCCTGTGATGAAGGAATAATTCAACCAACAAGAAAATATCTTTGAAAAATCCATAGGCTGTGATTGTTTTCAGTCAAAAACAAAATTATGACTTTTCTCCCACAATTCACACTTTTTTTCTTGCAATTCTGATTTTTCTTCTCACAATTCAGAGAAAAAAAGTCAAAATTGTGAGATCATTTTTTTTTCTCACAAATCGATTTTTTCCACCACAAAATATTTTATAAGTTTATATCTTGCAATTCTGACTTTTTCTCAGAATTGACAGTCTAAATTGCAAAAAAATGAGAAAGTCAGATTTCTTTTGTTTTCCGAAACTAAATGTAAACTCAGAATTATGACAAAGTTAAAAATGCATGATATAAACTTTTTAATTATGTATTACTTGTCTTGCAAATGAGCTTCTCTCATAATTCTGACTTTTGTCTTGTAATTCTGAGTTTACATCTTCAAATTTTTGTTTTGTTTATTTTTTCTCACAATTGCATGTTTATATGAATTTAGAATTTTTTTGTAATTCAAAGTTTACATCTCGCAATTCTGTTTCTGTTTTCCTCCACAAAATGTAAACTCAGAATTATGACAAAAAGTCAAAAATGCAGGACATAAACAGAATTATTCCTTATTTTCTTGTAATTGAGCTTATATCTCACAATTCTGACTTTTTTTTCTCTCTCATCAAGCAAAATAAAAACTCACAATTCTGAAAAAAATTGCAAGATCTAAGTTTTTTTTTTTACAAATCCAATTTTTTTCCCTTGTAATTGCAAAACAATTCTGAGTTTATATCTTGCAATTCTGACTTTTTCTCAGAATTGACAGTCTAAAAAATTTTACAAAAAGTCAGAATTCTGTTTTTGTTTTGTTTTCCGAAACTAAATGTAAACTCAGAATTATGACAAAAAAGTTAAAAATGCAAGATATAAACTTAGAATTATGTATTACTTTCTAGCAAATAGCTTATCTCTCATAATTCTGACTTTTGTCTCTTAATTCTAAGGTTACATCTTCAAATTCTCGTTTTTTCTTACAATTGCAAGTTTATATGAACTTCTGAGTTTACATCTCGCAATTGTTTTATTTTGTTTTCTAACACAAAATGTAAATTCAGAAATATGATGCAAGACATAAACAGAATTATTCATTACTTTCTTGCCTTGTTTCTTGTAATTCTGAGTTTACATCTTAAAATTATTATTTTTGTTTGTTTTTCTCACAATTGCAAGTTTATATGAATTAGTTTTTTTTTGTAATTCTGAGTTTACATCACGCAATTTTGTTTTTGTTTTTCGCCACAAAATGTAAACTCAGAATTACGAGAAATAAATGCTACATTAAAACTTTTTGTAATTAAATTTATCTCTCAAAATGTTGAAACTTTGGTAATTCTGAGATTACATCTTGATTTTTTTTTTCTTACAATTGCAAGTTTATATCTTAGAATTCTAAGATTTTAGTTTTCTGCCACAAAATGTAAACTCAGAATTGACAAAAAGTCAAAAATGCAAGACATAAACAGAATTATGCATTAATTTCTCTGACTTTTTTCTTGTAATTCTGAGTTTACATGTTAAAAAAAAAAAATGTTTTTTTTCTCACAATTGCAAGTTTATATGAATTTCGTTTTGTTTTTTTCTTGCAACTATTTTTTTTTCTGCCACAAAATTTAATTATGAGAAAAAACTGGATTTATCTCTCACAGTTTTGACACTTCTTTGGCAATTCTGAGTTCAGAAATGATAGTTTATAGAGTTTATATCTTCAAATTCTAAGATTTTGTCGCAATTCTAACTTGTGAGATATAAACTCAAAATTACAAGAAAAAAGTCAGAATTGTGCTACAACACAAAAATTTTTTTTTAATCTTTAATCTTGTGATTCTGTTTTTTGGCCCAACATAAACTTTTTTTTTTCTCAAAATTCAAACTTTTGGCTCAGAATTGTGAGTTTATATCTTGTGATTCTGCATTTGTATATCTTAATTCTGGAAAAAATCTGAATCAAAATAGTGAGATGAATGTCAAAATGGCTTTTTTTTTTTAATGGATGTGTTGAGGTGTTGAGAGGCTTCAGAAGACGAGCAGCTGCTGTAATGACAGTAATGCTTTGCCTTTGGCGCCGGACTGTTTCCTGAGAGCGTGGGATTGTGGGAGGAAGCGTGTTTACGTCATGAGCAGGCGATGGACGCGCTGCAGCTGCTGCTGGGACAGGACCAGGCTGTGCGTCTGCTCCGCTCCGCGAGCGCAGGGAATCATCACCTTCCCCACCAGCACCGAGCCGCTCTTCTGCTCCGCTCGGGCCTGAGAGACACACAGCGGCACGGTTACTGACCACCGGACTCGAGACGCTTTAGAAATCATGTGTTTGCTCGACTCTTACCTTGACGAAGGAGGCGGAGGGGAAGGTGGCGAAGTCGGACGGCACACGAGCTCCAGGCTGCTGAGACACGACGTGCTGACACACTTCAGCCTGAGACACAGACACACCGTCATACAGCTTCACAACTCACTGGACATTACCTGACTGTCATCTGAACACACTCACCTTCAGTTTATCCAGAGCGTCGCTCAGAGACTTCATTCTGGCCGTCTGTTCCAGCAGCTGAGAACTTGCACTCGCTGCAAAACACACATATTACACATTAATACTTTACTTTACATACATCAACCACCCCTCAGTTTGGGGCAGAAATCAATTGTTTTGAAAGAAGTTAATACTTATTTTACTCTCATCCAAAAACATTTTTTTCTCCCAATAAAAAAAAAAAAAAAAAAAAAAAAAAAAATTATTCAAATTTTTTCTCTCATCAACAAGTCATAAATTTCTCATCAAAAAAGATTTCTCTCATCAACATGTTATTCTCAAAACATTTCCTTACCAAAAAATAATTGTCATCAAAAAGATTATTTTTTTCATTATTCTTTTTTATATCCCCCCATCTAATAAAAACATTTTTTGTCAACAAAAAAATATTTTTTTTCCCATCAAATTTTTTCTCTCCCAATAAAAAAACACTTTTTAAATACATTTTCAATCATCAATAATTCTCTCTCAGAATCATAAAAAAATGTCTAATAAAAAAAGATTTCGCTCATCAACATTTTATTCTGAAAAAAAAATCCTTACCAAAAAAGAATTGTCATCAAAATAGTTTAACATTTGTGACAACAACAAATTTCCATCAATTTTTTTTTCTCTCAAACTTTTTTATTCAAATTTTTTCTCTCATAAAAAAACAAAAACATTTTCTCTCATCAATAATTCTCTCTCAGAATCATAAAAAAAAAATTCTCATCAAAAAAGATTTCTCTCGTCAACATTTTATTCTCAAAAAATGTCCTTACCAAAAAAGTTGTCATCAAAGTTTCTTTTTCTTTATTATTTTTTCATATTTTTCCCCCATCTAAAACACGTTTTTTGTAAAAAAAAAAAAAAAATTTCCATCAATTTTTTTTCATGCCTTAAAAAGTCGACATTAAGACTCGTTAAGTCGAAATTATGAGATAAATTCGAAATGATGACTTACCCAAGTTTTCTTCCATTAAGCCACTTTCTACCCCAAGAGTGACCAATGTGTTTATAAAATCATTAAGTCAATTCTGACTTTTAAAGTAATAATTTCAGCTTTTTAAGTCATAATTTCAACTTTTAACGTCATAATTGCGACTTTTTTTTATTTCATAATTATAACTTGTAAGTCATAATTATTAGATAAAAAGTCTAGACTTAGACTTAGTTATAATTTCAACTTTTATTTAATCTCATATGTATAATTTATAGTCTTCATTTTGTTTTATTGCAATTATGTAATTCTGAAGTCATAATTTCAACTTTTTATCTCGTAATTATGGGTTGAATCATAGTTTCGATTTTATGTCAGTTTTGACTTTAAGTCATAATTTCGACCTTTTCATCTCATAATTATTACCTTTGAAATTTAGATTTTTATCTCAATTATGACTTTTAAAGTCATAATTACAACTTTTAAAGCCATAATTGTGACTTTTTATTTAGGAATTATGACATGTCATAATTTTGACTTCTTTAAGGCATGATTTTTTTTTTTATGTGGCAGAAATTAGCTTCCATACAAATTTTTTTTGTCATCAAAAACATTTTTTTTTCTCTCATCAATAATGCCCTCTCAGAATCATTATATAAAAAAAAAGATTTCTCTCATCAGCATTTTTTTTCTCGGAAAAAAAAAAAAAAAAAAAAAAAAAAAAGCAGCATTCTCTACTAATAAAAATTCCTTACCAGAAAAGAATTTTGTCGTCAA